>NC_079451.1:46001118-46163618 GCF_903798145.1 Danio aesculapii | reverse complement strand
TATGATTATCGTGGCATCGATTCGGTTCAATTCGATATCTCAGTGCATCACGGTGCATTGACGATGCTTTCCATACATAATTAGATTTTTTTCTTCACAACACAAGAATTTTTTTTATTAAAATCTATGAATATATTAATATTTAGATATTATTTGTAACACAATTTTGTCCTTTAATACAAGCAGTCAGATATATGAACTGTACCTTTAATTTCACCTGCTCAAAGAAAACACTCCTTCTGAATGTTTCAAACAAAACTCCAATACACACACAGAAGACAACACGAGCATTTATAGCAAATAAACTAAAGTAAATATTATCCCGCTTGCTTCTTGAGCGCTGTCAAGGGAGATCTTACACTCTTATGATTGGTCATTGTCTTCACCCGCTCAACAGACAGGGCTGCGATTGGCTTTAGAAATGAAAGCGCTGTTCACCGATGAGTGACGTGGGAAGAACAGCCACGGTTACAGTCTGTATACGCATAATACATGGTTATCACAGGTAATCCATAATAGACACAGTGGAGAAAACTTGCACCACGGGCACGCTCAGGTCTGGATCCACAAGTATCGCTTTAACTGGGCTGTGCCTTCTTCAGTGTCAATGAAAGACTTTCCAGCAAACTCACAAGCAGTTGAGCTGTGCATAATTATCTACCTTTTAAGTAGTAGGAGAGTTTCATTTACTCGCCCTCACCTCCTTCATCATAGTATACTACTGCGGCATCGCACATAGGAGATAAATGACGTCAGTACGTAATAACCGGTTATCTATTACTGAACCAATATCGAATTGTCCCCATCTGCATCTCGGTGCACCGAAGAAACAAATAATTTTGACACGCCCTGTCAAACCTGAGCTTTCATTATAGGGGCAATTCCTGTGGTTATAAATGAGCATATAAAAACATTTCTGGAGTATTTCAGCACTTACCCAAGCCACATTCTGACTATGTAGATACGTAAACCTTTAAGGCACCGTTAAGAAGGCTTTATGTCTTTGTAGATCAAAAATGGCAGACACTTTGTCAAGATCCCCATGTCAGGATGAGACTTGCAGTAACTCATCTTGACATGGGGCTCTAAAAGTGCTTATATTTGCTCATTGCATTAAAAAACAGTGTTCATCATTCTGTCTAATCACCTGCTCTGATGGAGAGGAGCTGTATTTCTTGGATATGCGTTTCCTCATGGTCTCTTTAACAGATTTCACCTTCTTGCCCAGAGAGATACGGGACGGTGTTGGAGATCTGGATGAATCTCTCAGGCTGATCTCACCGTTTTCATTCTGCAGGACACACAGGACAGAACGAACACGCTTACATTTATCTCTATTCATGAAGAATGATGCGGAAGAAGTACATCTGAGTGTATTTTCCATATGAATCTGCACTCACTGTAGGGTCGGAGCTGCTGCTGCTCATGTACACTGATCGGCTTGTCAGATCAAATCCTCCAAAACTACAAGTTCTCTGTGACACACAGAACAGAAGGTCGTAAAGCACAAATATATTTTATTTTGCCATTTTAAAGCTCGAAAGAATGGAAAACAATCCCAAATATTAAATAAAAAATAATATAATACACAATGTTAGAATTTTTGGAAAAAATCTATAAAATTTGAAAAATAAATAAATAAATAAATAAAACAAAGTAAATAAATACATACATAAAATAAAAAAGAATAAATAAATAAATAAATAAATAAATAAATAAATAAATAAATAAATAAATAAATAAATAAATAAATAACAATTTGTAGTTTGTGTTATTTTGGAGATTGACATCACCCTGGGACTGGCAAGAAATAACATATAAATAAAATAATACGACTAAATAAATGAATGAATAAATAAATAAATAAATAAATAAATAAATAAATAAATAAATAAATAAATAAATAAATAAATAAATAAATAGAAAATTGTAGTTTGTGTCATCTTGGAGATTGACATCACCCTGGGACTGGCAAGAAATAACATATAAATAAAATAATCTAAATAAAAATATTAAAAATAAAAAATAAAATAAATAAATACAATTAATAAGTAAATTTTTTTAGTTTGTGTCATATTGTAGCTTGACATCACCCCTGGATGGGCAACAATATACATAAATATTGAAAGAGAATTTATAAATATATATATATATATATATATAGAATATATAAATCAAATCAAATAAATAAATACAAACATTTTAGATTTTTGTCATTTAGGAGTTCAGCATTAAACTGTGAAAAATAAAAATAAATAAAATAAAAGACACTTTTTGTTATTTTGGAGCTTGATATTTTGCAACATGGAAAACTAACATAACACAAAACATAACAAAACAAAAGAACAAAACATAACAAAACAAAACAAAACAAAACTAAAAAACAAAACAAATCAAATCAAATCAAATCAAATCAAAACAAGACAAGACAAGACAAGACAAGACAAACAAAACAAAACAAAACAAAACAAAACAAAACAAAACAAAACAAAACAAAAAACAAAATCAAATCAAATCAAATCAAAACAAAACAAAACAAAACAAAACAAAACAAAACAAAACAAAACAAAACAAAACAAAACAAAATCAAAACAAAACAAAACAAAACAAAACAAAACAAAAAACAAAATCAAATCAAAACAAAACAAAACAAAATCAAAACAACTTTTTCTTTTTTTTTTAAATAAAATAAAATAAAATAAAATAAAATAAAATAAAATAAAATAAAATAAAATAAAATAAAATAAAATAAAATAAAATAAAATAAAATAAAATAAAATAAAATAAAATAAAATTCACTTTTTGTTATTTTGGAGCTTGATATTTTTTAACATGGAAAAATAAAAATAAATAATATGAAAAATCAAATAATTTTTTTTTATTTTTTGTCATTTGAGAACTGGGAACAAAGTTCTTAAGTTAACTTAACTTTGTAACTTTTTTTGTCATTTTGAGCTGAGGGTCACCCCGGGACACATAAACCAAATAAAACAAACAGTAATAATGCTAATAATAATGGTAATATTACTCACCCCATGGTAGTTGGCAGGGTTGAGTGCTCTCCTCATCTCCCCATCTGTCACAGAGCGGGACATCCTGGGCTCCAGCTCCCCGTCCGCCTCAGAGAAGGAGGATCCGCTGCCTCCATCCAACCCAGAGCCCTGTCCCGCAGGCCCCGCCGGCGCCTCCAGACCCTGTGCGCTGCAGGATTTACTGAAGGCCCTGAAGAGCCGCTGGCCGCTGCTGCTGGTGTCCAGACTGCTGGAGGACGGAGACGTGCTCAGACTGTCCAGAGAGAGCTGCTCCTGGACCCCCACTTCACGCTTGTGGACCCCCGAATACAGAGAGACCCCCTCGCCTGACGGAGACGCCTCCAAACTCAACACATCTGGAAAATCAACAGGCTGATTACAGCTTTTGCTACCTTCATTCACTCATTTTCCTTTAGCTTAGTCCCTTTTCATTATCAGGGGTCGCCACAGTGGAATGCACCGCCAACTTATCCAGCAAACTGTATATTTTACTCAGCGGATGCCCTTTCAGCTGCAACCCAATACTGGAAAACACACATACACACTCATTCACACACATACACTATGGTCAACTTAGTTAACTCAGTTCACTTATAGCGCATGTCTTTGGACTGTGGGGGAAACCGGAGCACCCGGAGGAAACCCACGCCAACACGAGGAGAACATGCAAACTCCACACAGAAATGCCAACTGGTCCAGTGGGGACTCGAACCAGCAACCTTCTTGCTGTGAGGCGACAGTGCTAGCCACCATGTCACCCACCATGTCATGTCAAAAAGACTTAAATGTGTAATTGTGTGATGAAATACTGAACTATTTCTTACCTTTTGAGCCATGTTTTTTAGCTTCGTCAATTCTGATAAGCTTCTTTCTGACGCGCCGGGTTGAATTGACCAGTTTATGAAGACGTCGGAAAGTGACGGACTCTTCCAGCTCATCCTCTGACTGTTCTCTCGACTGTACAGGATTAAACACAGAGCAATGGTTATAGTATGGTTTATTACAAATAAACACAGAAACACACACACAGGGAAAATATACATATACAAGAATTTACAAAGCAAAATCAATGCTAAATAAAATGTAAAATAAATAATTACAAAATAAATATTTCAGGAGATCGTCTACTGGTAAACAGTAGAAATAGAATAGAAATAAAATAATATAAAGAGTAAATAACAAAAACAGCAGCAACAAAAACATGATTAAAAATATAAACAGTTAAATAAATACAATAAAAAACATGCACAACATTTAAATTAAATGAATTAAATAAAAAATAATATTAGTAATAATATTATATTATAATAAAATAATAGTAATTATGCAATTTAACTGATTTATTTTAACATATAAAATAACAAAATATACAGTAAATAACAAACAAAACAACAACAAAATAAGATCAAATATAAATAATGACTGATAAAACACAGAAATAAAATAATAAATGTATACATATAAAATAAAAAAGATTAATTGATATTTTCTGCAGGATGTTTTATAATATTAAATTTGTGCATATACATTAGATGTGTCCGTACCAAAGACAAAATTGAAACAAAAAACTTGAGATAATATTTATTTTTCTTATTTATTTATTTATTTATTTATTTATTTATTTATTTATTTATTTATTTATTTACTTGTTTGTTTATTTATTTTTATTTATTTATTTATTTATTTATTTTGGTTATCTATTTTTATTTATTTTTGTTTTTCTATTTATTTATTTATTTATATTTATTTATTTATTTTTTACTAATTTTTATTTATTTGCTATTTATTTATATTAATTAATTTTTATTTTTTATTTATTCATTCATATATCTATTTATAATAAAATAAACATTAAATGAATGAATTCAAATAAAAAAAAGAAAAGAAAACCATACTCAAGTTTAAAGGTTCATGCAGTCTTTACATGAAAAGGAAAATATCACTGACCACATACTTTAAGTGGTGTTTAACCCAAATACAAGCAGTCGACATGTTAACTCAAAATGATCTTAAACATCTAACCCTTCCTCTAGTGTTTCTACATTAACCACGAAGACATCTCAAATCAACTGTTATTAATGATAAGAGTTTGCTGTTACTTGAATAATCGATGAGCTTCACCACAGTCACCAACAGAAGCCTTAAACAGATAGAAAACCCCCACTGACGCACATTTACCCAAATCTACACTCAAGAACCGCTCAGATGTGAAGCTGCAGGACTATTTCTAGCTGTTTTCCAGCAGACAGAAGCTTGTGTTTCTCAGAAGCATCTGTTTTAGAGTCAGCCATGTCTGAGATCACAAACCACAGCCTATAAATGTATATAATGCCGAATAGAGCAGGTGCTGAACATCTGAGTCTCCCACCTCAGTTCAGACCCAAAAGCTAAATTAAACCAGCGTACAGTCTAGATGAGAGTATATTAGAGGCTGATAATGTGTTTTAAACAGCTCTTGTGTTAAACTAAAACTTTGAGATAAATATTTCAGCGGCTGGGATGCTAAACAACTGGCAAAAAAAATAAATTGAGAAGAAATATTGTCAGTAGTTTAAAGAATAAAACAAACAAAAGAGATGTTGACATAAACTAAATTGTAAATCCAAAGAAATGGAGCATTTTCAAGAGATTATTCTGTTTTTCAGAGTTTTTACTATAATCTTTGCTACAATAGTGAACATAAATTTGACCAAACAGAAGAATGGAAGATCTGTGGTCAAAAAATAACATAAAAACTGTAATAAACCTGCTGAAATGACAATATAGTCAGTGTGAGAGTATATTATATTAATATAATGCAATTTCTGAGTTTTCACTATGATTTTTCCAACAATAGTGAACATAAACTTGACGAAACAGAAGAATGGAAGATCTGCTGTCAAAAAATAACATAAAAACTGTAATAAACCTGCTGAAATGACAATATAGTCAGTGCGAGAGTATATTAGAGGCTGATAATGTGTTTTAAACTGCTCTTGTGTTTAAACTGAAGTTTTGAGATGAATATTTCAGCAGCTGGGATGTTAAATATCTGGCGTCTGTAAATCTGAAAGTCTGAAAACATGGTCACTGCTTTGCAAAAAAAAGAGGGCAATTTGTATTTTAAATGGGGAATAAATCTAATCAGGAGTTCGCAGAATTGAACAAAAATTATGGTTTACTCAAAAACACAACAACTAAATCGTAAATCCAAAGAAACGGAACAATTTTCAAGAGATTTTTCAAGATTTTTTCAACAATAGTGAGCATAAACTTGACGTTAAAAAATTTGGGAAACAAAAGTATGACAAATGGCTGAATGGAAGATCTGTTGTCAAAAAATAACATAAAAGCAGTAATAAAGCAGCTGAAATGACAATACAGTCAGTGTGACAGTATTAGAGGCTGATAATGTGTTATAAACAGCTCTTGTGTTTAAACACAAGCTCTACATTATATATTTTATCATATATTTTTATTAGATGTTTGGCCAGTGGAGAAATTAAAATGGTCGTGCCCAACTGAGTCTGGTTTCTCTCAAGGTTTTTTTTCTTCACTTTTGCCAATTAGTGAAGTTTTTTTCCCTCTCCGCTGTCGCCACTGGCTTGCATGGTTCGGGATCTGTAGAGCTGCGCATCGTTGGATTTGCTCTTCAATATTTGGACTCTCAGTAGTGATTATTAAACCACACTGAACTGAGCTAAACTGAACTGAACTTAAACACTACAAACTGAACTACACTGTTCCTATTTACTATGATCTTTTACGTGAAGCTGCTTTGACACAATCTACATTGTATAAGCGCTATACAAATAAAGGTGAATTGAATTGAATTGAATATATTTTTAATGTCGTATATTTAATATATATGATAGTTATTAACACGTTATTGCCACATTGATGACTCAAAAGGGTGTAATTGCTCAAAAACACATTGTTTCATTTTAAAATGCAAAGAAATTGTAGACACACACACGCACGCACGCACGCACGCACGCACACACACACACACACACACACACACACACACACGCTTTTTAAAAAGTTAAATAATTTCATGCAATATTTACATTTTTACTATCATTTTTGCAACAACAGTGAGCATACTGTAAACTTGATGTTAAAAAATGTGAAAAAATTAAATAAAACTAAAGACAAACGTTTACATGGAAGACGTGTTGTCGAAAAACAAAACATAAAATCTGTAATAAATCTGTAATTAATGACAGAGTCAGAGTGAGAATATTAGAGTCTGATAATGTGTTAGAAACAGCTTTTGTGTTTAAACCGAAGCTCTATATTATATATTTTATTCTATATATTTGGTATTTTCTTGTTTAATGGGATATATCTGATAGTTATTAACACATTATTGCCACATTGATGACTCAAAAGGGTGTAAAGACAAACGTATACATGGAAGACGTGTTGTCGAAAAACAAAACATAAAATCCGTAATAAATCTGGTGAAATGACAGAGTCAGAGTGAGAATATTAGAGTCTGATAATGTGTTAGAAACAGCTTTTGTGTTTAAACCGAAGCTCTATATGATATATTTTATTATACATATTTGGTATTTTCTTGTTTAATGGGATATATCTGATAGTTATTAACCCATTATTGCCACATTGATGACTCAAAAGGGTGTAGTTGTTCAAATAACATATTGTTTCATATTTAAAATATAAAGAAATTGTAAACCCCCATGTCATGCAATATTCAAGTTTTTACTATAATCTTGTATAGTGTATTGTTTACTGTAATATGATATAGTGAGCATAAACTTATCTTGGAAAAAAATCTGATAAAGAAAAAGCCTAATGGTCAACGGTTGAATAGAAGAACAAAAAAACCAAACAAAACATAAAAGCAGTAATAAACCTGGTGAACTGACAGCAGAGTCATTGTGAGAGTATATTAGAGGCTGATCATGTCTCTGATGAACAGCTCTTGTGCTCAAACTCAAGCTTTCAGACAAATATTTCAGTGGGTGGGATGTTACATCACTGGCGTCTGTACAATTCTGTTATCATCCATGAAGAAAAACACAGTCAGTATAATAATGTTATATTTTGGGTGATTATGAAACTATGACATTTCAAGGCTGAAGATGGTGAATAATATTAAAGTAATATGGAGTTTACCAGGGTATACTGATCATGACAAACAGTAACAGGTACTGAACAATCAATATATTGATTGACAAACTGTACTAAAAAGTTTTGTCATTTTATCATATAAAACACATATATAATATTAATATATTAAATATATTCACTTAATATATTCAAAATACACTTTCGTTACTAGTCAAAATAGTTCATATAAAGAATATTGGGTCCCACTTTATATTGAGTGTCCTTAACTACTATGTACTTGCATCAAAAAATAAATACTTACTGTACTAAATGTACAAATAATAAATACTAAATGTACTTACTGTGTTCTTAATGTATTTGAGAACACTTGTGGTGCTCTTGGGTTGGGATAGGGGTTGGGTTATGAACAGATTTGGTGGTATGGGTAGGTTTAAGGGTGAGTTAAGGTGTAAGGGATGGTCAACAGTTTAATTACAAATGTAATTACAAAAGTTAGTTACAGATGTAAATACATACAGGTATTTAATCAAGCATAAGTAAACAGTAAATACATGTATTTACACAATAAATACATTGAAACGAACTATTAATTCCTGTGTAAGTACATATTAGTTAAGGCCACTTAATATAAAGTGGGACCAGAACATTTAATACATATATTTTATTTATATAAGTATTTTAAAATATTTAAATTTAAGGATTGTTCTGTATATCAAGATTGCATTCATTAAAGTAAAACAGTAATATTGGGAAATATTTTTCCAATCAAAAATATTTCTCATTTTCCAATATGCTGGTTTGTTGCTCAAAAACATGTATTATTATTATTATTATTATTATTATTATTATTATTATTGTTACTATTATTGTTATTATTATTATTATTATTATTGTTGTTGTTGTTGTTGTTATTATTATTATTATTATTATTATTATTATTATTGTTACTATTATTGTTATTATTATTATTATTATTATTGTTGTTGTTATTATTATTATTATTATTATTATTATTATTATTATTATTGTTACTATTTTTGTTATTATTATTATTATTATTGTTGTTGTTGTTGTTGTTATTATTATTATTATTATTATTATTATTATTATTATTATTGTTACTATTATTGTTATTATTATTATTATTATTATTGTTGTTGTTGTTATTATTATTATTATTATTATTATTATTATTATTATTATTATTATTAAACTTTGTTGCTACTTCATATTTTTGTGGATACTCACACACTTTTCAAGAGTTTTTAATAGTAATTTTAAAAAGAAAACAATACTTTAATTCATCTAGAAATCACCAAATATTGATAACATTTCTTCCAAATGTAATTTAGAGCATTTTCATGTTAAGAAAATGACAATTGGTCACGATAACAAATGTTTTTTCAGCAAATATTGCTTTATTTACTCTGTTGAAGTTAAAACACTGAACTAAATTCAAGAGTTCACACTTATATAATACTTGATACTCTTTGCAGATTTGGCATGCTGTCCTGGGAGAGAACCCTGTGCTCGGAGATACTTGAGCCCAGGGCTCCCATCAAGTCATTTAGCATAGAAAGGGGTTCTGAGATCAGGCAGGTCTCGAGAGCTCCCCTTGGTATAAGAGGAAAAATGGGGAGATGGGGTAGATGGGGAGATTCTTCAAAAAACAAAGATAAAGGAGGTAAGAAAAATGGGCTATTTATGTAGGCTTGGATTCATCTGATTGGTTTAGCAATGATTGTTGATGTGAGATCAGCCATGTTTAACCATAGCATGTGATCCTCTCGAAATTAGTTTGAAAAACTTCACAAAGTAAATATGAACAGGGCTGAAAACATGGTACCTTCTCTGGAAAGAGATATGAACAATTTTAAATTGGGAAGAGAATACATTAGAGTCTAAAGGGAATAGGGAATTTAAAAAAACATGTTTTACTGAAACACATCACTAAACTGTAAATCCAGAAAGGGATTGTTTTGACACGCACACATGCACGCACACTTAAATTTAAACTTAAATAATAAAATGTAATATTCCTATTTTTATCACATTTTTTGCAACCATAGTGAGCATAAACTTGATGTTTGAAAACCTGAAAACATATTGGAAGATGCGTTGACGAAAACCCCCCTAAAAAACGCATGCCCATGTAAAAAATATATATTATTACCACAACTCTCTTCAGCAAAACTTACAATCCAAAAAACATAATTAATATTTGGAGCAGACCAAAAAACATGCCGAGCTTTAATATTTTAAAAGCTTTAAATTATTTTTTTTTTTATTAAAAGCTTTAAATTTAAAATTAAATAATATAATGCAATATTGCTATCTTTACTACATTTTTTGCAACCATAGCTTTGATGTTCGAAAACCTGAAAAAATATTGGAAGTGTTGTCAAAAAAAAAAGCACATGCACGTGTACAAAAATACAAAATATTACCAGAAATCTCATCAACAAAACTTACAATCTAAAAAACAACATTTATGTTTGGAGCAGAAAAAGGAATGCTGAGTTATAATATTCTTGTACATTAAAAAAACAACAGTAATAGTAATACTCGTCTTAGCTAACACAACTAAAACGCAAATGTCATTTTTACAGCATGCACCAGTGGAATTGGTGGAATGAGTCCTGCGTCTGAGTCTTAATCACACAGTCCCTGCACAAAAGCACAGGCCTGCATTCAGCCGGCCGAAACAACACAATGCGGGGGTTTACAGGATGAATAGACCCCGCCTGGAGGCCCAGAGGGGCTGTGGTTCACTTTTCGGACATGATGGGGGAATGAAAAGGCGACAAATCCCACAGATACTGGCTGAAAACACTGCTGTGAGGGTCTATAGATGCAAGATGTGAACATTAAACAAGCTCATCACATCAAACAAGGATGTGGCTTGCGGGTAACACCGTGTTTACACCAAGTGATAAGATGCATTTTGGTTGATCGAGTCACAAGTACACAAGGAAGACACAGTTATGTTTACAGCTGGCATTAAATAATGATACAACAATACATATCAAATAAAATAAAAACAATATTAACTTATTACTGATGATGACCACACAGACAAAAATAAGCAAATAAATAAATAAATAAAAGTAAAGTAAAGTAAAGTAAAACAAAATTTGGAACTTTGCTGCCATACCATGGCTGTAGCTGGCACAATATTACACAACCTAGTTACCTAGCTGGAGATTATTTTCATAATGTCAATGCAAAATGAGGTTATAGTTCCTAGTACCGTTGTCACGATACTGGAAATAAAATTTTTAAAAAGTCCATCTCCCACTAACATTTGAGATACATACTGTTTAACATACTTAAACACAACTGATTAGCCATTGTGTTCACATGGACTTGTCATCTGAAACGTGCAACAAAACGCACCCGAAGTAACATTTCAGATTCGCAAACATGTAGACAGCGCCCTTCAGTGGATTTGTCATCTGAAACATGCAAGAAAACGCACGCGAAGTAACATTTCAGATTTGCAAACATGTAGAGCATGCCCTCTTGTGGATTTGTCATCTGAAACGCGCAAAGAAATGCACCTGAAGAAACATATTTCAGATTCACAAACATGTAAATGGCACCTTCTAGTGGATTTATCATCTGAAATGTGCAACAAAACACATCCGAAGTAACATGTTTCAGATTCGCAAACATGTAGACAGCGCCCTCTAGTGGAATTGTGATCTGATATGTGCAACAAAACACACCTGAAGTAACACATTTCAGATTCGCAAACATGTAGACGGCACCCTCTAGTGGATTTGTCATCTGAAACGTGCAACAAAAGGCATCCACAGTAATATATTTCAGATTTGCAAACGTAGATGGCGCCCTCTAGTGGATTTGTCATCTGAAATGTGCAACAAAATGCACTTGAAGTAACATTTTTCAGATTCGCAAACATGTAAATAGCACCTTCTAGTGGATTTATCATCTGAAATGTGCAACAAAACACTTCCGAAGTAACAGGTTTCAGATTCGCAAACATGTAGACAGCGCCCTCTAGTGGAATTGTCATCTGATATGTGCAACAAAACACACCCACAGTCCACAGTACATCCACAGTAATAAATTTCAGATTTGCAAACGTAGATGGCGCCCTCTAGTGGATTTGTCATCTGAAATGTGCAACAAAATGCACTTGAAGTAACATTTTTCAGATTCGCAAACATGTAAATGGCACCTTATAGTGGATTTATCATCTGAAATGTGCAACAAAACACATCCGAAGTAACACGTTTCAGATTCATAAACATGTAGACAGCGCCCTCTAGTGAATTTATCATCTGAAATGTGCAACAAAACACATCCGAAGTAATGTTTCATATTCGCAAACATGTAGACAGCGCCCTCTAGTTGACATTAAACATGCAACAAAACGCATCCAAAGAAACATATTTCATTTGACATGTAAAAACGTGCAACAGAAGTAAGTCAGATTTGCAAACATGTAGACAGCACCCTGTAGAGGATTTGTCATCTTAATCGTGCAGGAAAAACGCATACAAAGTAACATATTTCAGATTTGCAAACATGTAGACAGCACCTTCTAGTGGAATTGTCATCTGAAACGTGCAACAAAACACAAACGAAGCAATGTATTTAAATTTGTCGCAAAATTGTAGGCTGAGAAACATATTCCTAATGAGGTGGGGCTGTCATACAACGTTTGACAGATTGTATGTCGTTCGGGAGCGTACGGGTGGGACGAAGTTTCATAAAGTGAGAACTTCTCTCTAGCAAATGCAAAAGACGACAGGGAAACTCACGTTACAGTAGGAGGATTCAGTCATGGAGGGACTCGGCGTCTCTGTCCAGTCAGTCATATCTGCGCTGCTGGACTGCTTGTTCTGGGTTTCGTATTCCTTCAGCTGAGAAACAAAGAAACGTATTGTGTATAGAGGGAGTTAAAATGAGTCTCAGATCTAAGAAATAAGTAACACCACCTATTGTGCTTTTTACACTTTCAACATAAAGTCACTCCAGCAGGAGTTACTGACCACTGTTTCTGAATGAACTTAAAGCGCTTTAATGTAGTCCTGAGAGTTCTTCCAGGAACAAACCAGTCACAATACACTGAATGTCAACAATTCCTGACCCAAGATGATGAGGCCTGATTTTATGTTCAAGAAATGCCATTCAAGAGTTCACACTTAGCTGATGATTGATTATAAAGCATCTTTGGCATGCTGTCCCAGGAGAGAGCCCTGAGCTTATAAGATCCTCGAGCCCGGGGCTCCCTCCCGTTTGGAAGGTGAGAGGGGAGTTTGAGCTCAGGTAGATCTCGAGAACTCCCCTGCTGTAGTAGCTAATGAACAGAACAGATAGCGATTGCTCTCAAGACATAACTACTTACTAGGAACACGTCTATGGTGCCGATTTGGATTAGTCAATTAACTTAAGTTGCTTGTTTTTGGAAGGTGGGAGGAAAACGGGGAACCCGTGGGAAACCCACGTGAGCACGGGGCGAATGTGTAAACTCCACACAGAAACGGCAACTCACTTGTTAAGGACTAGAACCAGTGATTTTCTTGCTGTGAGGCAACAGTGCTAACCACTGGGCCACCGTGCCACCCATCAAGGAAAGGAGGAGGAGTAGGGGTGGAAGGGGGGATTCTTCAAAACGAAGATGGCTGTTATATGGAACTTAGGGTATTTATAGTGGCTTAGGAATCGTCTGATTGGTGAATCATAAAGATAGATAATGCAGGACCGGCTGCGAGCAATCATAAGCATGTGATCCTCTCGAAATTAGTTTATAAATAATCTTCACTTCATAGATCTAATGGTCACACTTTACAATAAGGTTTCATTAGTTCATGTCAGTTAATGCATTTACTAACAAGAACTAATAATGAACAATACTCATACAGCATTTATTAACCCCTGCATGTGAGCTGTTGGGAATGTTTTCGTTCTCAAAAGAATAAAAAATTATGCAGGAGGGCTAATCATTTTGATGTACAATAGCTCAAACTGTCGTAGTCAACAAATATTAGCTGATAAAACCTTATTTTAAAGCAAAAACCAGAAAAGCATGACATTTTGGTAGAAAGATGGAGATGATTTGTACCCGAGCCAGAGCTTCCTCCACTGTGATCATCTTCTCCTTCACCATCATCATCAGCTGGATGCGTTCATCATCGCTCATGGTAATCTCGCTGGCCACGAAGCCCAAATCCTCCCCTGATCAAAGGACACATGTATCATTTAAAGCAATATTGTCATCAAAATCCTCTGGAATTGTGAGTAGAAATGGATCAAGAACCTTTCGGTGGCGTTCGAAAGCTCCCTTTCTGTGTCTTGCGGAAATTTTGCCAGAATGATTTGTTCTTCTTTCTGTCCCACCTTCCTGCTGATAGAAATAAAGTATGTATTTAAATAACAATTCTACTAAAATAATAAACTTAAATAATGTTTTGCTTAAATGCCGGAATGTGATTTTGTAGAATGGTTAAATAAAGCAATGGTTGCCCTACATTTTAAAAGAGTCACGAAACACCAGAACACATTTGTTGAGATGGTGACAGTCATATATGTGTCCCACGCTGCTATAAACACTATTAGGACACATATACTTTACAATAAAGTGAAAACTGGTTGTTTTTGCGTTATTTTGAGCAAATTCGTTCCTCCGGTTTGAAATTTTGAAGCAACGTCAAGGCGATTAGATCCTTGTGTGTATTCCAGCGTGTAGACTGGATGTCTGTGCCGGCAAGTACAACGTGACGTATTTGAGCTTTCAGCATTAGTTCATAAGAAACACTTCCAAGTTTTTCCAGACCGCCAATCAGCATGCTCTATTGTGTATGAGGTGCAACTTCATACAGTCTTCAAAGCTATCATACAGTGTTCAGATGGCAGAGAGACGCCACATTGTGTTGCCAACCGTAATTAAAACAAGTGGAGAAGAATTGTTCAGAGACATGGGTCGTCAGTGTTGGGTTTATAAATGTGCTGCAATGAAGGTTTTGTTTTCAATTCTCCACTATGAGAGTGCAGCTGGACTTACGTGTGGATTACAGTGTACGTGACAGAAATATGTTTGTAAGGAACATTTTTCCCAGAGAGCTTTTCGCATGTGGAAATAGTAATATATAGATTTGCCACTCATCTTCTTTTAACAAAAGACGCGGTTCCAGCTCATGTTGTCCTGTCTCTACAGATTTGGTAAGTGTGTGATCAGTGTTCTTTGTTCATGTTTATTCAGAGGCAAAGTTCGTTTCGTTAGCAGTACTCTTTCAGTTTTTAAAGACATACCTTAGTCAAAATGATTTACTAAGTTAACAGCATGTTAACATCACTACAATATTATAGACTGAAACATCCGCTGTAAATGCTGCTCTCCGAATGTAAACATGTAAACACATTAATCAAACTTTTACCATCGTGTAGGATTTTCTTCGCATTTTGTGACAGGATAGTCTATACACACACGGTTTTCTGACGCTACCTACCGAGTGCATCTAAGTTACCGAGAAATGCGGAGAGTTTTTTTTCTCTCATACCGCATGCGGTATCAAACATTCCATTAAAACTAGACTCTTTATATCCAATATATCGCTTGTCACGGGGGGCATGTATGAAATGTTCCTGAATGAAAGTTAAAGTGCCAAACAGCAGTTAAAGTCAACAAATTGATATTTGGCAAAAATTTGATTACTGATGTCCATGTAAACATAGTCACTGTCTTTCTCCCCTCCGTCTGTGTTTATTTGGCCGCTGTGAAAATCAGCGCGTGCCCAAACTGAAACTCCCATTTTTATGCAAAACCTGCACTCTTTCCCTCCCCCGACACTACCACCAGAGAGCTTTCCCCACTTTCCTGACTTTTTTCAAACTAGAGGTGTGAAAACACCCTGCAGAGACAGGGGGTTTCGTGGCCCTTTAAGCTGAATCAAATTAACCTTACGAGTCATTTGAGCTTACATTATATTAACCTGACTTAACACTAGCTTGTGTGACTTATTAAATTAAGTTAGAACATGGTTAACTTTAACTAAAAACATATGTTGTCATGACAAAGTGATACAGTGTACAGTGTAGTTTCAGTATTTTATAAAATATTTCTATTTTCATATATAAAATACCCTTCAAATGCTTCGGGCATTATTAGCTTTTTATTTTTATTGAAAGAATTTAATACTTGTGTTCATTGAGGATGCATTAAATTGACCAACAGCAACAGTGAAGTCAGATAATGTTAGGATTTCTATTTCAGGATAATGCTACTTTTTAAAACTTTCCTTTCAAAGAGTCTTGAAAGCATAATTTATCATTGTTTACACATGAAATGAAACTATTTTCAACACTGATATTGATAATAAATGTTTACTGTGAACCAAATCAGCCAATTAGAAAAAGTTCTGAAGGATTATGTGAAATACAGGTATACATTGCATTTTAGCACATACAATTCGAAAAAAAAAACCATTTTGAATGGAAACTCAGAGGCATCAGTAATCTAATGATTTGCTTTCATCTGAACAAGACAATAATACAGTATGATTAAGGTGTTTACATGAGTTGCTTTTTAAATGTTCCTTTCATGATCCCGTTTTACATGTTATAGCACAAAATTTGATTAACGTCGTGTTTCATGTAAGTTTCAAGTTTCATGTAATTTTGGGTGTTTCATTTTTAATTTGTCAACTTTAACTGCAGTTTGGGACTTTCATTTTCATTCAGGAACGTTTCATGCATGCCCCCGTGACAAACGAGATATTGGATGCACGTATGAGCTGCTGGAAGAGTGTAGTTTTAATGGAATTTGATACTGCACGCTGTATGGGGAAAAAAACCTCCACATTTCACGATGCAGGTGTCTGTAGTCCTTCACTGACTCGGTAGGTGCAGAGAATAGCATCAAACAGCCGAGTGTGTACAGACTATTCTGTCGCAAAATGCGGCTAAAATCCTACACAACGGTAATAATTTGATCGCAGTATTTACATGTGTGTAATGCACTTCAATAACGCCACTAAAATCGGCATACTCTACATGTCGATTTCTGTTCGATTATGACTATAGTCAGATTAAGGTAATCAGAAATGGCTGTCTACATGGTAGACTCTTAATCAGAGTACTGTCTTAATTATATTAAAATTGGATTATGGGTGTCCATGTAAACGTACTCAGTATTTTAGTACATTTTACTGTGATTTTGATCAAATAAAAGCAACCCTGTTGAGCACAAGAGACAAAAACATTTAAAAAGTCTATTGATACCAAACTCCAACACTAGATCAAATAAAATCAACAAATATTATTTGGAACTAACAGTAAAGAAACATAATCTTCAATATTGTTTAAAATCATCTAATAATAAAGAATGAGTTAATCTATTTTGACTGACAGAATTCACACCTTCCGACAAACAGATTTAATTAACCTTACAAGACCTAACATTTTATTATAAAATCATTTTCAAGTGCATTTTCTGTAAAGAATAACACTTTTTTGCCATGAACAGTTGACATTAAGAAAAAATCTCTAACTTTACTAAGCTTAAACTAACTTTTAATGTAAAAATGTGAAAAAAACGTTTGCTTACTTTGAGTTTTCTCTTGTTTCTAGTACAAATAACTTAAATTCTTAAATTAAGAAGCATTTTCTAGACAAGCTAGCTTTTTTATTTATTTATTTATTTTTTTTTAGAAATAAAACAAGAATTAAGTTTTTTTTTTTCTTGAAACAAGCAAAATAATCTGCAAATGGCGTAAGATAAATAATCTTGTTTTCACTTCACTGTCATAAGATTATGTAGCCTATATTGGAAGGTATTTAGCTTCTTTTAAGGGAAAAACACTTATTTTTGACATACATTTTCTGAAAACAAGACAACATTTTTTTGCTTGTCTAAAAATGCTTCTTGATTTAACAATTTGTAGATATTTGGACTAGAAACAAGACAAAAGTTCAAAATTTGAAAATTAGTTTTAACATATTTTAGAATAGAAACAACTAAAACAAGACAAAATCTCAAAGAAAGAAAAGCTTTTTTTTCCAGTGAGTAAAACCTTTACTTTTGGACAGCAATCAAACATATAAACGATCACAAAATGCAATACTAACCTGAGCCGTCCTCAGAGCTGGACTTTTGCATCGTCTGCCTGTAAGCAAAAGTACAAACAAGAATAAACTCCAGCAAATGAGTCTCCATCTAAACATCCCGGTCTCTACTCACCTGCTCTCCCACATGATTTTCTTCATATTCAGCTTTTATCCCTTCATTTTTAGCAATGTGTGTGTGTCTATGAGAGTGTATAAAGACACATGCTGCTGTCGCCACACCTCACTGCAACAATGGAAGCTTTTTGACACAGCAGAGGCTCTACATTCCTCTGCCGTCTCTTTATTTGTCTTTCTCTCAGCTGACGCGTGCTGCTGATGTTAGCATGTGTGTGTGGCCTGATGCGTCTGAAAACTCTCAACAAGAGTGTCTTGCATGACTATAATGATCATGTAAATATACACAAATGACCAGTTTTCCATATTTTGGGATTCATGTTTTTGGATTTAAAGGAAACCTATTATGCAAAAATCACTTTAATAAGGGGTTTAAACACAGTTGTTTGGAAGCAGTCTGTGAATATAACCAGCTTCTACTGGTGAAAATGTATTCATTTTATTTTTATAATCACACCTGATAAGAAAACACTGTAGAAACACTTTGATTGACATTGTCCCTTTGTACGTGTCATCAGAGGGGGAAAGCCCCGCCCATTAGTGACGATGTCTCCCTCATTAGCATAGGACATTAGTCTTGTTTTTGAATCTGCCACTATGCTGACACACAGGCATTTATAGCTCCACCCTCTTCTGAAAAAAGCACAATATCATTTGAATTTAAAGCGACAGTCACCAAAAAGGCACAATTAGGATCAAAGCCTAAAAGGGTCAGCTTTCAGAGATTTAGAAAGCATTATCTGTGTGGTATTTTGAGCTAAAACTTCCCATACACACTCTAGGGACATCAGAGACTTATTTTACATCTTGTATAAAGGAGTGTAATAGGTCTCCTATAAGCTTTTGAATGTTAAAACCATACTTTATTACTGTTTCCACATAAAACAAATCTATTTTCAACATTGATACCGATAATAACCGTTTCTTGTGCAGCAAATTAGCAAATTAGAAAGAGTTCTGAAGGATAATGTGAAATTGGCTTTGACTTACAGTACAGCAATAAATAAAAATTTTAAATGATTTAGAAATATTTTAAACAATATTTCAATATATTTGTGTTTTCACTGTGAGTTTGATCAATTAAAAGCAACCCTGATGAGAACAAGAGACAAAAACATTTAAATTATCTACTGATACCAAACACTTTACAGTAGATAAATCAACTAAAATGATTTGGAACTGACAGCAAAGCAACATAATCTGCAATATTGTTTAAAAATCCTCCTATAATCAAGAATGTGTGTTAACTTTTTAGTGATTGTATGATTCACAGATTTCACACTCCTTCTGACACAAATTAAATTGACTTTATAAGACCGTATAAAATAATTTAAGTGCATTTATTCTACAGAACAGCTGTACAATTTTTTTATATTAATAATATTTTTTTGCCAAGTAAAGATTTTAAAACTGTATAAAACAATCTAGAAATTGGATACCTATAATTATCATTAACACACGGTAAAATTTTGGTTATTATTGTATTTTATATGGATGGCATGGTGGCTCAGTGGTTAGCACTGTCGCCTCACAGCAAGAAGGTTGCAGGTTCGAGTCCCAGCTGGACCAGTTGGCATTTCTGAGTGGAGTTTGCATGTTTTCCTCGTGTTGGCGTGGGTGCTCTACACTCTCAGAAATAAAGGTACGAGAGTTGTCAATGGGGTGGTACCTTTTCAAAAGGCATACATTTGTACTTGAAGGGTCCATATTGGTACCTCAAAAGTATATATTATTACCTAAAAATTTAAAATGGAACACTTTTGTACTTTTCAGGTACCAATATGTACCCTTGAGGGTACAAATATGTACTTTTTGAAAAAGTACCACCCCAGTGACAACTTGCGTACCTTTAATTCTGAGAGTAGTTTCCCCCACAGTCCAAACACATGCGCTATAGGTGAGTTAAATAAACGAAACTGTGTGCCGTAGTGCATGTGTGTGAATGAGTGTGTATGGGTGCTTCCCAGTCCTGGGTAGCAGCTGGAAAGGCATCCGCTACTTAAAACATATGCTGGATAAGTTTGTAGTTCATTCCACTGTGGTGACCCCTGATGTATAAAGAGACTAAGCCAGGGATGGGCAAACTCGATCCTGGAGGGCCGGTGTCCCTGCATAGTTTTGCACCGACCCTAATCAAACACACCTGCTTGTAGCTTTCTAGAGATCTTGAAGACACTAATTAGGGTGTTCAGGTTTGTTTGATTAGTGTAGGAGCAAAACTCTGCAGGGACACCGGCCCTCGAGGATTGAGTTTGCCCATGCCTGGACTAAGCCAAAGGAAAATGAATAAGTGAATGATGTTTAAGAGTTTTTTCACAGTATATCCTATTATAGTTTTCTTCAGAAGAAAGTCTTATTTTTTTAGATTGGCTGGAAGTTATTAAAACTATTTAAAATGTGTTGAAAACATCTAAATTCTCTTAAATATAATTTAGGAAATATTGGAAAAAATAATTAAATGAAACAGAATGACTAATCATTTTGTTTTTCAACTATAGGTGTCTTTTGCAGTAGCAATAAACCCTGAGATATCCCAAAATTTATTTTACTAAGAAAGGTTTACAACAGTTAACATCCTTTAAGTATGGTGAATTCAGTGCATTATGTGTTTTATTTTATTTTAATCACAGATTCAACCTTGGCTCATTCAATCAGATTTGACAGCATCCAGTTTCTAATATCTGCTAGTAGTTTCATTTATGAATGAGACAAAAATAGCAAAATTCCCTCGTGGACTACGTGTATTAACATGCTGATTCGGATTAGATCTTATCCGGTGGACAATGGTAGGAAGGAAAGAGAGAAATGAGCAATAAAAGGGTCAGCCGGACACTCGTGCATCATCTCCAGTGTCCTGATGAGCGGATGCGTTTCACTGTTGAGTAACTCTCTGTCCCGCTGTAGCTCATTTGAACACATCCAGGAACTCAAAACATCTCATTATTTGCATGTAAAGTCCTTTAAAAGCACAATAAGTCAGTTTTAGTTTTTTTAAATATCCTAAAATCACTTGAACAGTGTTACATATTGTGCTGACTTATGTTCTTAAATATCCCAAATGTTTAAATAATGTTAAAATGCAGAGAAATCTTTAATTTTGACTAGTGAGATGTGTGTGTGTGTTAATGCTAATGATGTCACACACCCTCCATTTTAGGTTTGGTTTTATGGAAGACAGGGAAACACCAAAGACACTTATGCCTATGGCACATACTGTGTATTGTGTGTGGTTTATTAAAGACTACTCTAAAATGTAGTTCATATGATATAACCAGGCTTCCCACTTTAAATCAAATGTCAAATTCCCTGACCTCTCCCTGACTAAAAAGCTGAATTAACATGACCTATATCATCAATAGAAAAACAGGCAGATGTTGTGTTGAGTGACTTGAGAATTTATAGCGAAATCAAGTTTAGAGGAGCTTGCAATTTTTTTGATGATACAGATTTAGCACAGATGTTGGCCAGCCAGGACACTGTTCTAATTTCTGCCACAGCAAGCATGCACATTGCGTTATACAGTATAATATAATATATCATATTTGCGTATAGAAAGTGCTCATCCGGTGTATTACACCTTTAGTTGGTTAAATAAAGTTAAATAAGTGATGAAGAACTAAAATGTGGGGCTTAGTGTTGTAAAGCAAATAAAGAAAATGTCGTAAATATTGCGACAAATTTGATGAAAACCATAATTTTAGGCTGAAAAAAAAGCAGCCAGATTGAATTGATAAAAATCCACTCAATGCTTTTTAGGTTCCACAGGTGGCCTTAACTACTATGTGTTTGCATAAAAAAATAAAAACAATGTACTTAATGTGTTCACAATAAATTGCAGAACACTTCTGGTGCGCTTGAGGTGGGACACGGGTATGATTAGGAATAGGTTTGGTGATATGGATATGTTTAAGGGTGGATCAAGGTGTAAGGCAGGGCTGTTCAATTAGTTAGTCATGGGGGCCAGTTCATGAAAAGCATCCCAAATGAGGGGCCGGAGAGATATGACTTGCAATATAAGTGATGACACTACAGCATATAAGAGCCCATATGTTGTTTTTTTGCTCCTTAAGACACCCACGTTGTATTGTTCGACATTAAAACGTTAATATATTGTATTTTGAAACTACATAACACCAGTACATTGTACAATGTGTTTTACAACCATTCAAATGTATTTTAAAGCACAACAAAATCAGTGTATTGCTTAAGTAGGCTTCTTCTACATTCAGACACAATCGTATGTTATGTTTTAAACTGTGTAACAATAATGAATGCAACAATTATAGATTTTGGTTGTACGATTATATAGTCTGAAGAATAATCATGGTTTTACAGTTATCACGTCTAATGTAAATTTAAGCTTTATATTTGGTAAGTATTTACATTAACTGTTGTTATCATCTGCGTTCATATGTACAGTACATAATCATTTGAATAATAATTCATATATAACATATCTTTTGTTTACATTAAACTGAAAGCCACGCACAACTCTCACTGCTACGGCGTGAGATGTTTTCTACTCATTACGTCTGGAAGGCGCGAGTGCATCATAGCTCTGCTTGCGGCTGCATATTGGCATACGTTCTTACATTGGAAATAACGAACTTGCGTGAGGAAAAGACGCAACATGTGAATGACCCGCTGCTATAGTAAACTTTAAACTAGTGGCATAACTTTGTTTAGTTGCAGCAGTTTCGTTCCTTGCAACAGATATGTGGCGTTGAGAAGCCTTTAAGCTTAAGTGTCCAAATGTTTTCGGCTGCTCGCGCCACTAACTTAATATCAGGTGACTGACACTCTGTGCAGCCTTCAACTGCAGCTCATGCTGTATTGAACAGATGCATGTCACTTCACTATAGCGGCCGTTTTTCGACTGAACTAAATTTATTTTTGATGTCTTAATCACACTATTTGGAGGGCCGGAACAAATTACCTTGCGGGCCAAGTTTGGCCTGCTAGCCGCCATTTGAATAGCACTGGGGTAAGGGATGATCAACAGTGTAATTAAAAATGTAATTACTGTGCATGCAGGTATTTAATCGATAATAATTACAAAAACATGCATTTACACAATAACTACATTAGAACAAATGAATAATTCAGTGCTGGTATATAATTTAAGGTAATCTAATATAAAGTGTGACCCTTTTTTAATCACAATAAATACTAAACATCCCGAGAACAAGTCATTTCTGTAATGTCAATGTACTCTTTGTCAAATATGCACCCCTGACTGAATTTGCTATCTGATTTCCTAATCCCAGCCACACCTCCTAATCCTATAACCCCACCCTACTGGTGAATGAGGGGAGGCATAATCTGGCAGGGGTCTCATATTCTGTAGTATGCTGCAGCATTAGTGCTTGAAGCTCTCTTCTGTAAAAGAAAATGGAAGCACCAGCTCATTTGCATTTAAAGTGATAAACACACACATAAAAAGAACAGTGTACACACTCTGGGGACATCAGAGACTTCTGTGTCGTGTGATTGCTGTAACCTACAATGCATGCCTTGCACGTAGCCATCTATTTATACTGCTGCCTTCTGTTTATGTTGCTCTGACAATAATGCTTCTGAAACAGTAGGGTTTCTTTGTTTCTCTGTGTTGAGTTTATTCTTGGAAAATACCTGTAATGCAAACTTGCAGTACAAGCAGCTCAAATTCGCTCATTCAAAGGTGAGAACCAGCGAACGTGCACTCGCTCCAAGGGGCTTGCTGCTCTCCCGTTACTCTCAGCCCCGCCCACACTCATCAACACTTCACAGTACTTGCACTACTCGTCATCACAAGGTGTGGTTAATTTTTTTAAAATGATGTGCATCAGCCTTGGCGGAGGGTGTGCAAAAATGCACGTTAAAGGCATGTTGAACCAACAGGTGGTGATAAAAGCCCTTCATGCTGGATTCACACCAAAAGTGGAATTAAATATTTGCGCGAATAAATTGCAAACAAGTATACCTGTCAATCCTCCCGTTTTTTCTGGGATTCTCCCATATTTTACAATTCTATCCCGCTATCATCCCATAAAGGTATTTTACCATATTTCTCCCGTATTTTCAATCTTTCAATGAAGGGTGGCTATAAACATTAAAGAGCTGATCTTCCCTATACGCAACCCATACCGCCGAACCACCAGGGGCCGGTTTTATTTGTTTTATTTGGGCATGAAAACACTTCGAAATAAATATAAAAATAGTAGGATTCCCTTCTTTTCCATTACAGGCGCCGTTGCCCCTCCTATACAAGCCTCAAAACGGTCGGTTCATTTAGCGGTGCGTGACCAATTGCGTGACTGTCAGACGCACTCCATAGTGATAGACAGATGGTGTTTCCCAAGCGGATTCTGTACACGCGATTTTGAAGTGGTGCAAAAATCTGAGTTTTGGGTGTGTGTTTGAACAGAGATATACATATAATTAATAATAATAATAATAATAATAATAATAATAATAATAATAATAATATAACATCTAAAGATATCGATCTTGGTAGGTTTTCTTTTAAACACAACTAATTTTGTCTTAAATTAGCACAAACAGTTAGGAAAGCAATCAAATGCTTTCATTATAGATGTGTGCATTTTTAAAGTGATGCCTCTGTTATTAAATGTAATTAAATGAAAAATGTAAATAAAAGATTCATTCGCTGCTCTTTAATCAGAATGTCATTAAGTGAAGAATAGGTTAATGAGATTTGATAACTTGGTTCTATTTCTTTATAATAGCTAAACTGTTTGCTAATTTATTTGGAGATTTTTATACCGTATATTATTTTGTCATTTTTGTACATATTACTGACCGTATTACTGTCTATTTAGAATGAAACAGCTCTAGATGAAATTTTTTATTCATATGGTGATTTTTTTTTGGGTACGCGGAGGCGGGGGGGGGGGGGGGGGGGGTGGGGGGGGATGGGGGCGGATGGGGGGTTGGGGGGGGGTGGACGTATCCCTTATTTTCCCATCCCAATGTTGACAGGTATACATACAAGTCAAACGTGGGAACAAAGGTGGATTACCGTCCCATGGTGTAAATGATGCGGCCTTCTAAGTTTGGTGTGAAACCAGCGGTGTTGGCAAATACAAAAGGAGAAAATAATGTGCATGCTGATTGGTTGCACTTGAAAATCTTGACAACCACTCTGGGATGTGTTTCACAAACAACAACGTAACTCGCGGCTGAACTATCATAGTACGATGCATCACTTGGGAAAAGAACAATGTAGTGACAGATATTCCATAGTTTCTCTGTCGCAGATTCATAGATTGAATCACGTTAGTTATAACGTAAAACACCCATAATGACGCTCTAAACGGGGTGGAGTATCTACTTCTTTAGAGAAGAACCCCATAGTTTATTTGTGCAAATTATATTGTTTTACATGCACATGCATTTAAAAAAAAAAATCCAGTATTAGTTTTGGTAAAAACATGCACTCGCTTTCCATATTAACTGAAATATATGCAAATGGCCTGTGTTTGCTTTACTAATATTATTGAGAATATTACATAATCTATTCTAAATTAACATTAAATCACTTACAAAAGCTAACACATATATCTAATATCATATCTAATATCTAATATCATATATAAATCATATAAATAAATAAATAAATAAATAAATAATGAGGCGATTTATTAAGAAATAAAATGTAATATTTATTATTTATTAGGAAATGAAAAAAATCTTACTGTAATAATAATATTAATGATGATGATGATGATGATGATGATTATTATTATCATTATTATTATCATCATTATTATTATCATTATTATTATTATTATTACAGTAAGATTTTTTTCATTTCCTAATAAATAATAAATATTACATTTTATTTCTTAATAAATCGCCTCATTATTTATTTATTTATTTATATGATTTATATATGATATTAGATATTAGATATATGTGTTAGCTTTTATAAGTGATTTTATGTTAATTTAGAATAGATTATGTAATATTCTCAATTCTCAATTATTATTATTATTATTATTATTATTATTATTATTAATAAGAATATTATCATTAAGTAGGATATTTTTTATTTATTTTTTTAAAAGTCAACTTTTACAATTGGCACATTCTGCAAACCACTGCAGAAATGTTCTAACCAACAGGCCCATGTCGTATACAGTACAGAAACTTAATAAATAACCTACTATAAATTAAAAGCATTAACGTATGCTGTGTTTTTTTGTTTTCACAAGCTTTGGAGACGTAATGTAAATTCCGCTTTTAAATAATAGGTCACCTATAGCTTTCGTCACGAGCCATGGTTGTGTGACATCAATGTTTTTAAAGTGCACTACAAAAACCTTAACTGTAAAAGTGCTTTGAAAGAAAATTACACCTAAGAGAGCTGACTTTAATACTTAAAAAAAACCATTCCAATTTTAAATGAATGTTCTATTTTAAATGAATGTTCTAAATGAATAGGGCATAGGGGGGATAACTAGGAATAGAACACAGCAAGGAACTGTTTCGAACTACAGCTCCAGAGGTGTAGTTGCAAGCATACAAGTTTGCGACGCAGTTTGCGAATGTGGATTTTGGGAAACACCAAATCAACAAACTGTATTTATAACGACACAACTTGCGACCTTAATTGGCTAACGATGATTTTAAGAAATGCACCCCTGATTGGTTGACATATGTTATATGACACAAGGCGGTCCTTTTGCTTGTGATGGTGGATTTTGCTGAAGCGCAGCAGGACAAAGGCACTACCTGAACCCATCTGACGAATGAGAAAAGTTACATTAGGAAGCAGATTTTTAAGTGCTTATATATATTTTTCTTAATTGATATACACCCTGGGGTGACACAGTGGCGCAGTGGGTAGCACTGTCACCTCACAGCAAGAAGGTCGCTGGTTTGAGTCCAGGCTGGGTCAGTTGGCATTTCTGTGTGGAATTTGCATGTTCTCCTCGTGTTTGTGTGGGTTTCCTCTGGGTGCTCCAGTTTCCCCCACAGTCCCAACATATGCGCTGTAGGTGAATGGGGTAAGCTAAATTGTTTGTAGTTTGTATGTTCGTAGATTGTATGTTGTATGATTACGTAAATTGTATGCGTGTATGTCCTGGTCCTCCAGGTTGGGGGTGAGCATTGGGCTAACGACCCACCGGACTAGAACACACAGCCAATGAGAGAACTCATTAACCGCGTGTTCACATAACACGACACTAAAGCACCTGGCCACAATGTAAACACAGCCGAGGAAAAAAACACAATAAGCCCTGGGCTTGTTTACATTGTGGTCCTTGCTGTATGAAGTATGGCTTCAAAATACAGTTGATGCATAAAACAAACAGTACCTCCACATTTTAAAACAGGAACAAAATTATATATAAACACATTTATTCATTCATTCATTCATTTTCTTTTCGGCTTTGTCCCTGTATAAATCAGAATGAACCGGGAACTTATCCAGCACATGCTTTACGCACATGGATTTCCTTGATCGATTTTGGTATTTGTTCCACATAATTGCACTTGTATATAGAAACATATTTTTCCCCAATAGACTTCTAAATTTAAATAAACAAATATTAAAATCCCAACCCTTAGTTCTGTATGAAGGCTGTTGCCTCACCATTTGAAAATAGTTCATCAAATAACTAGGGACCACATTATTAAACATTTTACGTTCCATTCCCAGTTTTAAAAACATACTCTTTTACTAACAGTTAACAAACCGAATTCTTTAAAAAACTCTTTGTGCAAATGTGCTCTAGGATGATTTTTTAAAATATTCTTAAAAATTTATTCTGTGCCTTTTGGAATTTTCCAGCAGCCCCGCTGAGCTTCAGTGGGCGACCATGTGAAAGTTGCAGAGAGCTAGCTGCCGGCAAATCACTTTCCTCAAATCATTTGAGTAGTCTCAACTTATTAGGGATTACAGTGTATGGACGAAATGAAAAACCCTGTGGTTTTGAAAATACCCATGTTGGTGTAGACAGGGCCTTATTTTTTTGTGTTGCCAAAAGGGGCATTATAGCCCACCATTAATTACGTTGTTTGAAAAAATCACAATTTACAAAAACTGAATGCCTAAAAAAAACAAGACGTCACATACCGTCTCTCTATTTCAGGTGTGGAGACTGCACTAGACAGACCCAGTGTTTCCTGTGAGGACAAATAAAGATATTTTAGACTCTTACCAACAAACGCAGACTGAAATAGGGCTGAAGTGTTTGAACTAAGATAACTACAAGTGTCTTTCTCATAAAAGCATGCATGATTAATCCTCCCACCTGGATCTCCAAGCGCAGCTGAAGGGATGTTGTTGATTCAGCTTTTCCCTAAGAAACAAAGTCATACAGCAGTTTACAAAAAGCCCTCAACGATAAAACTGTTCATTCCTTCAGTCACTGATAAGTTATCTAGTTTAACCAAATGACACATCTCAATGCCATGTACACTGTCAAGCAATAATTATGCACAAATCAGGATTTTCCTGTTCAGTCCGAAAGACTGTAGTCAGTACGAAAGTATTCATTTGATCCATTAAAATTGATCAAAAGATTATAATGTCACAGCAAAGATGTTTATTATGTTATTTCTCTTTCATGTTAATGTTGTTTATAGTCATTTACTACTATATATAGCATCTCTCGGTTTCTATGAATGCACTGGACTTTCTGTCAGGATTCTGCCACTTCGGTCATGTTAATTCTTGTTTGAGTCCAGACACTAGTTATGTCTTGTCTTGTATGTTGTGCTCAGCTCAAGTTTTCTCAGGTCAAGGACTCTTATCTAGTTCTTGTCTGTCTTTTTCTTTTGTATGAGCGTCGTCTTGGCCACGTTCGTGTTATGTGCGCTCCCGCTTAAAGCGAACGTGCGAGGTCTGGGTGTGCTCGGGATGCGCATTCTCATCCTGGTGTTTTGTGTTTGTTCTGTCTGCAGCGTGCTGTTTCATTCTCAATGTAGTTGGTTTCGGTTGGCGCTCAGATGGAGCACGGTACCATGTGAGTGCACAGTGTTTTCATTTATCATGTACTCATGTCTTGCGTTCTGTTTGTGTTGGTGTTGTTAAATCACGTGGCTCTGTGTTAACATTGTGGCCGCGTGCTTTAGTGTCGTGTTTCATGTGAACACGCAGTTAATGAGTTTTCTCATTGGCTGTGTGTTCTAGTCCTGTTTGGCTTGAGTTTTATCTTTGTGTCATGTGTTCTCCTGTCTATTGTCTAGTCCCACCCTCCTTGTAATCCCATTATTGGATTATTAAATTCACTTGTTTGTTGGTTAATCTGTTATGTTTATAGTCTCCTCATGTCTGCTGTCCTGTGCCAGTTCATCAAATGTCGTCCTTCATGTTCCTGTTGTGTCTAGAACTTCTCTGCCAGTCCAGCCAAGTCTGTTTTTTGTCTTTTAGTCATGTTTCCCCCATCGGGTTGTTTTTGTTGCTTTTTGTTTTATTTTTTATTAATAAACCCATTATGTTCTCGCACTTGAGTTCTTGCTCCTATCCCTAACCCACATCCTTGATATTTTCGAGATGTGCGTTGGAATAAAATATGATAATGCTTGATAGGGTTTGAATGAAGAAATTTTTTTCCATTTTCAAAACAAATATTGTGATTTAGAGTCGTTTATTTAACAGAAAATGCTCAAAGTAACAATGTTCTCATTTGTTGTAATTTAAAGTCAGGGTTATAACACAAAATATTGATTTTTTTAAACCCTTCTGAAGTTAAAACACTATACATACACTTTAAAGGTGTATATATATCTGCAATCTTTATTATTCTGGCAAATTCTCATTATAGGCATTTAATTTTAAATGTTTTAAAATGTTATTTTAAAAATGTAATTTTTTTATTTTAAATGCAAAAGAAATATCATTAGTAGTCTAAAAACAAAACAAAAATGATGTTTTACTCAAACACATCACTATAAATCATAAATCTAATGACATTGAGAATTTTCAAGTGGCTTTTTAATCTTTTTTCATAGCTGTATTTAATAATTATAATAAAATTCAATGCAAATATATAAACATTTCATCAAATCAGTTTATTAAATAAATTTTTGAAGCATCATGTGACCCTAAAGACGGGGGTTATTAACCCTAGATGAATTTCACAGAGAAATAGCATCTACAAATTCACTACCTGACAAAAGTCTTGTTGTTGATCCCAATTTTAGGAGCAACAATATTAACTTGACTTCTAGTTGATCATTTGGAAAAGTGGCAGGAGGCAGATTTTTCTGATGAACTATCTGTTGAACTGCATCCCAATCATCACAAATACTGCAGAAGACCTATAGGAACTCGCATGGACCCAAGATTCTCAAGAAATCAGTCAAGTTTGGTGAAGGAAAAATCATGGTTTGGGGTTACATTCAGTATGGGGGCGTGTGAGAGATCTGCAGAGTGGATGGCAACATCAGCAGCCTGAGGTACCAAGACATTTGTGCTGCCCATTACACTACAAACCACAGGAGAGGGCAAATTCTTCAGCAGGATAGCGCTCCTTCTCATACTTCAGCCTCCACATCAAAGTTCCTGAAAGCAAAGAAGGTCAAGGTGCTCCAGGATTGGCCAGACCAGTCACCAGACATGAACATTATTAAGCATGTCTGGGGTAAGATGAAGGAGGAGGCATTGAAGATGAATCCAAAGAATCTTGATGAACTCTGGGAGTCCTGCAAGAACGCTTTCTTTGCCATTCCAGATGACTTTATTAATAAGTGATTTGAGTCATTGCAGAGATGTATAGATGCAGTCCTCCAAGCTCATGATGGAGTCAAACACAATATTCATTCTTTCTCCACTGCACCATGACTTTATATTCTATACTGTACATTATTTCTGTTAAGTGACAAGACAAAGTCAGACCTTACTGTCCTAATTAAATCATTAAAAATCAAGGCATGATCATATTATATTTTGGTAAAATAAGCGTAATCTAGAGACCTTTGACTTTCATATTAGTGACTTCTGATACCAAATGATCAACTAGAAGTCAAATTATTATTTGTTGTTCCTAAAACTTGGATAGGTGGCAAGACTTTCATCAGGTAGTGTATATACTTAACTAAAGGCTTGTGTGTGTTTTACCGTCTCTGCTTCTTGAGTGACTTTGCGTTTGCGTAACTCCTCCATTCTGTCGCACACTTCGCTGTAGGACGTGCTGTAATACTCTGAATACTCTTGGGCCAGATCTGCAATGTTTCCCAGAGAGCCATCCTACAACACACAAACAATACACTCATTATTTACAGCTCCAAAACCCAGAAATCATCAAAATGGTGACAGATGTGCAGCTCTCACAGCATACAATCCTCAATGGAGACGACGTTTGGATCTTTAAAGGGGGCCTTTTATGCTCATTTTTTACAAGATGTAAAATAAGTCTCTGAGTGTGTATGTGAAGTTTCAGGTCAATTGTTTAGCACAAATAATGTTTCATCTCTCTGAAACAGACCCTTTAAGGGTTTTATCCTAAGTGTGCCATTTTGGTGACTGTCGCTTTAAATTCAAATGAGATTGTGCTCTTTTTAAAAGAGGGCGGAGCTACAAATGCCTATGTGTCAGCATAGTGGCATATTCAAAAACAAGACTAATGTTCTACTGTATGCTAATGAGGAAGAGATGGTCACTAATTGGCAGGGCTTTCCCCCTGGAATGACGTGTATGGAGAATGTCAATCAAAGTGTTTTTGCAGACCACTTTTATGAAGAGTGATTATAAAAAATGTAATTAATTAATTTTTACCATTAGAAGCTGGATATATTCACAGACTGTTGCCACTCAACTGTGTTTAAACCCCTTATAAAAGTGATTTTTGCATAATAGGTCCCCTTTAAAACCTTATCAAGCCCCATATGGAGCTAGTTATGAAATACTAGTTAATGAAAAGCTGAACTATCTAGAGGCCAGCCAGAAATACCAAAGATCCATTAAAGAAGATGCACAAAGTCAATCAGTTTTCTCTTTGCCGGTTTTCCTGGTATTGTATGACAGTCAGAGACGTGACCTTTCTTGTTTACTCACTGACCCCCGAGGCCAAAGCAGCATCCAGATCTGCAAGCTCATCTCCAAAAAATCCCCCCAAACATTTTGAACATTCTCAGGTTTTGGTCAATTATGAGACACTATATGATCTGCTGATGATGGGAATGTTATGGGATGCAGGAAGTTGAATGATAACCCCTCAAAGCTCCACCAAAAAACAAAATAGACAAATAGAGAACTGAAGAAATGATTGAACAATGCGAACAATGTTTCATAACTATATGTGCATCTAACACAGTAACCCTCAGTTGATCTCTCCTTGAAAATGTAAAACGATAACCCACGGCACACTTGACTTTAAAACAATGACATTTAAAATCTGCCATGTGTTACCTTCATAATAAATCAAGTATCAAATCAGCCGAATTAAAAACAGCAACAGTGGAAGAAAATAAATAAATAAATAAATAAAAATAAATAAATAAATAAATAACAACCACATTAAACAGGACTAGCAAGTAAATCTACACACTTTCACTATTCAAATATTAACTGTCCAACTGCAAAAACTGTTATTATTATTTTGTTATATAATTAAGCATAAACTTTTTATATTATTAAGCAGAAACTTTAATGACAGTAAGTACATGACATGCAAACTGCACAGTATAATCTGCTGGTTTTGAACATACAGAGTAATAATGAAATACAGTAATGTAAACAACCAAAACACAACCCTTATCACAACCCAAATCAAGCCCACAAAAAAAAATAATAACAAATAAAATAATTGATTAATTAAAAATAAGAATTATGTTAACTACTAAAAGAAGAATATTCATGTTATTATTAAACTAATTTGTTTTTGTTGTTGAATAATACATAACACTATTGACGTATGATTGAACATATTTACAATGATTTATATATATAATGATTTATATGATATATAAACACATATAAAACATTATTTGTGTGGTATTTTGAGCAGAAACTTCACCTGTGCATTCTAACATGGCATAATAGATATTATAAGACCTTATAATATATTTTTTGAGTGCATTTACTGTACAGAATAACACTTTTTTTTGCCAATTAAAGACTTTAAACCTTTTCGCATGTCTATAATTATCATTAATGCACTGTAAAATATTCATTAATGAACTATATTCAATATTTTGTGACCATGTTTATTTATTTATTTATTTATTCATTTATTTATTTATTTATTTATGCATTTGAATTGCATTATGGGACCTTGAACTTTTGTTAAAGAACCGTTGATGTTGAAATATTTAAAAAAGTGTTTTTTATTGACATTTTTAATAGTTTGAAGTGATATATTGCATGGTTTGGTGTTAAATACCTGGTAATAAACTACCAGTACTTTTTTTATTACAGACTAGTATATATATCAAAATTATATCACAAATTATATATATTACCCCCACCCACACACACACAACAACACCAACAACAACAACAACAACAATATAATATATAAAATAAATGTTATATTTAATATTAAATAATTTATTAATATTTAATAATTATTTAATATTAATATTTAATATTAATAAATAAATTTAATATCAATTTAATATCAATATATTATAAAATACTACTACTACTACAACTAGTAATCGAAATATTACTACTAGAATTAATAATAATAATAATAATAATAATAATAATAATAATAATAATAATAATAATAATAATAACAATAATAATAATAATTATTATTATTATTAATATTATTAAAATATCACAAATTATTACTATTATATAATTTATTAGATAATTATTATTATTAATTTTATTATTAGAAAAAAATCTTCTTGTTATTGTTAAATAAAACATTATTACAATTAAATTAAATCTAACACCAAAATGTTAATAAAATATTCCCCAACTTACCAAGATATTCATCAGGTCCGCCCACACACACGAAAAACTGTCCGGCATGCTCAAATCCCCACACATTTCTTGATCAGAACTCGTTTCATTATCCATAGTTTAAAATAATGATAATCTACAGCTTAACACAAACACAAAAACTTTAAACACACGTCCTCAGAAATCGAAGAGTCAAAAGCCAAACATTGTTCATCCCGTCTTCAGATGGAGAAACCATAATGCAGTTGAATTATTAAACAAAAATATCCTGCAGTCCAACAACCAGATACACAAATATAAAGGGAATAAAAACAGCAGGAACTTCACCAATGCAGCCAATGAGTCCCAACTTAAGATGTAAACAAACTAAACTGATCACGAAATTGACTTTGTTGCTCTAAATCTCTGCAGTAGTGAAGTAACCGAGATGTCTGTGTGTGTGAGTCTGTGCACCTGCGAGGTCTTCACACACACTGACTGGTTTATTGAGGCTGATTAATATTCCTCAGACTGAGTCGCTGTGCTGGAGGAAGTGACACTTCCAAAAGACGGACTTGGCTTACATTTACACACATCAATGAGCCCTCAGAGGCCATTCATTCAGCAGCCAGACAAACAAACAACCAGGAGATTCATTATAAAAACAAACAACAACACCAAAACAAGACGAGCCTAAACTGATTATTATGGGTCAATATGAGCATCAGTTATTAATCTGAGGAGCGTGTAGCATCACTTGTTCATAATTATTAATGATTATTTGTGTAGTTAAAAATGCTGTACAGAGCGATAATTTGACTTTACTTAAAAAGTGAGGTAATCTGTTGCTTTTAAAGCGATTAGTTGATTTTAAATAAAAATATTGAGTAAATATAATTATTATTTGACTTAAAATAGTGAATAAACCCATTGCTTTTACAGTAATTAGTTGACTTTACTTTAAAAAGTGAGTAAACCTGTTGCTTTGTAAGTGATTAGTTGACTCTACTTTAAAAGGGTGAGTAAACCTGTTGCTTTTAAAACGATTAGTTGACTATCCTTAAAATAAGTGAGTAAACCTGTCACTTTTAAAGTGATTAGTTGACTTTAAAATGGTGGGGAAACCTGTTGCTTTTGAAGCGATTAGTTGACTCTACTTAAAATAAGTGAGTAAACCTGTTGCTTTTAAAGCGATTAGTTGACTATACTTAACATAAGTGAGTAAACCTGTTGCTTTTAAAGTGATTAGTTGACTTTACTTAAAATAAGTGAGTAAACCTGTTGCTTTTAAAGTGATTAGTTGACTTTACTTAAAATAAGTGAGTAAACCTGTTGCTTTTAAAGTGATTAGTTGACTATACTTAAAATAAGTGAGTAAACCTGTTGCTTTTAAAGTGATTAGTTGACTATACTTAACATAAGTGAGTAAACCTGTTGCTTTTAAAGTGATTAGTTGACTTTACTGAAAATAAGTGAGTAAACCTGTTGCTTTTAAAGTGATTAGTTGACTATACTTAACATAAGTGAGTAAACCTGTTGCTTTTAAAGTGATTAGTTGACTATACTTAAAATAAGTGAGTAAACCTGTTGCTTTTAAAGTGATTAGTTAACTTTACTTTAAAATGGTGAGTAAACCTGTTGCTTTTAAAGTGATTAGTTGACTTTACTTTAAAATGGTGAGTAAACCTGTTGCTTTTAAAGTGATTAGTTGACTATACTTTAAAATGGTGAGTAAACCTGTTGCTTTTAAAGTGATTAGTTGACTATACTTTAAAATGGTGAGTAAACCTGTTGCTTTTAAAGTGATTAGTTGACTATACTTTAAAATGGTGAGTAAACCTGTTGCTTTTAAAGTGATTAGTTGACTTTACTTTAAAATGGTGAGTAAACCTGTTGCTTTTAAAGTGATTAGTTGACTTTACTTTAAAATAAGTGAGTAAACCTGTTGCTTTTAAAGTGATTAGTTGACTATACTTTAAAATAAGTGAGTAAACCTGTTGCTTTTAAAGTGATTATTGACTATACTTAAAATAAGTGAGTAAACCTGTTGCTTTTAAAGTGATTAGTTGACTTTACTTTAAAATGGTGAGTAAACCTGTTGCTTTTAAAGCGATTAGTTGAATTTATATAAAAAGACATAGTTGCTTACCAATCAGCGGTAAGGGGCTAGCTAATAGCGGTGATATAAAAATGGGCGTGGTCTTTTTGGGTTATGGGTGAGTTTGTTTTGGTGCTTTCAAATACCAACATCATTTAGCAAAATTCACTTTCAAAAAACAGAGCACAATTTACAGCATTTCTATGAGCACAATTATTTAAATAGTCGGGCAATAGAAAAAAAAAGCACTGAGTACAGTAAAATAATGACTGACTAGAGGGTTTTTATAAGTAGGACATGTAATATTTCAGAAACATGCAGTACATACTGTCGAGTTATTATGGGTTTCACACATCAGTATCTGCTATTAACTCGAAAAAGCTTCAGCCAATAACAGGGGACACAGGGAACAACTCCAAAACTGTTTTCAGCATTTGTATTTTCAATTTTTCCGAATAGGCAGCAATAGGTTGATAACCTTAGAAAAGGAACAAAATATATAAAATATACATTAATACCAATACTGGCTTAAACAGAACACAAAATAATATAAATAAAGACATTTACTTTGCAAACTTTCTCAGTGTCCGATAATTTGCATATTCAAGTCATATTTGCAGTATTAATGCAAGCATTTCACTTTAACAGGAACTATTTAAACAAATGAACAGTATAATTAACAGAATATTGTGCACAAATTACTATAATGCACAAAATAATCAACTACAGTGCAACAAAATAGAAGTTATGTTTTATATTGCACATAATTAGAAATAAGACGATGCATATGACAGTCCTTTGTAATTAGGAAAAAGTCATTTCTCATACCATCAGTGTCCCTGAGATGACTAAGTGCTGATGTGCTTCCCCTTTCTCACTCACTGCAGCTTTAAACTTTAAGCTTGCAATCGCAAGTGTTTATTAATGCAGCGATCGCGTTCTTCAGCTTTCAGCGCTTGTCTGCCTGCATCTGCCATGTGAGTTTTTCTGTCTTCCGCGTTGACTCGGCACTTTCCGTATTCCTTCGGCAAGCTCCGTCAGCCAATTGCGTCCGCCAAATACTTTCGGTTTTGATAGTTCCGCCTAATCATTGATTAATATGAAGTGCAAATCCGCGATTTGACTTTACACCTCCCACTTGAACTACTGGTTCTTTGAACCCAAGTTGTTCACAGAATTAAGTGCGTGTTTAGTGCTGTTCCTCTATAGGTATTAAGACGACTAAACGTCTAACGTCTCTGTGGAGGATAGTTGCAGGGATTCTGTCAGTCAACTTTTTGGCTGTGGCTTTGGCTTTAGCAGGCTTTACATTTGAGACTGGATAGCTTGTGAAGACTTTAACATTCACATCTCTGACAATACCTTTGTCATCAGCATTGACTTGAATGACTCTGGCCAACTTGTACTGACTCCTCAGAGCATTTTGGTCTGCTAACCAGACGATATCTCCAACAGCAACATTCCGTTCCTTGGTGTGCCACTTATTTCTTACAAATAAGTTTGGGCCTGCTAACTGACTCCATTTCCTCCAGAACTTGTTAACTTCCCCTTGAATGACTTTTAATCTTTTATAAGGATAGTCAACAAAATCAAAGTCACCTGGGTCTCCCTTTGGTCCAGATCTTCCTAACAGGAGAGAGTTGGGAGTGACATACTCTACACAATCCTCTCTGCTTTGAGTCCTTGCATCAATGGGTCTCTCATTGGCCAGGTTAGCTGCCATATAAAGGAAGGTCTGGAACTCGCTCCAAGTGAAAACACCATTACCTCCCAAGTTGTGAAGGGCTCGCTTTACTATGCGAACAGCGGCCTCTGCTGCACCATTTCTGTGAGGAGAACTTGCAGGATGGATCTTCCAAACCCATTCAGTTCCGTGTTTAGCAGCTTCTCTCTCTAACTCAGATGTTTCCAACTTGTCCAGGAACTTGTAGAGTTCCGTGAGAGCAGGCTTAGCTCCGATGAAATTTGAGCCTGGGTCGGACCATAATTTCCTCGGATGACCCCTCAGAGCTGTGAATCTTTGGTAGGCTAGCATAAACCCTTCAGCAGACTGGTCACTCACAATGTCAGTGTGTATCGCCCTGGATGCCATACAGCAGTAAACGATTCCCCAAACTTTGAGATGTATTCTTTTTCTAACTTCGTCCTTTACTGTGTATGGTCCAAACAGGTCTAAAGTTGTGTATGCAAAGGGTGCTGCTGGCTCTGTCCTTTCAGGAGGAAGGTCTGCCATGATTTGCTCACATCTCTTTGCTCTTGCCTTCCTGCAGATCACGCAGCTGTCTACTACTTTCTTGGCTAGTCTCCGACCTTTAATCACCCACGCCTTTTTCCTCATTCTTAGAAGTGTTCCTGCTACCTCTTCATGATTTGCATTGTGGGCTTCTTGGGCTAGTAACATGGACACCCATGCACTGCAAGGTAAAATTGGGACTGCAATCTTTTCTTCATTAAAGATCTGGATTCTTCCACCACAAACCAAGAGTCCTGAGTCCTCTCTATACACAGCCAGTCTGCTAAGTGTAGTGTCAGGAAAAGTCACACCCTGTTGGGCTGCCAGAAAGAGTTCTTTCAGAATATATTCTTCCTCTTTCACAGTGAGCATTGTTTGCTTGATCTTGTTTTGCAACACTTCTTTTCTATTCCCCTCTATTGAGTCTTGATCCCTGAATCCTAGCCACTTTTTTACAGCACGCCAAACCCAGCAGACGACTCTGACTATTTTACTTAAATTGCTGTACTTTTCCACATTCACTAGTTTCTTAATAATTAAGTCACCAGGTGTTCCTTTTGGCAAGTTTGGTCTTTTTGCATTCTTACAGATGTCAAAGTCGGAAACAACATTGACGGAATCCTCAAGGACTGAAACTTCAGGAATTTCTTTCTCTGCTTCTGTCAGGTTCTCCTTTGTTTGAGATCTTGTCAGAACTGCTGAGAACGTTTTCCTTTGAAGTTTGTTAACATTCTCCTTTGCATCAGCAGCAACCTCTGCAGCTGATTTCTTTGGCCACTCCTCTACTGAAAGTCTGAGGAATTGTGGTCCCTCCTGCCATTCGGACTCTTCAGCAAGATCTTCAGGAGTGCCTCCTCTAGTAATGATGTCAGCGATATTAAAGTCCGCTGGGATCCACCACCAGTCACTGACTGATCCAGACTTTTGGATTTCTCCAACTCTGTTTGCAAAGAAGGTTTGGTAGCCATAGCTGTCCCGCTGAATGGCCCCCAGCACGGTTTGACTGTCTACCAGGTGAAACCAACGCTCCACTTCCATCCGTCCATGCTTTTCAAAGTATTTTCTGAGACGTGCAGCGAAAACTGCACCGCAGATTTCAGCCTTCACAGCATCTCCTTTCTGGTCTAGTGGTGTTAGTTTTGCTTTGGATTCAACTAGTCTGACGTCTATCCCCTGGTCTGTATTCCATCTTAGGTACAATACAGCTCCATATGTTTTATCACTACCATCTGAAAAAGTGATTCCCCAGGGTTTTCCTTTCCAGCCAGGAGGTGTGAGACTTCTGTGGAACTTGACCTGATTAAGCTGTACATACTCCTCAAACAATCTGATGGCTTCTTCCCTGAGGTTTTCAGAAAGTGGCGTGTCCCATGTCTCACGGGTTAGACTTCCCTTTCCTGTCTCCTGGAAAGCTTTTCTGACAAGAATAGCACCTTTCTGCTTGGCAGGGGTAACAAGACCAATTGGATCATAGAGGCCAGCAACTTGGCTTAGCAGGTGCCTTCTGGTCAAAGGATTTGGTGTTCTCAGTCTCACCTCACTTTTCAAGAGGTTCTGACCTGTTCTCATTTTCTTCTTTCTCACTGAGAAATTAATGGAAGCCATGATGTACAGCTTATCCTCCTCTACCAAGTACCCTGTGCCTAAAGCCTTGTTGTCTTCATCTCTTAGCTGGTTTGGTAGTATGATTGTTTTAGATTGAGAGATTGATTCCTTAGGAACTTGATTTGGATCAACTGCTTGCTTCCTCCCACTTTGCTCTGACCGAACCCATGGTTTCAGTGCAAATCCGCCAGCTGCTAGAATCTCTTCTAGCCCATTTGTTATTTCTTTCAGCCTCTCTTGGCAATTATGGGATGTAAGGATGTCATCCACATAACTGTCCTCCTCAAGGACTCTGCATTCTTCTTTTAAATGAGCAAACTTTGCCAGTCTGGCTGTCTCACGCATTGCTAACTGTGCAATGCATCCAGCAGGACGATCTCCAATGTTAACTCTGGTGATAGCGTACTCACTTATTTCCTCATTTTGAGTGTCTCTCCAAAGAAACCTGTGAAGATGAACCTCACGCTCTTCCAGCCATACGGAATTGTACATCTTTTTTATGTCTCCAAGAGCAGCAAATACTCCTTTCCTGAATCTTAGCAAGACAGCTCTGATTGGGTTGAGTACATCTGGTCCTTTCAACAGAAGATCATTCATGCTTAGCCCTTTGAATTTCTGACTACTGTTCCAGACAAGTCGCACTGGCGTAGTAGTTGAGTGTGGATTTGGTGCTACTAGGTGGCTAACATACCAAACAGGTCCATTCCATTTCTCAATAACTTGTTTAGTAAGCTTTGTTGCTGCACCCCTTTTCACCATATCATGGACTTGAGTTGCATAAACGTCTTGCCATTCTGGTACTCTCTTTAGCTGCTTCTCTGTTCTGAGGAAAGCAGCTTCTACTCCACTTTTGTTGTACGGAAGTGTAGCTGGGTCCTGAATCCATGGATACTTTGTATCCCAGTGTGGAGCTGTGCTGTGAGAATCCTTTTCAACATAAGTGAGACCCGCTCTTATGATCTCTAGCTCCCTTTCTTCTGCTAGGGTCATCTCCTTCCCACCAGGCTGGCAGTTTCCACAGCGACATCCTCCGCATTTTGGCTCACACGCTGTGCCAATACTATCCCATTTCCACCAGTCAATAAACTCCCGGTTGCTTGCTAGTGAACTTCTCGGGCGCTGTCCTTCTTGGATTGCAACAGTGATTGCTGGTCTTTCTGCTTTTCCTAGGATTTCTTCATACCTGGCTGCAGCTGTTCTCATGGACCGAGCAAAATGTGTTTTGGACTCATATGCAGCCATATCCACCACCTCCAACAGATCAGGATGTGCTCCAGCCACTGTTTTCCCCAGTGGGCTGTCCCACAGGACAAGATCCCCAACAATCTTCACTCTTTGTGGAGCAAGTCTGCCCTCTCGATGACTGATGAGAAGATCTATTTTTCCTGGTCTTTTCAGTTCTTTTAAGTCCACCTCTGGAAAGAACTCTTTAAGTTTCTCTTCACTTACAATTCTATGAACTTTGGCAATTTCTTCCAAGCCATAGCAGATCAACTGATGAGCTTTCACTGTCCCCTCAGGAGTTTTGACTCTAATCCTCAGGAGGTATCTCTTTGTGCTTACTCTGATCGCCATCTTGCCAACTCCATGAACCACTAGAGTGATTTTTTCGCCTCTCAGCTTTAGTCTTTCAGCAGCTTCATGGGTGATGTAGTTTGTATCAGAAGCCAGATCTATCAAAGCACCAATCTTCTGTCCTGCATTCGTGGTTACTTCCATTAGCATCATAATAACAGGAAGCTCCTTTAATCCACTTTTGCCAACCAATCCCTGCTGGTCATTTCCTGAGCAGTTTATCATCTTAACTTTGTTGGTGAATGCTTTTTTGCACCTCTCTGCCAATTCTGGTGACAGTTCAGCCAGGAAATTTTCCTGCTCCATAGTCAATGCACTTCCTTTTCTACTATCTTTACTGACAGTTTTCCCTCCATTCAGGTTCTTGAGGTCCCATTTTGGACAGAGGAAGTAATGGTGGTCTGAGAAGTCTCCTCTTTTGCAATCTTTGCTCCTGCAAAGGTAGTTATCACTGCACCTGTTGTCATCCTCATGAACTCCCAAGCACTTTTTGCATGCTCCTAGTTTCCTGATGATAGACTTCTTCTCTGTCAGCTTCAAGTCTTTGAATTTTCTGCAGAAGAAAATCCTGTCTCTATGTTTCTCTGACCCGCATACGATGCACCCAGCTTCTATGGAGTCTTTCTTTGTTGTTCTAGTAAAAGCATAGTTCCTTTCAAACTTTTTCTCTGGTTTTTCAATTCTTTCTGAGATTTTAAGTTGTTCTAGCCTTTCAAGGACTTCCTCTTGTTTCTGAAGGAATTGTAACAGCTCATCAAAGTGTTTGTCTGGTGTGATGTTATTTGTAGGATCTGTCATATAGACGAGCCAGTCTCGTTTCACAAGTTCCGGTAACTTGCTTTCAATGGATTTTATCACAAGGGGATTCTTTATTGCACCAACGTTTCCGAGATCTGTGAGATCAGCCAGGGCTTTTTCCACCATTTGGATTAATTCTATAACCCTTCTTGGTTGATTTCCTCTCAAAGCTGGCATTCTCTCCAGTTCCTCCACAATTTCCATGGCAATTGTGATTTTGTTACCATATCTGTTGTCTAACACCCTGAATATGTCAGCAGCAGTGTTGTAGGAAGATAACCTGAGCTCTTTTGCGATCTTTTCATCCACGCTATCCACTAGCTGAATCTTTTTCACTTCAACAGATCCAGTGGGCTCACCTTGCTTCTGGAGATTTTCCCAGTCTCTCTTCCAACGATAGTAATCTCTTTTATTACCACTGAATTTAGGTAGACTTGTTGGTTTAATTTTTACCACTGGCATGATCTGTCCTGCAGGTACCATTATGTTTGGATTGTTTGTCATACTCGTGTCTAATGCTTGTGCATCCTCAGCAGCTCTTCGGGCCCAAGCGAATTCAGCTTTCCTTGATTCGAGCTCATTGCTACACTCTTTCAGTTTGCGAACATGACTTTCAAGATCCTTTCTTTCAGGTGCGGGAATCCATCTTTCCCATTTCAGCAAAGCTCCAGTTGCTTCTTTCACCAGTCTCATCAAGAGCTCCAGTTGTACTTCATAACTTTCATATCCAGAGCCATCGACAGGCATAGCGGCCGTACGATCACAGGCTTTCTCAGCTGTTGAAATTGTGGTTAACACATCACTTTGTCCATATCTTTTCCAGAGATTATCTTGTACTATCTCAGTTACTTCGTCAAACTTTGCGTTACAGTCTTCTACAGCTTTTTTAAAGTCAGCTTCCTGCTGTGCTGAAAGTTGTACCTCTGTATCATCTTCATTAGCTTCAATCTCTGCTATTAATCCAGCTTTATAGTCATCATTAGTTTCAAAAACTTTTCTTGCTCCAGAAGAAAGCTTTTTGAATTCTTCTTTTAGCTCTGATTCTATAAGTCGGTGTGCTTCTCTACAGAGAAAGTTAGCTTGTTTGGTGAAGCTGCTTTTAGCAGTGGTTCTTTCCTTTTTCAGCTGCTTAACTGATTTTCCTAATGCTTCTTCAGCCATTTTCCTTGAATTTTCTTTAACTTCGTGTCAGCAGAACTATGTCTTTGGACGTCACAAAGCCGTTGATCTTTATGTCCAGCTGCTACACTCTTGGTTATCAACTGTCGAGTTATTATGGGTTTCACACATCAGTATCTGCTATTAACTCGAAAAAGCTTCAGCCAATAACAGGGGACACAGGGAACAACTCCAAAACTGTTTTCAGCATTTGTATTTTCAATTTTTCCGAATAGGCAGCAATAGGTTGATAACCTTAGAAAAGGAACAAAATATATAAAATATACATTAATACCAATACTGGCTTAAACAGAACACAAAATAATATAAATAAAGACATTTACTTTGCAAACTTTCTCAGTGTCCGATAATTTGCATATTCAAGTCATATTTGCAGTATTAATGCAAGCATTTCACTTTAACAGGAACTATTTAAACAAATGAACAGTATAATTAACAGAATATTGTGCACAAATTACTATAATGCACAAAATAATCAACTACAGTGCAACAAAATAGAAGTTATGTTTTATATTGCACATAATTAGAAATAAGACGATGCATATGACAGTCCTTTGTAATTAGGAAAAAGTCATTTCTCATACCATCAGTGTCCCTGAGATGACTAAGTGCTGATGTGCTTCCCCTTTCTCACTCACTGCAGCTTTAAACTTTAAGCTTGCAATCGCAAGTGTTTATTAATGCAGCGATCGCGTTCTTCAGCTTTCAGCGCTTGTCTGCCTGCATCTGCCATGTGAGTTTTTCTGTCTTCCGCGTTGACTCGGCACTTTCCGTATTCCTTCGGCAAGCTCCGTCAGCCAATTGCGTCCGCCAAATACTTTCGGTTTTGATAGTTCCGCCTAATCATTGATTAATATGAAGTGCAAATCCGCGATTTGACTTTACACATACTGAGTGTGTTTAGCACCATGCAGAGAGTCAAACACTGTGGTCAGTCATAATTATACCACGCTTTGTGCTTGTTTCAGTATTCTCACAGACTCGATCTAAAAGAAGACTGACCGCTGTAAAACTCTGACCCGCTGTTTGTGTTTCTTTTCCCACAGAAAGTAATGAAACAACATGGGAGAGATCTCTTTTCAAATAATCAAGCATGTCTTGGGTAAGAAAGTTAAACAGTTAGCTAACAACGGCTCAAAAGTAGCGTCGTCTTCAAGAAAATGCCGTCATTTAATATCAGCGAAGGGGGGCACAAAACAGACTCTTCTACTGGTGAAGTGATCCTGTATGAGACGTTTCCTTCATGCAGATGAAAACATGCACATTCCTCCACTTCGAGAGGCTCAGGGGTCTCGTGTTTGGGCTCTTTCTGACTGGCCCGACTGTCCTCAAAAAGAGAAGCATTCATTTGATAAGTGACATGCCCTCCAGTCATAGCTGCAGCAAATCTGGCCACTTTTCATCAGTTCAGAAAGGCAGAGAAGCTCAGTGACGGCCGATTCTGTGCTAATAAACACTTCATTATGGTCCAATCACATGATCTGCCCGCTGTGTCCTCTGTGCAGCCCTTTCATTGCAAGAAAATGACCACTTTCAAGATGTAAAAAACTGTTGTGAAGCATTCATGCACTGAGGCCACATGTATGTGAGCATGAATGTGACACATTGATCATAATAGCACATGAATTATGCATGGAAATCAACTATAAACTGTAAACTGGAGTTTTATCTCACACATGATCTCAAGTCTAGGACTAAGTCTTTGACTTCAAGTTTAAAAGCAAAATAACAACAACAACAACAATAATAATTATAACAATAACAACAATTATAATAATAATAATAATAATAATAATAATAATAATAAATAACAATAATAGTAATAATAATAACTTAAACTACAATTATATGCAGGTTTATTTTTATAGGTATAATAATAATAATAATAATAATAATAATAATAATAATAATAATAATAATAATAATAAATAATAATAAAATAATAATAATAAATAATAATAATAGTAATAATAATAACTTAAACTACAATTATATGCAGGTTTATTTTTATAGGTATAATAATAATAATAATAATAATAATAATAATAATAATAATAATAATAATAATAATAATAAAATAATAATAAAATAATAATAAATAATAATAATAATAACTTAAAATACAATTATTTGCAGGTTTATTTTTATAGGTATAATAATAATAATAATAATAATAATAATAATAATAATAATAATAATAATAATAATAATAAATTACAAACCAAATAAAACTGCAATTATAAGAAATTTTATTTTGTATGAGTTTAATGATAATAAATAAAAAAATAAATAAAATGGGGTTCATAATAAATTGCAATTATATGTACATTTAATTATATACTTGTAAATTATAAATTATAAATTAAATTCTAAAGTAAATTGAAGAAAAATAATAATAGTATTATTACAATAAATTATATTTAATAATACTAATAATAATGATAATAATGAATCTATATATTTATATAATTATTAAAGTTTTATATAAAATATTTACATATGTGTTTTTAAATATTTGTTTTATTTAGTATATTCTCAGTTGTAATTTTTATCATAAGTAGTAAAAAAGTTAATTAAAACTAAATTAAATTAGTTCAATTAGTATATATTTTTATTTAATGTGATAATTTTAAAAAATGTTGAAAAAAATGTAATATAAATAAACAACAATAACAATAATAAATAATAATAATAAATATAAATACAATAATAAGAATAATAATAATTAGAATAATAAATAAATATAATAATATTATTAAAAATTAAAATAATATTAATAATACTAATAATAATACCAATAAATAATAATAATAATAATAATAATAACAATAATAATAATAATAAACTAAAATTATATTTAGATGAATCATTCATTCATTCATTCATTTTCTTTTTGGCGTAGTTTCTTTATTAATCTGGGGTCGCCACAGCGGAATGAACCGCCAACTTATCCAGCATATGTTTTACGCAGCGGATGGCCTTTCAGCTGCAACCAATCACTGGGAAACATGCATACACACTCATTCACACACATACACTACGGACAATTTAGCTTTACCCAATTCACCTAAAGCGCATGTGTTTGGACTTGGGGAAACCGGAGCACCCGGAGGAAACCCACGCGAACGCAGGGAGAACATGCAAACTCCACACAGAAACGCCAACTGACCCTGTTGGCTTGAACCAGCAACCTTCTTGCTGTGAGGCGATCATGCTACCCACTGCGCCACTGTGTCACCAGTGGGACCTGATCATGACAGTCTCGTTACAGGCTTTTAAATGAGGCCTAGAAAATGGACAGAATGAGTGTGTATCAGCAGGTGCATCATCTCCTGTGCGTGTCCCCATTAACCAGGGACCCCTGATCATGATGAATGAACATCACAGCATTTATAATGGCCGTGATTCTCCAGCTTATCAGACTGTAGGACTGAGCGGCAGACGAGGGTCATGCTATATTAACCTTAATTACTCCTCAACAGCTCCAGAGAGAGCAAATCTCTGAGGAGGACCAGACTGACACATTAATTACATTCATACAGACTAGGGCTGCACAATAGCATTCAGCATCGTATAGTCACATTGCAGGATTCACAATGTTGATTATATTTGACCAGGTGCCACAAAACACAGGATTTTTAGAGTCACTACCAAGATTAACCACAATACAGTGAAGGTTTAACATCTGCATGTGTTTTTAAGGCCTGTGCCTGAGGATTTAACATTGAGGTTTAGAACATTTGGACACATAAAAATGATGTTTGGAGGCGTAACAAAGATTAATTGCATTTAATTATTCATTTATTCATTTTCCTGTAGCTTTGTCCCTTTATTCATCAGGGGTCGCCACAACGGAATGAACCGCCAACTTATTCCGCATATGTTTTACACAGCGGATGCCCTTACAGCTGCAACCCAGTACTGGGCAACACCCATACACATCAATTTAGCTCACCAAATTCACCTAGCGCATGTCTTTGGAGTGTGGGGGAAACCGGAGCAACTGGAGGATACCCACACGAACACGGGGAGAACATGCAAACTCCACACAGAAATGCCAACTGTCCCAGCCGGGACTCAAACTAATGACCTTCTTGCTGTGAGGCCTTCTTAACCACTGAGCCACTGTGTCGCCCTTCAATGATTATTTATACAATAAATATGATATAATGTTATAGTGTTAATTTACATATACATATTTCTCAGAATTGATTTAGTCTTGTTTCTGGTCCAAATATCTACACTTCAAACCTAAACACAAGATTATTTTGCTTACCCCATTGGCAGATTATTTAGCTTGTAAACTTATTATTCCTAAATATGAAAATAAGATATATTTTTAGATATTTCAACTAGAAACAAGACAACGCTAAGTAGGGCTGTGCAATTAATCGAAATCGAATTGCAATCGCAGGAGGCTGCGATATGGAATATACAGTTGAAGTCAGAAGTATTAGCCCCCCTTTTGAATTTGTTTTTCTTTTTGAAATATTTCCCAAATGATGTTTAACAGAGCAAAGAAATTTTCACAGTATGTCTGATAATATTTTTTCTTCTGGAGAAAGTCTTATTTGTTTTATTTCGGCAAGAATAAAGGCAGTTTTTGATTTTTTAAAAAACATTTTAAGGTCAACATTATTAGCTATATTTTTTCTCCGATAGTCTACAAAACAAACCAACATTATCAATAACTTGCCTAATTACCCTAACCTGCCTAGTTGACCTAATTAACCTTAAGCTTTTAAATGTCACTTTAAGCTGTAGAGAAGTGTCTTGAAAAATATCTAGTCAAATATTATTTACTGTCATCATGGCAAAGACAAAATAAATCAGTTATTAGAGATGAGTTATTAAAACTATTATGTTTAGAAATGTGTTGAAGAAATCTTCTCTCCGTTAAACAGAAATAGGGGAACAAAATAAACAGGGGGGCTAATAATTCAGGGGGGTTAATAATTCTGACTTCAACTGTATATGTATTATATAATTTCCCCTGCCCAGAGCAAATGCGAGACTGCTGTCTGTGCATGACAGTCTTACTAGCCAATTGAGTGAGCATACTTTTGTTCTGCCCAATCAGAACTTTTCGATCTGCCTCTTATCAGACTTTTTAGTTGGCTGAATGTTCGGAGTTTTTATAATTATTATTTTTTTGTTTGTACAATAAGCTGCACTATAATTTGAGTTGAACTTGTTTACAGAAAGGTAAGGTTGTTTTATTTGTGTTTACTGCTTGCTCTAGAGAAAAATGAGTGTTTAATAGGGTATATGCCGAGTATTGTTCCCATACTGAAAAACTTCAGCTGACTTGTGAGTTTTTTTCTATTTTACACGGTTCCTTTTACAGCATCGATGTTGTAATGTAACTCAAATACAATCAGTTAAATAGACTTTGGCATTCATTTAGTTGCTCAAGTGTAAAACGAGACAAAAAGCCGTTTGCTCGCACGCGCCTGTCAGAATCGACAGGCTAGCACAGAAGCTCCATTGAATATACTGTGGTAAAATAAATGCTCATATTATAAAGACATGGCGGGAAAAATGTAATTTAATACAGTGCTTCTTGTACAATCTGAGACCCACTTTATATCGTATATCACTCAGCCAGTGGAGATCGCTGATTTTTAAAGAAAGCAGACATTAAACGCACCGCATTTGCATTGGCATACACTTCACCGGAAACGATTAACCCAGGTTACTGGAAAATTAAAAGTTAAATTACATCCTATTTCTGAATATTTAAAAACAAATTTGAATAATAGTTGAAGTTAAAATCTTTTCGGTTGCTCTTTTTAAACTAACACTCACTGCTTTTTAGCAGTTACGATACAGATTATTGAACTGTGAAGCTTGACTACAAAATTATATCGCAAATCAAATCAAAATCACAATATGTGCACTGTAAAACCCGATAAGCTAACTCAAACTGTTTGAGGAAAACGATTGTGGCAAACCGTTTAAGTTTTGAAACCAAATGGTCTGAGTACTGTAAACATATATATATATATATATATATATATATATATATATATATATATATATATATATATATATATATATATATACACACATACACACACACATATATATATATATATATATATATATATATATATATATATATATATATATATATATATATATATATGTATATATATATATATATATATATATATATATATATATATATATATATATATATATATATATATATATATATATATATATATGTATATTGAATCATATAAACTTATATTATTTGAGTTCACATCATCAAACATTTAGTGTATTAGTAACTTATATAGATTTGATACCTGAACTTAAAATGCTTGAGTTCAGTTAACTAAACGATTTAAGTCAATGAACTGTTTAGCTACTCAAATAGTTTGAGGAAACCGATTGCGGCAAATGGTTTAAGTTTTGAAACCAAATGGTTTGAGAAGTGTAAGCTTAAATCTATTGAATCATATACACTTATATTATTTGAGTTCATTTCATCAAAAATTTAGTGTATTAACTTATAAAGATTTGACAACTGAACTTAAAATGTTTGAGTTCAGTTCCGCCCAATCAGAACTTTTCAATCTGCCTCTTATCAGTCATTTTTGCTGAGTGTTCTGTATTATTATCTTACCCAATTCACCTACTGTATAGCACATGTGTTTGGACTGTGGGGGGAAACCGGAGCACCCGGAGGAAACACATGCCAACACGAGGAGAACATGCAAACTCCATACAAAAATGCCAGCTGACCCAGCCGGGACTTAAACCAGCGGCCTTCTTGCTGTGAGGCGATCGTGCTAACTGCTTTCTAAAAATCCTGACCATACATAGCAGGGTCTTACTGTATATGCACAGTTTACACATGAATACAAGCTTACATCTGCCAGCGCGCACACACACAAAAAGCAGTCTGACCCACTCTGGCTGGGAAACAGGAAATGACACAAGCAGGAATTCTCAGGGATATGTTTCAGCAGCATCACTGTCATTGATTAACCCACGCAAACACGTGGAGGGAAAACGTCTTAAAGGAAGGACGGACGAGTGTGTTGTGCAGCTGGAGCGTCTCCGAGTGTGTGAGGAATTCCTGGTTTTCTGTGGCTCTGGCTGCGGGATGCACAAGCGTGCTGAAACGTTTAAGCAGACGAGGTTCTTTAATTAAATACATCTGCTCTGATCGCTTCCTGTCTGCTTCTCACACACGTCCTGGATTCAGTTCAACTCTCATCACTCATCTCAACACGATCACTCATACAGTATTTAGTCATTTAGCAAAATGACTCATATAATAATGATTCACTCATTTTCTCTATTCTGAATCCCAGAGTTGTGGCTAGAAGTGCATCCACTGTGTAAAACATATGCTGGATAATTTTACGCGGTTCATTCCGCTGTGGCGACCCTTGATAAAAAAAGGGACTAAGCTGAAGGAATATGAATGAATGAACAAATGATTCTTAGAGTAAAATATTTTGCTTAATACTACATTTAATTTATTGGGATCCACCTTGATAACAAGTACAGTGTGAGGGGGGGATGGTGGGTTAATATTGGAAATATTGGTAATATGGGAATAATAATTTCAAAGGAGCTGTTAACAATGGAATGACAGAAGGAGAAAGTGCTGAACTACTGAAGTGTATTTATTACTTTATATAAAAGACTTTTTTGGTGATGGCAGCTTAAGACGCCTCTCATATGGAGAATGAAGTCACATGCATCACTCAGATGTGAGTTTTTAACAGACTTCAACAGAGTGTAAAAATCTCGATGGTTCTGTGGGTCTCGTCTATCGAATCATGATCTTTATTTTGTATTTTCTATTGGATTCAAGTCAGGTGATTGGCTGGGCCATTCTACAGCTTGATTTTCTTTCTCTGAAAGCATTTAAAATTTCTTTGGCTGTGTTTTGGATCATTGTCTTGCTGAAATGTCCACCCTGGTTTCATCGTCATCCTCCTGCTAATGTAGATGTTGGACTGAGGCAGCTAATATTCATTTACGCAGAGAGTTGCTGAAGAACTACTGAGAGATTTTAGCTGCTGTCTGGGCTTTCACTGACTTTCTACACCTCCCTTTTTTCATGTGTTCAATACTTTTTCCCTGCGTCATTTCATTTTATTACACATAACTTAATTTGTATTCTTATCATATATGTATTCATACATATATGTAAAAGTCAACAGCACCTTTAGAAGTATGTTTTCTGAGAAAAATGATGATGTGTTCAATACTTATTTTCCCTGCTGTATATATATATATATATATATATATATATATATATATATATATATATATATATATATATATATATATATATACAGTATATATGAAAAGAAACCTAAATTTTTCTTCTAAAATCAGCATTTTTCTCAGCCTCTTTTGTTTGTTTACTGACTTTAAAGGGATTGAAAATAGTCATAAAAGTGATATTACTGAACATACACACATTTTCCTACTAAATGTGTGTATGTTCAGTAAAGTTCATATAGTTGAAGTCAGAATTATTAGCCCCCCTGTTAATTTTTTTCTCCCAATTTCTGTTTAATGGAGAGAAGATTTTTTTTCAGCACATTTCTAAACATAATAGTTTTAATAACTCATCTCTAATAACTGATTTATTTTATCTTTGCCATGATGACAGTAAATAATATTTGACTAGCTATTTTTCAAGATACTTCTATACAGCTTAAAGTGACATTTAAAGGCTTAACTAGGTTAATTAGTTTAACTAGGCAGGTTAGGGTAATTAGGCAAGTTATTGTATAATGATGGTTTATTCTGTAGACAGTCGAAAAAATGTATAGCTTAAAGGGGCTAATAATGTTGACCTTAAAATGTTTATTAAAATATTAAAACTGCTTTTATTCTAGCTGAAATAAAAAAATAAGACTTTCTCCAGACGATAAAATATTGAATGGGCCATTACTGACCATAAAAACTCATTTAAAATCTTTTCTTACAAGCCTGACATTCACACAGTTTATCATCTTCAGGATCTGAATAAAAAACACCCGAATGAATGACAAAATCTACACCATAATCAAAGCCAGACAAGCCTGAACCCCAGACACAGCAGGGCTATCTGTCACATGCTCTATAAATCTACATTTTCCCATCTTCTCCCAAATAAATTCAAGATGCAGCAATTTGTAACATCATTAAAATCTTACAAATGTGTCAATTCTGAAGAATTAAAGACACAAGGAGGAAAAGAGCATTCAAAAAACTCTATTATGCAAATATATGTAAAAAAAAAAGACAGCCAATCAGAATTCAGCATTCAAACACATGTAAGGAATAGACCAATTGGAAATTCTCACTGACATTCTCCCTTTGTACGTGTCATCAGAGGGGGAAAGCCCCGCCCATTAGTGACTGTCTCTCCATGATTAGTAAAGGACGTTAGTCTTGTTTTTGAATCTGCCACTATGCTGACACACAGGCATTTATAGCTCCGCCTACTTTTGAACAGAGCACAATCTCATTTGAATTTAAAGCGACAGTCACCAAAATACCACAATTAGGATAAACGCCTAAAAGCTGCAGCTTCAAACAGTTATAAAACATTATCTGTGTGATATTTTGAGCTGAAACTTCACACACACACTCTAGGGACATCAGAGACTTATTTTACAACTTGTAAAAAGGGGCATAATAAGTCCCCTTTTAACATAAAACCCACAAAACGGCATACAAGACAATTTAAAGCTGAAGCGATCTTCAACAAACAACTTTAAACACAAAAAGTGAACAACATCCATGCAAAAATTACTCCCGGATGGTTTTCAAATCTAAAACAAACTAACCATAAACAGCCGGCATCTGTTGGTCGTGACAAGCACTGAAAACACATGTAAGTCTATCAAATCATCATGACAGTAAGAATATGTTCATATACAAGCTCTTCAGTCAGACTCACCACTGTTTTACACTCTATCATGCGGATCGTCCATCTGTCCTCAACACGAATCTCTGAATGCTCAAACTTTCCCTGGACGCTCAAAGAACAATACAGACGGCTGTGACCCCACACACACATCCATCACAGAGGCGGACACAGCTGACGACAGCAGATCTGGAGCAGGGTGGAGCTGCAAAACTCTCTCACTCTCTCTCCTGCTCCCTCCCTCTCTCTCTTGTAGAAACATTTAATTCTCAGTGGTGTTTTAACAACATTGTCTGTGTGTGATGCAAGGGAAACTAATCTACATTTTTGTGGTGTTAACTTAATTATTTTTTTTATTTATTTAAAATAAAAAGTTTATTTTTTGAAGTTTTTTTTTTTTTTGTCAAACTTTGTTGTTAAAAATCTCTCTCAAACTCAAATTCAAATTCAAAGAGCTTTATTGGCATGACTGTGAAATAAAGCACAATGTTACCGAAGCACTAACAATACACATAGTACAAAACATACATACACACTAACTGGCCAATTTATTAGGTACTCCTTACTAGTACCGGGTTGGACCCCCTTTTGCCTTCAGAACTGCCTTAATCCTTTGTGGCACAGATTCAACAAGGTACTGGAAATATTCCTCAGAGATTTTGGTCCACATTGACATGATAGCATCATGCAGTTGCTGCAGATTTGTCGGCTGCACATCCATGATGAGACTCTCCCATTCCACCACATCCCAAACGTGCTCTATTGGATTGAGCTCTGGTGACTGTGGAGGCCATTTGCGTACAGTGAACTCATTGTCATGTTCATGAAACCAGTCTGAGATGATTCACACTTTATGACATGGCGTGTTATCCTGCTGGAAGTAGCCATCAGTAGATGTGTACACTGTGGTCATAAAGGGATGGACATGGTCAGCAACAATACTCAGGCAGGCTGTGGTGTTGACATGATGCTCAATTGGTACTAATGGGCCCAAAGTGTGCCAAGAAAATATCCCCCACACCATTACACCACAACCACCACTAGCCTGAACCATTGATACAAGGCAGGATAGATCCATGCTTTCATGTTGTTGACGCCAAATTCTGACCCTACCATATAAATGTTGCTGCAGAAACTGAGACTCATCAGACCAGGCAACATTTTTCCAATCTTCTATTGTCCAATTTTGGTGAGCTTCAGTTTCCTGTTCTTAGCTGACAGGAGTGGCACCCGGTGTGGTCTTCTGCTGCTGTAGCCCATCCGCCTCAAGGTTGGATGTGTTGTGCGCTCAGAGATGCTCTTCTGCATACCTCGGTTGTAGCAAGTGTTAATTTGAGTTTTTGTTGCCTTTCTATTAGCTCGATTTAGTCTGGCCATTCTCCTCTGACACCAACAAGGCATTTGCCAAGGACAGATGTACCTAATAAAGTGGCCGGTGAGTGTAGATAAAAGTAATATAAATAATAATAATAAACAAACCCATATACATATCTGCTAATATTACACAACAAAAACACAACACGCCTCTTTAGATCTAACATTAGCTAAAAAAGTGAATAAACTTACAGTAGCTTGGAATTGTTGAGTTCGACTTAATTTTTATAATTATGCATCTAGTTTATTAACTTTATAATTGTAATGCAACTGGTTTACTAAATTTGTTTAGGTAAAGCCAACTAATCACTTATTACAGTGTAATAATAATAATAAATAAATAAATAATAAATAACATAACACACTGAAAAAAGCGATTAGTTACTCTACATAAAAAAGTGAGTAAACCTGCTGTAGCTTGGAACTGTTGAGTTGACTTGACTTAACTTTTATAATTATGCATATAGTTCATTTACTTATTCATTTACTAATTTGATGGCAACATGTTTACACAGTTTGTGAAGTAAAGTCAACTAATCGCTTTATTAAAAAATAATAAAAGAGTAAATGAATAAATAAACAAAATACACTATGTATAAATCTTTCTGTCTCTCTTTCTCTCTCTCTCTCTCTTTCTTTCTCTCTCTCTCTCACTCTCTCCAGCTGCGCTTCATAAACGGACTCCTGTGTGCTTTAAAATGTGCGTCTGTGAGGCTGATGGGGCACAAACAGATAAGATTACCCTGACAAAAGCTGAACAGACCCATCTTTTAATCAGCACGGGTAAAAAGATACGACCCATATGCTGCTGACCAGAGGGAATCTAATTCAGGACGGAAAAAACCTGAGTTTGATATGAAGAAGTAGTGCAAAGTTAAACAGATGAACAACAGATATTAAGGTAAACAGAAGAAACAAATGTTAGGTTCATACATTAAAGTAAAAATTATAAAAGCATTAGCATGAAGCCTATTTTTTATACAGCATTTTATTTTTCTTCTGGAGAAAGTCTTATTTCTAAAAAATATATCCCCTTTAATAAACTTGTATTTTTTCGATTGTCTGCAGAACAAACCACTTCTGTTGAATGCCTTGCCCAGTTAACCTAATTTGCCTAGTTAACCTAGTTTAAATTGCACTATAGTGTCTAGCAAAATAACTTGTTTAATATTATGTACAGTCATCATGGCAAATCCCCCCAAAAATGAGCTATTATAAAATAATTATTAAAACTGTTATGGTTAAAAAAAACTGAAAAAAAGTTTAAATATTTAATATAATATAATATAATATAATATAATATAATATAATATAATATAATATAATATAATATAATATAATATAATAAATATAATATAATACATATGATAAATATAATATGATATAATATAATACATATGATAAATATAATATAATATAATATAATACATATGATAAATATAATATAATATAATATAATATAATATAATATAATATAATATAATATAATATAATATAATATAATACATATGATAAATAATATAATATAATATAATATAATATAATATAATATAATAATATAATATAATATAATATAATATAATAAATATAATAAATATAATATGATATAATATAATACATATGATAAATATAATATAATATAATATAATATAATATAATATAATATAATATAATATAATATAATATAATATAATATAATATAATAAATATAATATGATATAATATAATACATATGATAAATATAATATAATATAATATAATATAATATAATATAATATAATAAATATAATATGATATAATATGATATAATATAATACATATGATAAATATAATATAATATAATATAATATAATATAATATAATATAATATAATATAATAAATATAATATGATATAATATAATATAATATAATATAATAAATATAATATAATAAATATAATATAATATAATATAATACATATGATAAATATAATATAATATAATATAATATAATATAATATAATATAATATAATATAATATAATATAATATAATATGATATAATACATATGATAAATATAATATAATATAATATAATAAATATAATATAATATAATACATATGATAAATATAATATAATATAATATAATATAATATAATATAATATAATATAATAAATATAATATAATAAAGATAATATATTATCCATTATGATTATGATTAAATCTGACCAGCATGTGTTTGATAGTTTCAGTGAGATTCACAGTGTAGGAAACCAAACATTCCCTTTGTAATGTTGTTGTTTGGTTGAGCCTTAGCTTTCAAACACTCTTGAGCAAAACTGATGTAAAGCTGCACTGAGCACAAAGAGCCTTTAGATGGCAGCAGACACAAGACATTCACACCAACGTCTGCTGGACTGAAATCAGCTGTATTACTTTTCACACTACACCAGGACTTACTTATATGACTCATAAATCCAAATGATCCGCCCTCCTGTAAATTTTCGTTTTCTTTTTTAAATGTTTCCCAAATTATGTTTAACAGAGCAAGGAATTTTACACAGTATTTCCTGTAATATTTTTTCTTCTGGAGAAAGTCTTATTTGTTTTATTTCGTCTTGAATAAAAGCAGTTTTAAATTTTTTAAAACCATTTTAATGTCAATATTATTAGCCCGCTTAAGCTATATTTTTTTCGATTGTCGATTGTATAGAAGTGTCTTGAAAAATATCTAGTCAAATATTATTTACTGTCATCATGGCAAAGATAAAATAAATCACTTATTAGAAATGAGTTATTAAAACTATCATATTTTGAAATAGAAATTGGGGGAAAAACAAACAAGGGGGTTAACAATTTAGGGGGGGCTAATAATTCTGACTTCAACTGTACTACTCGGCTAGCATAATGTTTTTAATGTACTATAGAAGGGGAGTATTTAATTTCAGATGCAACTGAGGATATTTTCAGGTTTCAGCGCAATAGAAACACTAGAATATGCAAAGCTAGCAAAGTAAATTTAACATAAATTAATTACATTTTTACATTAGTGTTGATTTTGGATGTGGCAGCAGTATCTTCTATAAACTCTTGCTTCCAATCTATTATTGGTATCCACCATATTTACTTATATATATTTTATATAAATATCAATCCATTTCATATTACATTTCCACTTGAATGAAGAAAAGTGGGTTCATCTGTGTTCAAAATGTTGAAAACGTTTCACAATTTTCAAGGTTCACAACCGTAAATCAGGGGTGGAGCTTACTGACATGTTAGTAATTAACTTTGTCATGTGATAATTTAAGGTGCCAATCGAAATAAACTGCCTCAAGAATTAACACAGGCACATTTGAAATTTATGCTTCAGCCTACATTTTTGTGAAACTGTAAAAACACATTTAAACATACATTTGACTGCAGCTTTGAGGTAAAATGAACACTAGGGGGTGGTGTGGCACCAACAACTTTCTTCCTTTTCACACTAATGATATCTACCATGACGTATTATAGACTAATAAAGTCTTACTTTTATACAGCTTGTTGCACAACACCAATAAACACCACAAAACAACTTAAAAGTGTCTAAGATTTGTAATATGATACATTTTCATCACCTATCTCCATAAGGACAACTTTTCTTGTGTTATCAGTTTGCTTGGTAAAACCATGTGATCGCAGTCACCTTTCTGTTACATTTGCTTTTGGCTAGGTTTAACAAAGTGTTTAGATCAACCGTTTGTTCAACAATCAGTGCCATCTTGGGGACGTGTATTTGAAATGTACAACAAAACGTACCCTAAGTAGCATATTTCAGATTAGCAAAAATGTAGACGGCGCCCTCTAGAGGATTTGTCATCTCTAGTGTGCAACAAAACATACCCAAAGCAACAATCTGCGCCCTCTTTTGGACTTATATTTGAAATGTCCAACAAAACGTACCCTAAGCTGCATATTTCAAATTTGTAAAAATGTACACAGCGCCCTCTAGAGGATTTGTCATCTCTAAACACACCTGGAGCAACGTATTTTATGCTATGTATGTTTTTCCAATAAGCCTGGGTTGAAAAATTTGTTTGCTGTTACTTCATAATTGATTTTTCAGTCACATGAAATGTTTCCATCTTCACTGATTATATTGAGAATTTTTTTGCACAACACCAATAAATACCACAAAACAACTTAACAGTGTCGATGATTTAAAATTGAATACATTTGCGTCATCTAGCTATCTCCATATGGACAACTTTTCTTGCATTATTAGTTTGCTTAGTAGCTCAACATTGTTGTATTTGTGATGCAGGGCACTCAGTTTCGAGTATGGTAAAGCAAAATTCCATGAATTAAATAAAAGTGATGTAAAATCAAGGTAAAACTATGTGGTTGCAGTCACTTTTCTCTTACGTTTTCTTTTGGCTAGGTTTAGCAGTGTTTAGACCCACCGTTCGTGCAACAATCGGCGCCCTCTTGTGGACGTGTATTAGAAATGTACAACAAAACGTACCCTAAGTAGCATATTTCAGATTAGCAAAAATGTAGACAGCGCCCTCTAGAGGATTTTCATATCTAACGTGCAACAAAACACACCTGGAGCAACAATCGGCGCCCTCTTGTGGACTTATATTTGAAATGTACAACAAAATGTATCCTAAGCTGCATATTTCAAATTTGTTAAAATGTACACAGCGCCCTCTAGAGGATTTGTCATCTCTAACATGCAACAAAACACACCTGGAGCAACATATTTTATATTATGTATATATTTTCAATGATCCTGGGTTGAAAAATAAAGGTTTGCTGTTACTTTATAATTGATTTTTTCACAGTCAAGTATTTCCATCTTTACTAATTATAATGAGACACACCTTGTTCCTTCATTCTGAAACTCAGAGTGTGACAGTGAGTGTGTTTGTGGGTCTGCTCCTCATTAGATCAGTGGCGGTGTTGTGGGTCAGACAGCCGGTCAGGGGTCTGCATCATGTCTGTGTGTGTTTGTGGACGATCGGCTCATGCCAGAGGGCACAGCGATAGCAAAGCGAGTGCCAGAAAGGCCATTTTTGCGCACCAATGAACCAGCAGAGAAACTGAGCCTGTCTGTCCACGTCTCCACTCTGGATTTCACATATTCACTGTCTCTCTCTCACAATAACTGCACTCCAGCCACTCACAGGTCACTTCTCAAATACTCCAGTTTACCACACTTAGCCAGCTATTCACTTCCATTTAGGACAATCAACCTGCAAAAAATCAGAGATCACCATGAGCACATTTACATGGTTTGGACTGTAACTATGCGGTTGCTAGGTGTTTCAAATGTTTTTCAGTGTAACTATGTAGTTGCTAGGGTCTTCTAATAGTTTGTACAGTACCTATGTGGTTGCTATAGTGTTCTAAATGATTAGCACTGCTATTATGCTGTTGCTAAGGTGTTGCAATTGATTTTCACTGTAACTGTGTAGTTGCTATGTGATCTAAATGGTTTCCACTGTAACTATGCAGTTGCTATGGTCTTCTAATAGTTTGTACAGTAACTATGTGGTTGATAGGTGTTCCAAAACTTGTTTGCATGGTAACTATCCATTTGCAAGGGTGTTCTAATAGTTTGTACAGTAACTATGTGGTTGCTAGGTGTTCTAAATAGTTTGTACAGTAACTATCTGGTTGCTAGGTGTTATAAATGATTTGCACTGTAACTATGTGGTTGCTATGGTGTTCTAACAGTTTGCATTGTAACTACTGTATGTGGTTGCTGATGTTCCAAATGGTTTGCCCTGTAGCTATGTAGTTGCTAGTGTGTTCTAAAAGTTTGCACTGTAACTATGTGGTTTCTACTGTGTTCTAAATGGTTTGCAATGTAGCTATGAAGTTGCTAGGGTGTTCTAATAGTTTGTACAGTAAAAATGTGGTTGCTTGGTGTTCTAAATGGTTTGCACTGTAACTATGTGGTTCATTTGGTGTTCTAATAGATTGCATTGTAACTACTGAATGTGGTTGCTAGGTGTTCCAAATGGTTCACCCTGTAACTATGTGGTTGCTAGGGTGTTATAAATGGTTTGCAATGTAACTATGTTGTTGCTAGGGTGTTCTAATAGTTGTACTGTAACTATGTAGTTGCTAGGTGTTCTAAATGTTTTGCACTGTAACTATATAGTTGCTATTGTTTTCTAATAGTTTGCACTGTAATTATGTGGATGCTATGGTGTTCCAATAGTTTGCACTGTAACTACGTGGTTGCTAGGGTGTTCCAAATGGTTTGCACTGTAACTTTGTTGTTGCTATGGTGTTCCAAATGTTTTGCATTGTAACTATGCTGTTGCCAGGTGTTATAAATGGTTTGGACAGTATGCAGTTGCTAGGGTGTTAAGTGTATGTGTGTGTGTGTGTATTTAGTGCATTATTATATATAAAGCAGATGCACTTCCCTACAAAATCATCCCAATCGATCTAAAATGGTGACTTCTTTCCAAGCTATTCAGGTCATCTAGTGAAATTGTATTTATATCGCAGTATATATTGCAGAACTAAACAAAAGCAATGTCATTTTTCCCCAATATAGTTCAACTCTACACTAAACCTTGTCTAACATGATAAGTGTACCTCAGGGAGCGAGAAGCGGGCCTCTTCAGTGAGAATCACAGGGTGTGTTTCTGCTAGTGTTTGTCCAGAGCAGTGAAGTGAAAGCACATGTGACTCATAACAGCTATCAGTCAAACTCAGGCGAGACGCTTGCAGGATTTCTGCTCTCTCTCGGGGTCATCAGCCAGAGTTAGTCATGTTGTGTGTGAATGTGAACTCAGAACGACCCTCTGTGTATGAACTGCCCCAAAGCATGTCCAGCGGGCCGCGTGCAGCTGTGAAGATAAAGGCCAGCATATTTATTTAGCCGTTGCATTATGACGCTTTAATTGCGGCCTCTTGAAAAATCAGGGCTGATTCAGAGCTGTGCCAGATGTTTTGATGTTCCAGCATCTCACACAATTACACCAATCAACACGTCAATGCTAATTACCTATGCTAATTATAATTTACCAACGCATGTCGTGAATGCATGACATTTTATGAGCGCATCTCATACTTGCATGTCATTTTGTTGCAGTAGGAATATCAGCAATACAAGCTGTCAAATTTGATTCATTCCAATCAATCATTCCAATCAATCAATCAATCAATCAATCAATCAATCAATCAATCAATCAATCAATCAATCAATCAATCAATCAATCAATCAAAAGACTTGTTTTCTTCCTTTTCACAGTAATGCTTTTTACCATGACATATTATTGATGAATAAAGGATTATTTCCATTGTTACATATTTGTGTTATTTGTGCTCTGTTTGTGTTTTCTCTCTCTCGCTCTGCTCTCCCATATCTGCTTTCATTATTCACAGGTTCCGTTCATTGGTCTATTCAGCTGTCATTTCTCATTTCTCCCCCGGTTACGTCATTCTTACGTCACATCCAATAAGCAAAGACCACCCACCATAAAAGAGCGCGACAGACCACTCTCCCCCCCTCTCTTTTCCCTTTCGTGTCTTGTTTTCTTGTTGCGTTGCGAAAAAACCAGTCTAACTGTGTATTTTGTTGTTGCCCGTTTCTGTGTGCACGTTATCCCTCCGTTATTTGTAGATCCCTCCATTTCTCTGTTTAAACGTTGTTTACGAGGCTTGGACGAAGCGGACAGGTAAGAAGGTCACGTGACATACATTTTGCAACACTTAGGACCACTCTTCTGTATAGTACATTAGGTTAGGGGCGAGCACCACCCCTTGTACTTTTAGATAGATAGATAGAGTAGACAGTCGGACTCGGAAGACTCTTCGCGTGCTAATTATTTTGTTTCACATAGTTAGTTAGCTAGATGCTTCTGGGAAGTTAGATTTAGTTTGGGTTTTGTTCTTTTCGTTCCTTTAGCGCCACCCACGTCCCTTCTGCCAGCTCTCCTGTCTTTGTATTTGTTTCAGTGTTGTAAATATTGTAAATAGTATATTTTGCCTTACTTTATTTTCTTTATTTTGGAATTATTCATTGAATATTCAATTATTCAATTAATTTTTGTCCACTTTGGGAAATATAAATAAAACTCACAATTTTGGTATTATTTTGGTTGTCTTTGGCACTTATTTACTGTTTGTATAAATATATTTTAATTACAAATAAATGTCAAACCCCACCATCCCCTGGACTAACATCAGGGGTTTGTAACACCATGCAAGTATGTAAATCAATCAATCAATAAATAAATCTTTCTTCCTTTTCACGTTAATGATATTTACCACGACATACTATTGATGAATAAAGAATTATTTCCATGCACGTTTGTTGCACAACCAATCAATCAATCAATCAAACAACATTTCTTCCTATTCACACTAATGATATTTACCATGACATATAATTGACGAATAAAACATTATTTCCATGCACGTTACTCACAATCAATCAATCAATCAATCAATCAATCAATCAATCAATCAATCAATCAATCAATCAATCAATCAACTTTTCTTCCTTTTCTCACTAATGATATTTACCATGACGTATTATTGATGAATAAAGCATTATTTCCATGCACTTTGTTGCACAATCAATCAATCAATCAATCAATCAATCAATCAATCGAACACATTTTTTTTCCTTTTCACACTAAATAAACTGATATTTACCATGATGTATTATTGACGAATAAAAGATGATATTTAGGTAGTATGTTGCATAATCAATCAACTAACCAACCAACCTCAAAATCAATCAATCAATCAACCAACCAACCAACCAACCAACCAACCAACCAATCAATCAATCAGTCCAACAACTTTTCTTCCTTTTCTCACTAATGATTTTAACCATGACATAATTGATGAATAAAGGATTATTTCCATGCAGTTTGTTGCACAACTAACCAATCAATCAATCAATCAATCATTTCTTATCAATCTATCGATTGATCTATCGATTTTTAATCAATCTTTTTATTTGTAATACTTTAACTGGGATATTAGTCACACACTGTGTAAATATTAGTAAATTAGTGGTTTACATATTTTGTGATTCATGTTTCTTTGTCCCATATACTTTGAATTACATTTGGACATGTAAAAACGTGACTTTTATTGATCTTTTTAATAGTGTGAAGTAATATATTGTCTGTATTGTTGTTGTAAATTATATATTTAAAACAATATATTGTATAACAAATGCTCTATATAATTTCTATAATAAATAAATAAAAACATTTCTTATACAATATATTGTTTTTGTATATTTAATAATTAATGGATATTTTTCACAGTTAAAACTTTAACAACAAATTATCTTTACAAACAAACAAACACCAAATTAATATGTTAAAAACAAACATCACCAAACACATTTCATATATATGATTAAAATATTTGATTATATTTATATTTTATAATTTAATAATGAAATCATAAAAATATTATAAGCATTGTCCCAGTAAATAGCGCATTTATCATGTATGGCCATACACGCAAAGCGCTTTACAATCATGGGGGGTGGGGTCTTTCCACACCACCACCAGTGTGCAGCATCCACTTGGATGATGCAACAGCAGCCACAGGACAACAGCTACAGAGCGCTCACCACACACCATCTATTGGAGAGACAGTGATCGAGCCAATTCGGTGGATGGCCATGATTGGGAGGCCATGATAAGTAAGGACCAATGGAGGGAATGTGGCCCAGACACCAGGGTTACATTTTTTACGAGAAGTGCCATGGGATTTTAATGACCACAGAGAGTCAGGACTTCAGTTTAACATCTCATCCGAAAGACGGCATTCACCAGTATAGTGTCCCCTTCACTATACTGGGGCATTAGGACTCATACAGACCGCAGGTTGAGCCCCCTGATGGCCTCACTAACAGCACTTCCAACAGCAACCTAGTTTTCCCATGTGATCTCCCATCTAGGTACTGACCAGGCTCAGCCCTGCTTAGCTTCAGTGAGTAACCTTGGGCTGCAGGGTGATATGGCTGTGGCCAAATCACCAAAATAAATTAGTCCCTTATTTATCAGCTGTCGCCACAATGGAATGAACCACCAGTTTTCAGGAATGAATCACCAGTTTCCAGTTTTACACAGCAGATGCCCTTTCAGCCGCAACCTAGTACTGGGAAACAAATATACACCCATTCACATATACACTACAGCCAATTTTTTTTTTTTTTTGATTACCCTATTCACATAGTGCATGTCTTTGGACTGTGGGGGGAAACCAGACCACCCGGAGAAAACCCATGCCAGCACAGGGAGAACATGCAAACTCCACTGGCCAAAATGCCAACTGGCCCAGTCAGGACTCGAACCAGCGACTTTCGTGCTATGAGGTGACAGTGCTAACCACTGAGCCACCGTGCCACCATGCATCATGTTAAATATGACATTGTTACATTTAAAATAAGAAATTCAGCAGAGAACAAAATATAAATTAAGAATAAATCACCAGAGTAACTACATTTGTAATTACAGTAATTGCATAAAATAATGAAAACTTATTTTGACAAAATATCCCAAAACGTAAGCCTTGTTACAGAATAGTCCCACTTTCAGAACAATGTGCCTGAATCATTGGTGCACAACACCATAAAACCCTTTATTCAGAAAGTAAATTTTACACTGACATTAACAGTGACAAATGAAAGATGCGCAACCGACCCAATGGACTCATCAACTGAGGAACATAAAGTAAACAGACTGTAAATATGACTGTGAGCGCTGGGTTTATGAGGTCTGTGTGGGCCGTCTAACCAGGACAGACAGCTAAGTGAATTCTGACAGGTCTCTGGAGGCGCCCAGGGTTAAACAGACGCGTCTCTTTGTAGCCAACTGTCACTCCTGATGAACCAACACACTAAAACAGACACACTGGCAGATCCACAACACCTGAAACAACAGCTCCAATAACATGACAACTACACTTGTGTGTGCTTGCGGCAATAAATACATCAATATAACGCAATATAGATCTTTAAATCTGAAATCGATATAGAGGTACAACATGGCTGCAGTAAATAAAACATTCTGAAACCTTAGCAACTGCATAGTAACAGGCAAAAATCTGAACTGCTTAGCAACCGCTAGGCAATCTCTAACATAACGTAATTTCACATTGTTTACATACTGTACATGGCCGTGTACAGAAATGTGATTTTTGCCTGTTACTATGCAGTTGCTAAGGTTTCAGAATGTTTTATTTACTGCAGCCATGTTGTTGCTATGATATGAGTGTAGTTTCTAGGGTATTTTGAATGCATCTACTGTAACTTTACAGTTGCGTTGGTATTTTGAGTGTCTCAAGTACAGTAGTTTTCATTGTAAATATGGTTGCTAAGGCATTTTAAGATTTGTTTTTTTACCATACATGTTGTATGTGGTTAATATGGTAATCTGAGTGTTTTTAGTTTACTCTGCAGTTGCTAGGGTGATCTTAATGTTTTGAACTGTAATTATGTTGTTGCAAGGGTGTTCTTATGGGCTTGTATTGTAACTATGTTGTTACTAAGGTGTTCTAATTGATTTGCACTGTGTGGTTGGTAACTTGCTCTAAATGGTTTGAACTGTAACATTGTTGTTGCTAGGGTGTTCTAAACAGTTACAACTGTAATGTTGTTGCTAGGGTGTTCTAAATGGTTTGAACTGTAACATTGTTGTTGCTAGGGTGTTCTAAATGGATTGAACTGTAACATTGTTGTTGCAAGGGTGTTCTAAATGGTTTGAATTGTAACATTGTTGTTGCAAGGGTGTTCTTATGGACTTGTATTGTAACTATGTTGTTACTAAGGTGTTCTAATTGATTTGCACTGTGTGGTTGGTAACTTGCTCTAAATGGTTTTAATTGTAACATTGTTGTTGCAAGGGTGTTCTAAATGGTTTGAACTGTAACATTGTTGTTGCTAGGGTGTTCCAAATGGTTTGAAATGTAACATTGTTGTTGCTAGGGTGTTCTAAATGGTTTGCACTGTAACTATGTTTTTGCTATGGTGTTCTAAATAATTTGCACTGTAACGTTGTTGTTAGGATGTTCTAGATGGTTTGAACTGTACCATTGTTGTTGTTAGGGTGTTCTAAATGGTTTGAATTGTAACATTGTTGTTGCTAGGGTGTTCTAAATGGTTTGAACTGTAACATTGTTGTTGCTAGGGTGTTCTAAATGGTTTACACTGTAACTATGTTATTGCTAGGTTGTTCTAAATAATTTGCACTGTAACATTGTTGTTGCTAGGGTGTTCAAAAATAATTTGCACTGTAACTTTGCAGTTGCTACTGTGTTCTAATAGTTTTCACAGTAGCTATGTGGTTGCTACAGTGCTCTAACAGTTTGTTCAGCAACTTTCTGGTTGCTATGGTGTTCAATAGTGCAGTACAATAGTTTTCCTTGTAAATATGGGTGCTGGGGCACCCTAGTGTTTTTAATTTACTTTGCAGTTGCTAGGGTGTTCTTAATGGTTTGCACTGTAATTATGCAGTTGCTAAGGAGTACTGATTGGTTTGAGCTGTAACTATGTAGTTGCTAGGGTGTTCTAATTGGTTTGTATTGTAATTATGTTGTTGCTAGGGTGTTGTTATTGGTTTGCACCATAACTATGAGGTTGGTAGGTTGTTATAAATGGTTTGCACCATAACTATGCAGTTGCTATGGTGTTCTAATAGTTTGCATGGTAACTATGTGGTTGCTATGGTGTTCTAATAGTTTGCACAGTAACTATGTGGTTCCTTCGCCATTCTAACAGTTTGCTCAGTAACTATGTGGTTGCTAGGGTGTTCTAAAAATTTTTACAGTAACTATGTGGTTGCTGGGTGTTTTAAAATTATCCGTTTCAACTATCCAGTTACTAAGGTTTTCAGAATGTTTTATTTACTGCAACTATGTTGTTGCTATGATGTTCCTAACTGGTCTGAACTGTAATTATGTGATCGGTGGGTTGTTATAAATGATTTGCACTGTACCATTGTTGTTGTTAGGGTGTTCTAATTGGTTTGCACTGTCACTATGCAGTTGCTACTGTGTTCTAATAGCTTGCAAAGCAACTAGCTTGTTATGTTTCAATAATTTGCATGCTAACTATGCGGTTGCTAGGGTGTTCTAAAGGTTTTTACAGTATCTATGTGGTTGCTAGGTCTTCTAAATTGTTTGCATATGTGGTTGCTGGGGTGTTCGAAATGGTTTAGACTATATGTGTTCGCTAGAGTGTTCGGTGTGTGTGTGTGTGTGTGTGTGTATACATATTTTTCAACTAACTATACAGTTTCTGTGTTATTCTGAATGTTTGCACTGTAACTGTTGTGTATGAAGGTGATTTTTACAGTAATTACGCAAATAAACACATGATATTGTGATATTTTTACATGTATTCTTTAGTTACCTGGAAACACTCAGTAGCCCCTTTCACACAGTGATACTGGTAAATATCCGGAAAATTACCAGAACGACTTTACCAGAAAAGACCATTCACACATCCATTCTAAAATACCAGTAAATTCTGACATCATTAACCAGAAATGACCTTAAAACGGCAGTGCTTGTATTAGTAAACATAGAAGGGGTCCGGCATTTGTTGATGGTTATATTTTAATTTAAAGCTTTAGCATTCATGCAGCTGCTTCGTCTCAGAGACATCCAAAGGCAGAAACGCGAACCATAGCCAAATGTTTACACACTTGACTACATTACAAATTCTGTGGATGGATAAGTATTGTGAACAACTTTGATTCAAACATATGGAGGAACACTTTCGCATGTCGAGATGTACAATATATGTATGTGTGCTGGCACTCACCGGCTGCTTCACGTGCACACGCGTCAAGCAACTGAAGCAGAGCTTGAAGGTAAACAAACAGCGGTTCATCATCAGCATTTTATGGATAATTTTCTACACAGTTAAGAAGGAACAAAGAAACGTTATCTAATTAACATCTAGCAGCTAAATGCGTTTGAAAAAATATTCAAAGGCTTTTATTTTCATAAACAGCGTGGATGTGAATGTGTGTGAGTGTTCTGATTGGCTGGAGTAGATGTCTCACATCAGCATGAATGCGCTCTTGCCAGCAGTTTTTTTTCTGTGTTCACACAGCGCAGCATTCCGGCAAGTTACTGGTAATGTTACTTCTCTCTCCGGAAAATTACCGGAACAAATTTACCAGTATTTTTTCCAAAAAGAACCTGTTCACACATGACCCCTTTCTGTAAAATTGCTGGTAATTTTCAGAAAAGGTCTGTATGTGTGTAAGGGGATAGTGGTCTTTACAATGTTTCTATGTGATGATGACTAGTGTGTTTTATCATGTTTAGAATAATGTATGCAAATATATGATGTCTAATACACAATTTTGTGGCATCAGCTTTGCATTGTCATTGATAATTTTTTTTTTTTTAAATCATTACTCCTTTAAATGGAGATTTATTACAGATAATGTTACTCATGGTCACATAATTCAGCTTGCCAATGACTGAATGGAGTAGAAACCCAGTGAACCGCTGAGGAAAAAGCCCATAGCATCATGGCCATAAATATATAATGTCTCATAATTTCTTTAAGGAAACGCACGTCTGGAGGACTCAACCTTATGACTAGCATTTTTCCACATCGCTACCCGTCTCGCTGGATAAAGTCACTATGAAACCACAATCCCACAATTCCTTATAAAGGCAGCTGATAGCAGAATATCACACTTAATTTGCCACTTCATGCAGAAGGGAATTTTCTTTTCTCAGAAAACAGACAGAATATCAAGAGTGCTATGTTTATGTTCAGGTATTTCACTTTAAAAGCAATTAAAAGAGCAAATATGTGTTGAAATAATAGGGAAATTACTGATCCTACACACAGGAGCCTGGGGGAAAATGCAGATTTTAGAAGAAAAATTCAGATGCCACTTTTTGCACTGTCTGAAAAAAGCACATGGTGGTACAAATAATGTTCCTTGAGGAACAGTTTTGTACATTTGTAAAGGTTGTACCTTACATGGAACAAAAAAAGACCTCTTATGAGACTGTTCTGTGCCTTTTATGGTGCAGTTAAAATGAAGGTACACAATTGTTCTCATACAAAAGGTACAAAAGTGTTGGACAACTCATTCTTTATTACAATATCTATAAAAATAAATATTACTGGAAAGGCAAAGTGATTTTATGAATAACTTCCTTATTAAAACATGAATCATCATTTAAAAGCATATGTTTAAAGAAACTCATAAGCATTCATTATTAAGTTCTATAATACAAAACAACTGGTAAAACATAAAACTACAGGTATTGTAAACTAAACATTTAAGACTTTTTAAATACATGTTTGGTAAGCATTTTTGGCACAGTTAAGGTAAAGCTTCTCGTCACTGTAGTGGTACCTTCAGGGATCAGATTTGTACCGTTTTAAAAACCAAAGGTGCATTTTAGTTTCCCGTGGTACAAATCATGTTCTCAAAGGTACAAACTACAATGGTACAACTTTGTTTCTTTGTCTTAACGTACAATTCTGTTCCATAAAAAGGTACTGCCCATGTGACAAGGGTTTGTACCTGCTTTGTTACAACATTGTACCATTTTTTCAGAGAGTATGAACTCTTCACATATTTATTTTTTCACCTTTAATTAAACATAGTTTTACTTGTTAATTATTCACTGATGAGGGATCTGGTTTTCCCACAGACACAATCTGTGATCGGTCAAACATCATAGACTCAGAAATAAAGGTATGAAAAAAAACAGTCACTGAGACGATTCCTTTTCAAAAGGTACACTTTTGTACTGTACAGCTGCACATTAGTATCTATTTTATCTTCACTTTTGGACTTTAGTGCCACAGTAAATATATATAAAAAATCTAATATAAAAACAAACAGCACCTCAACTTAAAATACCCAGCAGGCGATCCCAAGTTTACATATCTCACAGTTTGCTATGGCAATGTTGTTGTCATCAACTTCATAATACCTCCAGACCGCAGACAGATTTCCGCTTCAAGCTGCTTCCGTGTTCTACTTTGCTGGAATTTAACCAATAGAATCTCTGCAACAAAGTGATGTCATGCTGCACACATTGCAGTTTCTGTGTGAAGTCAAGAAAGAGGTCTAAATCTGTGCCTAACTAAAGTAACTAAACATGTGTTAAAAATAAAGATATAAAGTCAGAATTATTAGCCCCCTGTTTATTATTTCCCCCAATTTCTGTTTAATAGAGAGATTTTTTAACACATTTCTACACATAATAGTTTTAATAACTCATGTCTAATATCTGATTTATTTGATCTTTGCCATGATGACAGTAAATAATATTTCACTAGATATTTTTCAAGACACTTTTATACAGCTTAAAGTGACATTTAAAGGCTTAACTGGGTTAATTGGGTTAACTAGGCAGGTTAGGGTAATGTTATGATTACCAGCGATCTCTATCCACCAGAGGTCGCTGGTAAGAACTCACTTTCACATGGACTACATCTTATGAACTACAAATTCAGTCATGCCACACACACACACACACACACACCTGCTCCAAGTCTCCACTGATTGGACTCCCACAGATGATGCTGCTTCTGGATTAATCACACACACTACTTTAGCAGCACACACACTCACTTCCTGGCCGAGTCTTGTTTACCTGTAAAGTGACAATTCAACGCGTTTTCTTTAGTCTTGTTTCTCCGTGTTTTGACCCTTGCCAAGTTTGTCTGTTTGTCCATGTTCACTGCCTGCCTTCCGACCTCTCACATGTTATAGTGACTACGATTCTGGATTTGCCTTTATTCATCTGTTTGTACCTGTGTTGACCCTTGCTTGCCTAACAACCGAATAAACCTGCACTTGGATCCTAACGTTGTATCGGTCATCCACGTGTTACAGGTAATTAGGCAAGTTAGCGTCTAATGATGGTTTTTTCTGTAGACAGTCGGAAAAAATTTGCTTAAAAGGGCTAACAATTTTGACCTTAAAATGGTTTGTAAAAAATGTAAAACTGCTTTTATTCTAGCCAAAATAAAACAAATAAGACTTTCTCCAGAAGAAAAATATTATCAGACATACTGTGAAAGCTTCCTTGCTCTGTTAAACATAATTTGGGAAATATTAAAAATATTTGGGGGTTGGTAATTCTGACGTCAACTGTATATATATATATATATATTTGAGTCCTGATTGGGAGGTAACGTCTGATTCCAATTGAGCCTGAAACTGCATGATCAGGTGATCGGATCTGGACATCCCTAATAATGCACGATAGCAAATAATATGAAACATTATATCGTGATTTTTTTTTTGCTATATCGTCCAGCCCTAGTTTAAAGTGATATACTATCTGGGTTGGTGTCGGATATTATGCTATAAAAACCTTGTAATAAACTGCTGGTGCATTTTCTATTCTTTTACAGACTACATTTCTCTGTATATTATTTCTTCTATTATTTTTAAACTACTAAAATGTCAATAAAAGTCACTTTGTTAAACTGTAGAGTTGAATTTTCAACATTAAAGTCAACAGAGCAGAGATCAACAACCCATAATGCAATTCACAACCATAAATAAACGGAAAACACTCGTGAATGACAAAATACAGAAACGGTTAATTAACAGATATTTTATACAGTGTATCTTTATTTCTGAGAGTGTGTACAGACGGGAGTCTCAACCCAAAGATAACATGCCAGACTATCACCTGCTAAAAAAGCCAATGAAATTACCCAGAGAAAACACCCTGACCTCACGCCTCAGAGGCTGACCCACATACAGCGAGCCCACCTCAGGGTAACAAGTGCATCAATTGTGAAAGTCCTAATTAAGATTTAATCAGTTCCTCCAAGTGTTTCCTCAGAGAGCTGGAGCTACACCACTCGAAGACATCTATACTGAAATAAGCCATACAGGTGACCTTACCTTGACCTCCAGCAGCTGCTATGAAAGACGGGATTTATACCAGTGAATACAGTATTAATCTCATCTGTCAATCCTCAGCAGATCAGAATGGATTAAAAAAAAAAAAATACATGAATAAGAGTCTGCTTTGACCTCTTCATTGACTTTATCGTCAGATATTACACAACAGAAATGTAATACTTTAAAGCCACCAAGAGTGTCCTTTATAAACAATTCTGTGCATGTCACTTTTTCAATCATGTGTCCTCATAATCTTTAATCAGAATAACCTTCCCTCTATTCAGTGACATCCATTCTCTTTTCTGATGAAGTGTTTAGTGGTCCGAGTGTGGGATAAATCTTTCGATGGATGGCTACTACTAGTCTACAACTACTACTAGTCCACTACTACTACTACTAGTCTACTACTACTAGTCTACTACTACTACTACTAGTCTACTACTACTACTACTACTACTAGTCTACGACTACTACTAGTCCACTACTACTAGTCTACTACTACTACTACTACTACTACTACTACTACTACTAGTCTACTACTACTACTACTACTACTACTAGTCCACTACTACTACTACTACTACTAGTCTACTACTACTACTACTAGTCCACTACTACTACTACTACTACTAGTCTACTACTACTACTACTACTACTACTAGTCTACTACTACTACTCCTAGTCTACTACTACTAGTCCACTACTACTACTACTACTACTAGTCTACTACTACTAGTCTACTACTACTAGTCCACTACTACTACTACTACTACTACTACTACTAGTCTACTACTACTACTACTACTACTAGTCCACTACTACTACTACTACTACTAGTCTATCACCAGTTAACTACACATAAATGAGGAGTTGATCTCCCATTAAAGCAATGTTATTGTAAACTTGATAATTAAGGCATATTAATAAAAATAATTGTAAGCAAAAGAAAGCAGGTGAAAAAAATCCTGTGTGTGATAATGAAAGGATGATCACGTGCACACGGTTAACGTTAGGCCCATAATCAGTTCAAAGAATGGCTAAAGCGAAACCGGCAACCGCTGCTTACAAAAAGACATTTTTTTTAAAAACAGTCGGAGCTTTTGGACGCAGCAGAACTGTGTAGAGAACCGATCGCAGGAGTTGCGTTTCCAGACACAGCTGCGTCGCACCAGGAAACACGCACACGCTTTTTAAACAGTCGCGCGCATCACATCAACTTCAACTGTGCACGCGAGTGATCACCCTCTCATTAGGTATTCACCTGCTTTCTTTTGCTCGCGCGATCGCTATTTTTGACAGTCATGCTGCTTCTCGATTCTAAGATGACATTTGCATGCATATTGGACCATCTCTATTGTCGAACGCTAATTTTAAGAAAACTACAATTTAAAAATGATCTTCAACCAGAAAAAGTGGCTAGTGAGAGTGTCTGTCTAACCCGGCACAGCTGAAATCTACCCGCATTTGGTGGGTTGGCGGGTGTTCATGTAAAGCCTTGATTATATTACACACAAGATGACAAATCATTTCAATACTGAGCAAAATCTCTGAAAAACAATCCTCACTGCTCTAATGCCAAGAAGAATTAAGGCAGTTCTGACGTCAAAAGGGAGTTCAACACAGCACTAGCAAGGTCAACCTAGAATCAATTTATGTCACAACAGAGAAGAAAACACTACAGCAACTTCTATTTCAATGTTGCCTTCAAATAAGAAATGAAACGACAAGGATGACAATGAATTTAAGAATGAAACGACAAGGATGACAATGAATATTTCAGCTCCAAATCCCACTCCAGCTTCAGCTTCAACTGCACAACATCACCCTGCATTTGTTTTCTTTTTTTAAACCCTTGCCTGTCATCTAGTATTGAATGTTTTGTTAGCACAGCGGGCTCTCTGTGACGTATTCTAGTGTATTCTCTTGGGTGCATCTCTCAATCTGTGTCTCCCAGCGCTGACTTCTCACAACATTGATGCTCCTGATGGTTGACTTGGCTCCTCTGGGCTTGTCTGTTCCAGTACACTGATTCTGACACCTTCATATTGTACTTAGAAAAATCCAGGGACGTCTTTTCTGGTTACAGAGCAGCAGCCTTTTGGCAGCACATCACTACCTATAGGCGTCCCAGCAGATTCATCACTTGGACCCGCATTCTTGACAACCTAAAGATTTCTCCATAGCTGTTTTTACTGCTTACACTCTCAAAACTATACCTTTAGGGAAACACCAGCCTGTCAATGATACTGTGACACCTTTGTGTTTATTTATGCCTTAAATTCTTGCTGCGGCCCAATTCTCCTACTTATAATACACTCTAAAACCACACAGCTACCACAGCTATGCTGATGACACTCAGATCTACTTAGCCTTACTGCCTAATTACTACAGCCCCATTGACACCCTCTGCCAATGCATTGATGAATTTAACAGCTGGATGTGCCAAAACTTTCTTCAGTAAAACAAAGAGAAAACTGAAGTCATTGCGTTTGGGAACAAAGATGAGGTTCTCAAGGTGAATGTGTACCTTGGCACTAAAGGTCAAACAACAAAAAATAAGGTCAAGAATCTTGGTGTGACTCTGGAGTCAGATCTGAGTTTCATAGTCATGTCAAAGTAGTCAGTAACATTCTTAGTCAGCATACTATCTCAAAAACATTGTAAGAATTAGATGTTTTGTTTCCAGTGAAGACTTAGGGAAACTTGTTTATGCTTTTATCAGCAGCAGGGTGGATTACTGTAACGGCCTCCTCACTGGCCTTCCCAAAAAGACAGTCAGACAGTTTCAGCTTATCCAGAACGCTGCTGCCAGTATTCTGACCAGATTCTGATCACACCTGTCCTCAGGTCTTTTCACTGGCTCCCAGTTACATTCAGAATAGATTTTAAAGTATTACTACTTGTCTATAAATCACTAAATGGCCTAGGACTTCAATTCATTACAGATATGCTGACTGAATACAAACCTAACAGATCACTCAGATCATTAGGATCATATAAACTAGAAATTCCAAGAGTTCAGTCAAAGCAGAGTGAATCAACTTTCAGCTATTATTGCCACCTTATATTTGGAACCTTTTATCATATTATACTTGTAGTTATAGTACATGAAATTCTTATAAATTACATTTAACTGTTCCTAGAGTGTGTCCAGAGTCTGGTAAAACAGCGTTTTCCTTCTTTGGCCCTACATTGTGGAAGGAAATGCAGAGTGTTAGAAACAATCCCATCTCTAAATAGATGAAGTCTTCATCTCTTGAAGTCTTACCTGGAAGAATCATGTAAATGTTTTGTCTAAATTTTAATATGTGATATTTTATGTGTCTAATTTTGTATCTGAAACTTTTTTGTTGCCATTTTGGCCAGGACCCCTGGTAAAAGAGACACATATCTCAATTGGAAATTTCTGGTAAAACCTCCACAGGCAATGACCAAAATATAAAAGTTCATATTGTTGTTAATGATGAAAAATAACACAGACAACATGAAATGAATATATTCCAGAAGGTTAGATATTAGCTAAGAATCATTTAAATATCATTACCAAAAACTCTCCACTCATTCTCACATGTCCACCCTGTTTGCAGTCTGTTAACACTTTTTACTCGTGTTTGTAGTTTTAATCGAATTCACATCCGATGTGCAATGTATTGTGGGCAAATATTAGCAGTTAGAGTATATGCACGGATATCTCCCATGTCACAAAAACAGCCTTCTTTCATCTTAGAAATTTCGCTAAGCTAAGAAACATGCTATCTCAGATGCAGAAAAGTTAGTTTATGCTTTTATGACCTCTAGACTGGATTACTGTAATGCTCTGTTCGCTTGTTGTAAAGCATCTGCTATTTGGAAATTGAATATTCTTTTTAACCTAACGCAATTCAATAGGGCACTATAAAGGCTAAATAACTTAATTCTTATATTTGCTTAATTTTTGCTTTTCACTATGTATTGTAGACATCTTTTCTAAAAAAAATACAGTATTACAGTAGTGTGAAAAAACTGTTTATTACTAAGAAAACCAAAACAACCAAATAAAATTATATTTTAATTGAACACATCCCATCACATGAGGTACACATACAGTACAGTCCTATCTAGTATTGTGAAAAGGCAAAGCTGAAAATCTATGGTTAAAGCACCACCCATCAGTCAAAAGCTGCAGGCGCACTTACTACCGCCACAGCGATGGCAAGCACGGCCGCAGAGGGAACATATTGAAGTGTTAACATCTGTACACTTCAAATTATTAGACAGCACCTTAACTTTTGAAAATCATATCTGCCATGTCACAAAAACAGCCTTTTTTCACCTTAGAAATATCGCTAAGGTAAGAAACATGCTAACTATCTCAAATGCAGAAAAGTTAATTCATGCTTTTATGACCTCTAGACTGGATTACTGTAATACATCCACTATTAATAAACTTCAGTTAGTGTGAAATGCATCTGCCAGAGTTCTTACTAGGTTAAGAAAATAAGATCATATCACCCCAATTTTATCTTGCTTACACTAGCTGCTTCTTACCTATAAGACTCTAAATAGTCTAGCTCATGTTTACCTAACCAACATTCTCTATCTCGCTACAATCCCACACACTCTTTATGATATTAAAACTCAGGGCATCTGGTACTACCCAAAGTCCACTAAAGGAGGTCGATGGTTTTCATATCTGGCTCCGAAACTCTGGAATAGCCTTCCTGATAATGTCAGAGGCTCTTTCTCAGTTTAAAACTATATTAAAAATGTGTCTTTTTGCTAAAGCATATACACAATGCATCACATATACTAGGATACAGTTAATTCAAGTCCTTCACAGTACATTAATATATCTTGTGCAAATAAATTATGAACAGCACCTACAGTATGGTAATTATTTACCACCTTGGGATGCCAAATGTCTTCTTATACAGAATAAAGAACGCAACATTTCTATTATATTTATATGCATTATAAGCACTTACAAAGGTATTGCGTCATTACATAGTTTATTATCAGGAAAATTATAATACAAAGCACTCGGATTAACCATATTTTGTCGTGGTCATGTGTTTATTAATCCCTTTGAATGAAAAGAAAGCAGTTATATTTTCATCCTACATTATAAAGATTTACAATAGACTGGTATTTCTAAGTATAATTAGAATAATAGGAATAAAATTTGTCTTTAAATGCACCAAAAATTTGTCAAGTTCATGCAGATTTATCTGATGGATGACCTGCTTTATGTGATGTTAGTTAAAGACAAGTAAAACAATCAGTCGCCTTCACACATCGTGTACATTGTAGAAAGGTGACAGATACAGCAGATACACAGCAGTCAAAGATGCTGCTGGCATTCAATACGCATCATGAATCATGAAATACATTGATTTTCCAGTCGATGTCGTCCAGCCCTTCTCCTTCCACCCCATGTGGCCAATTTAAGGCTGTGTGCCCAAGTGTCAGGTTTTCACCGCTTTCTGTCCAGTCAATAAGCACTGATTCAGCTCAGAGTCTGAGTCTCCATCAACACTAGAGTGTTTCAGGACAGCTGAAAACATGCTGACACACACACAAAAAACACCTTTTAGGATTCAATATGAGACTGTGAGCATATAAGAGAGAATTCAATCTAACACCATCTCTATAAGAAGATATTATAGTACTGAATCATCTCACACATGCTGTAAGAGCAAAAAGGCAAGCTAATTAAAATTATAACACCATCTTGCATCATGTTTGCTGAATGTAATACAGTATCTGTGCAACTTTAGGCTGCTGATTCCAGAAATACTCTGACAAAATATGTGCATTTTGTAGCATTTTTCCTTTTACTCAATTCCTTTTGTGTGTAAGCACACTTGGCTATAAAACGGATTCTATATATATATATATATATATATATACATATATATATATATATATATATATATATATATGTATATATATATATATATATATATATATATACATATATATATATATATATATATATATATATATATATACAGATGAAGTAAAAATTAATAGCCCCCCTGACTTATTAGCCCCCCTGTTTATTTTTTCCACCAATTTCTGTTTAACAGAGAGAAGATTTGTTTTTAGCGCATTCCTAAACATAATAGTTTTAATAACTCATCTCTAATAACTGATTTATTTTATCTTTGCCATGATGACAGTAAATAATATTTGACTAGATGTTTTTCAAGACACTTCTATACAGCTTAAAGTGACATTTAAAGGCTTAACTAGGTTGATTAGGTTAACTAGGCAGGTTAGGGTAATTATAGAAGTTATTGTATAACTATGGTTTGTTCTGTAGACTATCGAAAAATATAAAGCTTAAAGGGGCTAACAATTTTGTCCTTAAAATGGTACATAAAAAAATAAAAAAACTGCTTTTATTCTAGCCAAAATAAAACTTTATCCAGAAGAAAAAATATTATCGGAAATACTGTGAAAATTTCCGTGCTCTGTTAAACATCACTTGGGAAATATTTTAAAAAGAAAAAAAAATATTCTGACATCATTAACCAGAAATGACCTATAAACGGCAGCTTTGTATTTGTAAACATAGAAGTGGTCCAGTGTTTGTGTTGTGTAGAAGGGGTTCGGCGATTTCACAGAGCTTGAAGGTAAACAAGCAGCGGTTTATCATAAGCATTTTATGGATAATTTTCTACGCAGTTGACATTAAGAAGGAACATAGAGGGCCCTATCATACACCCGGCGCAATGCGGCGCGACACAATAGCTGTTTGCTAGTTTTAGCTAGACGCAAGTGTCATTTTGACCTTTTGCACCACGCTGTTTAAATATGTGCGCTCATAGGCATTCTGGTCTAAAAAAGGAGGTGTGTTGAGGCGCATTGCTGGCGCGTTGCTATTTTGAGGATCTGAAATAGAGAGACCTGAGAGCAGGTCTAAAGTCCAGCGCAGAGCACGTTAGTTGTGCACCTCCCTTACACACTACTTAATACACAATAGCAATACGCAAATATCTTTACAAATGAAAAAGAATTAAAGCATTAAAATATTACAAAAAATATTATTTTCTACATAAATATAAAAACCACTGCTTTCATGTCTTCTTCATCTCGGGGGCTTTTTCAGTTTATTCATGACAATTTGATTTTGTATAATGTTATTATTAGTAGTAGTATTATTTAATAAATGCATATTTATATTTGTTTGAATAAAAACAGGCTTAGATTTGTCCACCTGTCAGGTTTGAGACCATATGGGGCAGAGCATGTGTGTTTGGATATAACTCAGTTTTTTGAGCACACTTTGGTATTATTGTTCACTTATTCGTTTGCTGGAAATTGAAACGGTATTTAGAAATGGTTTTGAAACAAATCTTTGCACTTAACAAACTAAATTAATTAGGCTAAGGGATGTCTGTGCATAAAACACATTTCCTTATCCATGAAAGAGAGTTAAAGTGAAAGTAAAATATGAGGAGGCTCATTCTCTCATTCTCACGCTGCAGATGCTCTGTTGAACTGTTTTCTGTCTAGTGAAGCGTTCTGTTTTTCCACTTACAAAGTCCGCCATGTAAATACTGTAGCAAATGCAGAATGGCGCAACTCAACTGACTCTTAAAGGGAATGGGAAATGAGACTCTGGTTTATTCTCAAAACACACCCATAACTCATTAAGAGAATAAGCTCAACCCTGTTAGACCATGCGCCTCGACGCAAACCACATTTTTCCATCCTTAAAATAGCAAAAGTGGATTCTGACATGTCCTTAATGCTTTTGAGCCCTGCGCTTTAGACTTTGCGCCTAGATTGTCAAAATAGAGCCCAGAAATGTTTTCTGACTAACATCTAGCAGCTAAATGTGTCTGGAAAAACATTCTAAGGCTTTTATTTTCATTAATAGCGTGGATGTGAATGCGTCTGAGTGTTCTGATTTGCTGGAGTAGACACATTCTAAGCGTGAACATGCTCTTTCCGGCAATCTTACCTCTGCGTTCACACAGCGCAGCATTCCGGCAAATTACCGGTAATCTTACAACTTCTCTTTCCGGAAAATTGCTAGAACGAATTTACCAGTGTTTTCAAAAAAGGGCCTGTTCACATATACAGACCTTTGGCGGTAATTTTCCGGAAAGGTCTGCATGTGTGAAAGGGGCTTTAGACACAGTGGAGAAAACTCACACCTCAGGCACGCTCGTGTCTGAATCTACAAGTATCGCTTTAACAGCCAAGAGGAGAGGGAAAAGTTACCTCACGAACACCCCAGCGGGTCAAATGTCCATAGTGAGAGAGAGAGGCAGAGATGGAGTTTTACAGCATGTCTCCCTAATAGTGAAATAGCGGCTCGTGTGCTGTGCCTTCTTCAGTGTCAATGTGAGACTTTCCAGCAAACTCACAAGCAGTTGAACTGTGCATATTTATCTACCTTTTAAGTAGTAGGAGCGTTTCATTTACTCGCCCTCACCTCCTTCACCATAGTATTCTACTGCGGCATCTCGCATAGGAGATAAATTACGTCAGTACGTAATAACCAGTTATCTTTTACTGAACCGATATCAAATTGTCCTCATCTGCATTGCGGTGCACAGAAGAAACAACTCATTTTGACACCCCTACTAATTACCCTAACTTGTCTAATTAACCTAATTAGGCCTTAAAATGGCACTTTAGGCTGAATACTAGTATCTTAAAGATATTTAGTAAACAATTCTGTACTGTCATCATGGCAAAAATAAAAGAAATAACTTATTAGAAATGAGTTATTAAAACTATTATGTTTAGAAATGAGCTGCAAAAAAATACAAGAGGGCTAGTAATTCAGGATTTCAACAAAACAAAAAGACTTGCATTGCTGAGTGTGTATAATCTGCAGACAGAGGTCGTGTGAATGAAAGTGCAGTCAGGTAAGTGTCTCTTTGTCTTTGGTAAGAGCTCTGCTGGGTCTCTGCTTATTTAATGAGTGTGTTCGTATCCCAATCCCATCCTCAATACGAGCAGCACCAGTGGGCAGATTGATATCTCAATTACCCCGCTGTGCTCCATTCATCTTCCTCTCTGTCCGCTCTCTCCATCCCTCTCTAATCTACCTCTTCTCTCATTTCAAAGCTGTTCCCTCAATCTCCAATAGGCTTTTTTTATTTCCCTGCTCCAGTGCAATTTCTCATTCAGAGGACGAATCATAAAACGCACCTCAGAGCCGCAGATGTGTTCAGGAACAAAGACATCTTTTTTTGCAAGGGATTCTCAGCAACACCTGTACACCACTTCAGAGCGAAATATGAATGCAATATATAATACAGACCATTCACCATATTTTTATATTATTATTATTAATAATAAACAATCTTGTAACTTAGACTGTTATTATCTGACATATCTTTAAATAATATTTGACACTCTGAATAACAGTTTCAGACTATATATATATATATATATATATATATAATATAATAATAACAACAATAATAATAATAATAATAATATGTATTATTGTTATTATTATTATTATTATTATTAACTATCATAATAATCACAATAGTATAATATTATTATAACATGCACAATGATAGTTGATGATTATGTTATGATTATGTTAATGATTATTGTTATTATCTGACATATCTTTGAATATTATTTGACATATCTTTGAATAATATTTGACATATCTTTGAATAATATGGCACTTTAAATAACAGTGTCAGACAAATAAATTAATATTTATTTAATGATAATATTTATTTATTGATAATAATGCTAATAAAACACTTTATATACAACCATATAGCTTTAAAAAAATAATAATACAAATTATTATTATTAGTAGTAGCATTATTAGTATTATCACAATATTATGATATTATTATAACGTGCACAATGATAGTGATGATGATGATAATGATTACTGCTATTTAAAAATAATAATACATTATATGATTTTAGAGATACATTCACGTATAATAATATTAATCTTTTATATTAATACAATTTATAAAATAGTTTAAATCTAAAAAATATCTATAAATAATTCATTATTTTATAAATATTTTTTATTAAAAACTATGATTATTATTATTATTGAATTAAGAAAGCAAGTCACTCATATATTATATTATTATATAATATAATCATATATTATTATTATTATTATTTAAAAAAATTATAATCTTATAACTTAGACTGTTATTATGCATATTTTTGAATAATATGCCAATTTTAATAACAGTGTAATGAAAATAAATGAATAATTATATGTTTATTGAAATGAATAAGTTAGTGATAATTATTAATAAACATATCATAATAATCACTGTATTACAATATTATTATAACATGGAGAATGATAAAGATGATCATAATTGTTATTTCAAAGTAATAATACATTATTTGATTTTAAAGATACATAAATGAATAATAATATTATTATTTTTGTTATTATTATTATTATTATTATTATTATTACAACAATTTCGTAACTTAGATTGTTATCATGCATATGTTTAAACAATACAGTATGCCACTCTTATTAGGTGTATGACAAATAAATTAAGTTAAATATAATATTAATAATAATAATAATAAATTAATAATAATATTATTATTTTTGTTATTATTATTATTACAACAATTTTGTAACTTAGATTATTATTATGCATATGTTTAAACAATACAGTATGCCACTCTTATTAAGTGTATGACAAATAAATTAAGTTCATAATAATAATAATAATAATAATAATAATAATAATAATAATAATAATAATAATAATAAATTAAATAATATTATTATTAATACTATTAATATCAGTATAAATAACTATCATAATCACAAAATGATATTATTATTATTATATATAACATGCATAGTGATGATGATTATTATTGTTATTAAAAATAATAATTTATTTTATGATTTTAAACATACATTAATATATAATAACTTTTATTGTTTTAATATTAAATATGAAAAATATAAAAATTATTAAAAACTAAATGTATATAAAAATAAGTAAAATAAGTAAAAATAAGTTTTAATATTATTTTATAAATAACTGTGATTATCGTTATTGTCTTTATTATTATTATTGTTGTTGTTATTATTATTAAATATATATAAAGTCAAGAAATAATTAAAGTAAACAAAGAAATGACTGGTAAAAAAAAAATAAAAAAATGTTTAATATATACTAATTAAACACACATAGCACACATATTCGATATACATTACATACACATATGCTACAATATAATTTACTCAAAGATAATTAATCTGCCACATAATAAAGTTAAAACTGTAGACTTTTAAAGATTGATACAACTATTGTCTTACAATTATTAACTAAATGTAGACATTGTCCTTTTCGTTCATATTCATTTTCATACTTAAAAATGCAACCACATGCTGGATCTTTCCATGTGTCAATTGTGTTCTTGAAGTGGAGAGATGTTGAAAAGCTAACGAGTGTGGAGAGCTGACTTTAATCAGATTTATGCTTCCCCCTCATATACTGAGAGAATCTTCCTCTTCTGTGCAGCGATATTAGCTTTCAGCTTTAGCGAATCCTCACAAACACACAAAATCAGCTCATGCAAACCACAGATGAGGCCTCAGACTTACTGTCTGCTGGGTTTAGCAGAGAGTCCAGGGCTTTTCTGATGGCGGCTTCCTGAAGAGCAGCTTAATAACATCCTTGTCAGCCAGTTTCCTCTCATTTCTCATTTTCTAATAAAAATGCTCAACATGCATTTCGTTAGAGAAGGCCAGATTCACAGTATGACATCAATGCTGAATCAGACAAAGCCCAGGGCACAAAAGAGGGAAAAAAGCAGATCTTTGTTTGATCTTTGCTAAATGTTTAAACTTTAAAGGTACGCTAGCGGTGTTGTGGGTGGACTAAATCAAGAGATCTCACAAATAAAAGACGATACAAAACAAACACAAGCTAAAACACCAGGATTTCAGCCTTCAACCACAAAGAGAGAAAAACCCCCACAAAAGGTCCAGTTCAAATATCAGCCCATAGAAATAAAGCATTAAAAGAACCAGAACTGATTATTTCATCAACAATGGCTTGTTTACAGAGGCGTAAAGCAGGGGTCTAGTGGACATTTTAAAAAGGGCGGGGGGGGGGGGGGGGGGGTTGTGGGTGGACTAAATCAAGAGACCTCAAAAATAAAGAAATGAAACAAAACAAACACAAGCTAAAACATTAAGATTTCAGCCTTCAAAAGAGAGAGAAGAAAGCCCACAAAAGCTTCCAGTTCAAGTATTACCCTATAGAAATGAAGCACTGAAAGATCCAGAACTGATTATTTCATCAATATGAAGGCCTGTTTACAGAGGCGTAAAGTAATAAACAACAAAACTTACAAATGACTAAACTTTAATGGCACACTAGTGGTGTTGTTGATGGATTAAATCAAGAGACCTTGAAAATAAAAGACGATACAAAACAAAGACATGCAAAAACAGCAAGAGTTCAGCCTTCAACCACAAAGGAAGAGAAAAAAGCTTCCCAAAAAGCTTCAGTTCAAATATCAGTTTATAGAAATGAAGCACTGAAAGATCCAGAACTGATTATTTCATCAATATGAAGGCCTGTTTACAGAGGTGTAAAGTAATAAATAACAAAACTTACAAAATGTATACAAAACAAAACTTAATGACTTAAAACTTAAACTTAAAATGACTTAATATTAATGGTGCGCTTTCGGTGTGGGTGGACTAAATCAAGAGACCTCGAAAATAAAAGACGATACAAAACAAACATGAGCTTAAACACCAAAGATTTCAGCCTTTAACGACAAAGTGAGAGTAAAAAAGCCCCCCAAAAGCTTCTAGTTCTAAGAGAGATGAAAAGACCTTAAAAAGCTTCTAGTTTAAATATTAGCCTATACAAACGAAGCATTAAACGAACCGAAACTCATTATTTCATCAATATAAACGCCTGTTTAGAGTGAAGTACAGTAAGAAATTACAAAACCTACAAAAATAAAAGTACAAAACTTTCAAATTACTAAACTTTAATGGTACACTAGTGGGGTTGTGGGTGGACTAAATCTAGAGACCTCGAAAATAAAAGACGATACAAAACAAACACACGCAAGAACAGCAAGAGTTCAGCCTTCAACCACAAAGAGAGAAAAAAAGACCTTAAAAAGCTTCAGTTCAAATATCAGCCTATAAAAATGAAGCATTGAAAGAACCAGAACTGATTATTTTATCAATATAAAGGCCTGTTTACAGAGGCGTAAAGTAATAAATAACAAAACTTATACAAAATAAAACTTACAAATACAAAATAAAACTTACAAATACAAATAAAAACTTATCAAAAATCTAAATTACAAATAATTCCTAAAATTGAAGTGCTTTAGGAAGGCTGAAAACAGCATTGATTCGTTCTGCACCGCGTCCGAGTACACTAGATTCATTCAGAGGTGCACCCAGCTCTAGCAGTTCATCAACTCCTTCAGAAACTATACCTGGATGATGGAGGCTTGCAGCTAAGCCCAGCCCAGTTTGATTAGCTGTTGTCCAGTGTCTGCATGAGGAATTCCCCTCTGGACACCCCAACAGGCACTACGTCATAATCACACCCCTACAAGAAAAAACTCCTGATTGGTTAAATGTCGGACGTCCGCTGAAGTTTAGATTTTACCAACTCGAGCGATTCGCGCCACTTATTCTCGCGTATCGCAGCGCAGGATGTCTATTCACGTCTTTGCATTGACTTCAAATGTAAATCACTCGCTCTTGATGCTTCATCTTCATCTGGTGTGAACGCAGCATAACGGTACGCTAGTGGTGTTGTGGGTGGACTAAATCAAGAGACCTCAAAAATAAAAGACGATACAAAACAAATACAAGCAAAAACACCAAGATTTCAGCCTTCAACCACAAAGAGATAAAAAAAGAGCTTAAAAAGCCTCCAATTCAAGAATCACCCTTTAGAAATGAAGCACTGAAAGAAACGACAACAAAAAAATGTGGCAAGCTGATTATTTCATCAACATGAAGGGCTGTTTACAGTGGTGTAACGTATCACATTACAAACTCTTGTGTGCTGTTGGGGATGTTTTCATCCACTCTGGGGTGATTTTGAGTCTTATGGCCCGTTTCCAAAAAAGTGGAACAGTACGATACAGTACAGGTCGGTATAGATCACCTTTATCAGGCTTGCATTTCCACTGCCAAAAGGGTACCAATGGTGGGCATAGTGTACGACAGAAAGTTTCAGATGACATCATCCTCGCTCGAGGTACAAAAACAACATGCAACATATAGCCACAGTCAGTGCAAACCTTGAATCTTTAATCATCTGTATCTTTAATCTTCACCAGCACATGTAACCTCTGTTAGAAAGTAATTCCATCATTCTGAGTTCATAATAATCCAAAAGGTGATGATAATAGTTAAACATGGCAGTTTGTTCATGGTTTAGGTTGCTGAAAGAATCATTTGCTCCTTTTTCCGGCTTCTCTGTTTTTTCACACTTCACTCTGGTGTTTGTCCGTTTCTGAAAGGATCGGATGTCAGAAGCACTTCAATAATCACGTGCACATTATTATCATCAGCTTAAGAAGTTCGATATTTCAAATATAAACGAGGGGCGAGCTCACGTGAGAAAGCAAAACTGCTCGCACTTGAGACGACCTTGTAAACAACCACAGTGCACAGGGTAGATTCTGCTCTTCTTCTTAGCTTTGTGGCTGTTATTCAAGACGTCGGCAAGGTTTGATTGAGCTTGGGTCAACCATGGCTTGTTATTATACAGTATGCTTATAGTATTACAATGTTATGTCTCAGCTGTGTATTTAAAAATGGCGCTTCCTTTGTTTTCATTCTCCTGGCTTGTGTATGCGCTAGTGAAATTTCTCTATAAACCAATAGTGTTCATTTGTGCGTCTAGCTCCGCCTTTTGGTACCCTTTTGTCATAATAGGTACCCTTTGCAAAGGGTACCCAAAAAGTGGTGCTGTACGGTTCACTTTTTGGTACCTTTTGATAGTGGAAACGGCCATAAAAGTGTACCGAACTGTACCGTACAGTACCACTCAATGGAAACAGGCCATTAATCTGGCCACAACTTTCTCTGTGTTTCAGCAAATGGGAGGATTTTTGGTGACAAATTTTGGGAAATTGCTTTTAGAGTTTTCAAAAACTCAAAAATACACTCTGGGCAAATTGACTACCCTTTCGTTATGCAAGTGGCTGTTTTTGCCCCATAGGCTTCCATTTATAATGGCATTCTTGATTGTTGGTGGTTTTCCCTGTTGGGAAAATGTCAAATTTGTAACTTTTACTGATAATGACACTAATGTAGGCTACATTTTTAATTCGCAGGGTATAATAACAATAATAATAATAACAGCGCCATCTGCTGGACACGTGTAGTTTGTTAGTCAGAGTTTAAAAGGCATTTTTACATAGGTTACATCTATTTATCTCTGCATGTAAATGAATCAACCTGCTTTCCCTGTTGTGTGCATATATTACTTTAACATATTCTCACAATAAATTAATCTCACATTTCAAATGTGTAGTCCATGAATGGCAAATAATTTAACTTACACTTAGAAACACACTTATAAGAAAATGGAACTGATGTAAGCTACAATAAATTTCACAGTGTAATACTCACTACTCTTGAGGACTTTCAGAAGGCCTTGTTTTTACTCATACTTTGACTAGTATACTTTTACTTGCACCAATTTTTTTGGCAAGTAATGATATTTTTACTTGAGGATGATTTGCAGTAGTCTTCCCACCGCTTTCCGTTTGTCATTGGCATGAGTTTCAAAGCAGATGTGGTCGAGTTTCTTTCTGTCTGTGCTAAACACGGCAAAACTGTGCACAGACCAAACCCTGATACCAGAGACAGAGACACTGACAGGGAAAACAAGACAGCTACTGAAACAGATGCTCTCTTTCACGCCACGGAAAGAGTGAGAAAGCACAAAACACCAGAATCGTCTTTCAGGACGTCTGAAACGGTGATATCTGCGAACACAGAGCACATTATTCCCAATGCAAGCTAAATTAAACGCATTCGTACTGTGAAACTCAATATGAAACAGCATTTGCAACTCATTTAACTTGCTTAATGTGACTTGTTTGTGCGTAAAACTGGCATTAAAGTGCCACATGAAGTATTTAGGCATTGTGTTTTCCTGTGTTTGTGAATGTAAATGTCTACATAGTCTTCAAGATTAAAGAAGTGATTGTGGGATGTCTAAAATGAGTCGTCAGTAATTCCAGACTTGCATTCAAGAACATTTGCATAATGCCAGTCTATGGTTTACATTGGCAGCTTCAAATGATATTTACGTTGACCCTCAAATGCTGCAGTTGTATTTGAGAATGGAAGAGTTTAGTCTGTGTTGTTGATAAGTAAAGTAGACACTGTTTTGTGTGCTGTGAAAGCAGGTCCACTTTGCATGATGTTTGAAAGAGAACTTGTGCTTAAAATCGATAGTGTAAAACTGAAGCTATTATTACTGTTCGTAACATCATTGTTTACAAGTGAGGTGAGAGAGGTGACCAATCACAATAGATCAGGATATTCCACTAATGAATGAAGAGTATGGCCATCTGACCAAACAGATCGGAATAGAGGCATCTGACCAATCAGAGGAGAGTAAAACCATCTGACCAATCAATTAAGATTAGAGCCACCTGACCAATCAGAGCAGAGTAGAGTCATCTGAATCAATTAAGAGTAGAGCCATCAGATCAATTATACTAGAGTAGGATTATCTGACCGAACAGAGTAGAGCCATCTGACCAATCAGAACAGAGTAGAGCCATCTGACCAATCAGAGCAGAGTAGAGTCATCTGACCAATAGATTAAGAGTAGAGCCATCAGATCAAACATACTAGAGTAGGACCATCTGACCAATCAGAGCAGAGTAGAGCCATCAGATCAATCAAAGCAGAGTAGGACCATCTGAGCAATCAGAGCAGAGTTGAGGCATCTGACCAATCAGAGCAGAATAGAGGCATCTGACCAATCAGGGCAGAGGAATCTGAACAATCAAAGCAGAGACATCTGGCCAATCAGAGCAGAGTAGAGCCATCTGACCAATCAGAGCAGAGTAGAGGCATCTGACCAATCAGAGTAGAGTTAAGCCATCTGACCAATCAATGACGAATTGGGCCATCTGATCAATCAGAGCAGTGTAGAGTCATCTGGCCAATCAGAGTAGAGTACAGGCATCTGACCAATCAATGAAGAGTAGGGCCATCTAATCAATCAGAGCAGAGTAGGACCATCTAACCAATTAGAGCAGAGTAGAGGCATCTGACCAATTAAAGCAGAGTAGGACCATCTGACCAATCAGAGCAGAGTAGAGCCATCTGACTAATCAATAAAGAGTTGGCCCATCTGATCAATCAGTGCAGTGTAGAGTCATCTGGCCAATCAGTGCAGACAAGAAGCATCTGACCAATCAAAGTAGAGTAGAGCCATCTGACCAATCAAAGCAGACTACGGACATTGAACAAACAGAGGATAAGATAATAAGGTCATTGGAGAGGAGGGCCATCTGACTAATGAGCAGAGCCATCTGATCAATCAGAGCACTGAACTAAACAAAACAGAGTGGGGTCATCTGACCAATTAGAGCGGAACAAAGTATCATCATCTGAACAATCAGAATCTTCTGATGAATCAGAGAATAGTAAGACTATCTGACCAATCAGATCAGAGTAGAGCCATTGGACCAATAAGATCATAAAAGAGTAAGGTCATCTGACGAATTAGATCAGAATAGGGTAGTCTGACCAATCAGAGAAGAGAAGGACCAGCTGACCAATCAGACCATAAGGGAGTAAGGTAAGTTTTCATTCTTCTAATGAATCAGAGGAGAGTAAGGCTATCTGACCAATCAGAGCAGAGTAAGGCTACCTGGCCAATCGGAGCAGAGTAAGGCTACCTGATCAATCAGAGCAGAGTAAGGCTATCTGACCAATCAGAGCAGATAGGGTCATTTAACCAATAGAGGAGTAGAGCCTTCTGATGATTCAGAGCAGTGTAGGGTAATCTGACCAATCAGAACAGATTACAGCCGTCTGATCAATCAGAGCATAAGAGCAGGGCCTTGTTTTTACCTAGGATGGATGTAAACCTCTTTTTGGGACTCCAAATCAAAACCAGGCCCCTTTAAAACAGCATTAAATGAGCACTTTAAAGTTTAAAGCATTCTATCAAAAAGCAACGCCAATGGAGTTATTTTCTGACGTTATAAGAGAAACTAGAGCATGGCGTGTGTGTCCTGAGGGAGTGTCACCTTGCAGTCGACACACACAGAAACACAGCGAGGACACAGCTGTGTAATTATCACTCTTTCCACTAGGATGCTCGCAAAGGTTTGCAATCCGCTGACAAAAACAAACTAAATCTGGATTATTTTGGGAAAACAAAAGGTAAGAGGAGAAACAAATCGGATGTGATGGCTTTTCTATGAGTGTTCATCATTGTGACAGGACGTCTCAGTCAGCGTACGGAAGAAGATTCTTGGGGCAAACCTCAAACCATCCGAGCACAACCGCCGGAGCAGAGGACAGAGAAACAGCAAAACAACCAGAAACACACAGAGACCTACTTAAAGAGACATGACAGAAGTCAAAGACTGTTCTGTAGACTTGCCTCTGTTATTGTTACTTTCACTCTGGTCTTGTAGTAAGATGAAATTTGTCTCTCTTATACCTTCTTAAGGCCCAAGCTGTTTTTTTACATTCATTTTTTATTTCTCTTTGCTATTTGGGCTTATTAGAACCTAATTAGAATAAAAATACAAGTATCATCTTTTGATATGATGTACTTTTAGAGAAAAATTATGTGGACTTGTGGTCCGAATTTACATACAACACCTTTTCCTGAATGTTTTTTTAATGCATATTTAACAGATTTTTTTTTTATCAGAGAGTAAAAACTATCAGAGAGTAAAAACAACATTTCTTCCCATTTTGGACAGTTAAAATAATGTTTTGGACATTTCATATGCTGCAAAACAGTTGCAGGATAATACTGTATGTCTCTAACAAAATATAAAACAAAGTATTTTAAAAATGACTTAAGAGCTAAAATGTGCTGTCCACGTATGAGGACACTCAAGCCCTAGGAGGATACTGAGCAGAACTGCATAAAATCAAATGATACTTGCTGTGTGTTCAAGCTACTTATTTAAACAGAGCTGAAACAACACAATTCTTAAGTTTTTACACAAGTCTTAAGTCACCTAAATTTGTAACAACTAATAGGTTAACTTAATTTCTTTATGTTGACCATATACAAATAAATTGTGTGGAATCCAGCATTTTTTACAGTGTATACTGTAAAAAATGCTGGGTTCCACACAATTTCTTCATGTTGTCCCAACACAAATTGATTAAGTTACTTTACGGTTTTTACAATTTTAAGTAGATTAAACATAAAACAATTAAGTAGTCCCTAAAAAAAATCAAGAACTGTATTGTTTCAACTCATTTTTTAATACACTACCTGACAAAAGTCTTGTCATTGAGCCCAGTTGTAAGAGCAACAAATAATAACTTGACTTCTAGTTGATCATTTGGAAAAGTGGCAGAAGGTAGATTTTTCCCTTGACTCATCTGTTAAACTGCATCCCAATCATCACAAATACTGCAGAAGACCTACTGGAACCAGCATGGACTCAAGTTTCTCACAAAAATCTGTCAAGTTTGGTGAAGGAAAAATCATGGTTTGTGGTTGCATTCAGTATGGGGGTGTGCGAGAGATCTGCAGAGTGGATAGAAACATTACCTGCCTGGAGAATCAAGACATTTGTGCTGCCCATTACATTACAAACCACAGAAGAGGGCAAATTCTTCTCATACTTCAGCCTCCACATCAAAGTTCCTAAACGCAAAGGTCAAGGTGCTCCAGGATTGGCCAGCCCAGTCACCAGACATGAAAGTTATTGAGCATGTCTGGGGTAAGATGAAGGAGGAGGCATTGAAGATGAATCCAAAGAATCTTGATGGACTCCGTGAGTCCTGGAAGAATGCTATCTTTGCCATTCCAGATGACTTTATTAATAAGTCATTTGAGTCATTGCAGGGATGTATGGATGCAGTCCTCCAAGCTAATGGGAATCATACACAATATTCATTCTTTTTCCACTGCACCAACACAATTCTTGCTTTTTTAGGGACAACTTAATTGTTTTATGTTCAATTCACTTAAATGTGTAAGAACTAACAAGTTTACTTTTTCGTTCATGTTGACCCGACAAAACAATTGTGTGGAACCCAACATTTTTTTTTCCGCCACTGTCGCCTCTGGCATGAAAGGGTCGGGACTTGTGAAGCTACGAATCGATGGATTTGCTCTTCAGTGTTTGGATTTTTAAATTAAACCACACTGAACTGATCTAAACTGAACTTAATCTCTGAAAACTGGACTGACACCGTTTCAGTTTACTATAATCTTCTACGTTAAGCTGCTTTGACACAATCTACATTGTAAAAGCGCTATAGACATAAAGATGAATTGAATTTCTTACAGTTTATATTTGATCAAAATATACTTTGTGATGAAATATTAAAACAATCTAATATCAAATCTTTTGATTTGAATAAAATGGAATTTATTCGTGATGTAAAGCTGAATTTTCATCTTAATTACTGCAGTCGTTAGTCACATGATTCCTCAGAAATCATTTGAATATGCTAATGTAATGCATTATCAGTGATGAAAAGAATTACATACTTAATATTTTTCTGAATATAATAATACATTTGAAAGATTTCTTTAATGAATTCTGCTAAAATGCCACACAGACAAGGACGTAGATTTGCTCTTGACATTGGATGGACATACATCCCTAGAGTGCATGCACTGAACAGCACAAATTCTGTTTGGTGTTTTTAAAAACATGAATAAAGTACTTAATTAAAATAAACTTAATTAAAATTATACTTAATTAAAATTAAAGTACTTAAGTAAAATTATATAAAATAAACACTCAATAATACAAATAACTCTCACATCCTATGCTGCAAAAGTCAATTTATATGAGTTTACTGCAGTCGGGCTTTGAGGAGGGATGAATGTAGAGAAATTTAGAGAGCTGTGTGACGCAATTTATCTGTTTTATCCCAATTATTATTTTTCATAATCATGGAGGCCAAAATCGAATCCAAATTCCAATTAATTGCACAGCCTTGGTTAATAGCATTATGGTGAACTCGTAGCGAACTTGACTTTGACTTGGTTAGTAAGGCATACCTGTCAACTGGGATGTGAAAAGGGATCCCCCTCGCCAAAAAACCCCATCACTAAATATGTTAATCTGGAGCGGTTTCATTGTAAATAAACTGCTGAAATGGTCAGTAATACGGTTTTATTATTATTTACAAAGGATATAATAATTAGTATATGTTAGAAAAAGCTGTAAATACATAAGCAAACAGTTCAGCTCATTAAAATGATCAGCTATTATAAATAAACTGAATCAAGTTATCACATCTCATTCATCTTTCCTTCACTGTATAATTAAAAAAATTTGTAAACATTAAATAACAGGTGTCACTTTAAAAATGCACAGATCTATAATGAAAGCATTTGATTGCTTTCCTAACTGTTTATGCTCATTTAAGACAAAATTTGTTGTGTTTAAAAGAAAACCCAACAAGATCGACATGTCTAGATGTTATTATTATTATTATTCATTCATTCATTTTCTTTTCCGCTTAGTCCCTTTATTGATCTGGGGTCGCCACAGCGGAATGAACCGGCATTATTATTATTATTATCATTATTATTATTATTATCATCATTAATATTATGATGATGTGTATATGTCTGTTCAAACAGGCACCCAAAACCCAAGAATCAAATCGCGTACGTACAGAATCTGCTTGGGAAACAGCGTCTATTTATCACTAAGGAGCGCATCAGCTGACAAGTCTTGCCTCGTTACATGAACTGACTGTTTTGAGAATTGCATAGGGGCAGCGCCTGTAATGAAAAGAAAATGAATCGTGCCGTTTTTATGTTTATTTCAAAGTGTTTTCGTGTCTTAATAAAAGGAATGCACAGATCAGGTTCACATTTAAGAGCAAGGGGCGGCCCCTGGTGGTTCGGCGGAATGGGTTGCATATAGGGAGGATCGGCTCTTCACAGAAAGATAAAAAAATATGGGAGAAATACGGGAAAATACCTTTACGGGATGACAGTGGGATAGAACTGTAACATACAGGAGAATCCCTGGAAAAACGGAAAGGTTGACTGGCATGTACTAAGGGTTGGTGCAGCATTACTTTATTTCGAAGTCGATTAAATTATTTATAATTGGTGGATATTGGTGGGGACATGTCCCCTCCGCCCATGCCAATTATATGCCCTTGCACATAACTCTTTAACTCTTTGAAAGTGCACCAAGGCTTTGATCCTAATTGTGCAAGTTGGTTACAGTCACTTTAAATTCAAATAAGATTGTGTTCTCTTCAGAAGAGGGCGGAGCTCCAAAAGCCAATGTGTCAGCATAGTGGCAGATTCAAAAACAAGACTAACATCTTAAGCTAATGAGGAAGAGAAGTCACTAATGGGCGGGGCTTTCCCGTTCTGATGACACGTGCAAATGGAGGATACTAATCAAAGTGTTCCTACAGACATTTTTTATAAAATGTGACTATAAATAATAAAATTAATACATTTTTACCATTAGAAGCTGGTTATGTTCACACATTTTTGCCACACAACTGTGTAAAAATGCCTTATAAAAGTAAATTTTGCATAATAGGTCCCCTTTAAATCAGCCTTTGAAAACATTGCATCAGAACTTTATACATTACAAAACATAAACCGCAAAGAGATAACGTAATAATCATTCGTAAAGCATATTTATGTACTTTATGCCATGTACACATCATCAGAGTAATACAACATAACGAGGCTTGCGTGTAATTATGCATGTGCAGAATGAGATAATTATGTCTGCTGTGAAGATGCTGACGCTCTTGATATGCTCTGAATCTGGCTGCAGATTGGTGATTAGTGTAATTAATTTCCTTGAAATACATCTATTCCCTGCCAACAAATAGAGCTGATGCCATAAAGAATTAACTGCCCTGTGAATCATAAACCTCAGCTCAGGCTTCTGGGCTTCTCAAGCACTCTTAATAGGGCGCAAGGGAGCTTTCTGACCTTGAGTGTTAACATGAATATTCTTTAGGGTTTCTGCGTCAACACTCCAGCCGTTAAGTGCTTTTTTTTTGGCCATCATAGAAGCGCTTAAGAGGGAGCGGGTGCATTATATATAATACCTCTGATGGTACTAAGGTTTTTATGTGGGTTATATTTCCCTTTAGTCATCTCATTGCTGTTTCTGTGGGGAAAAGACACACTCGGAATGAGATGATGGTAATACAACACTTTTTATTACACCAGAAACACAAAAAATAAATAAATATTTTGGGTTACTTCACACGTTTAATATTCAGCAGATTTCAAAAAAGCATAAGGCTTTCTGATGATAAAGTTGAACTAGATGTCATATTAACTAATCTGTTACAAGTTAAAGGGTGAATTTGTGCAAAAATCAAGTTGTTCAGCTTTGAATAAATCTAAAGATTGTAATAATTTGGTTAATATCAATTTTTTTATAATTTTTGAAAAACTTCAGACAGGTTTACAATCCTCTGTTGAAATTCCAGCTATAACTGAAACCCAAGCAATTCCAAAAAGGCCATAAAAATATTGTAAATTAATATCAAGTCGTTTAATTCAAGTCTTGCAATGATATACCATCACTTTACATGATAAACAGATTCGTTTTTTTTCCCCACACAATTATTTTGTGAACTGTCTCTTTAAAATCTCTCCCATCGATATCCTAAGATCTTTTCGATCTATTTTCAAAAAAAGCTGTAAATATGTGTTGGTGAAGTCATAACCATGAGCTCATTAACATATAACCGCCCACACAAAACTAACCCTGCTGAAATAACTATTTTGATCTGCAGATATTATCCAATCACAACAGAGTTCATTTGTACTTAGTTTACATTTACACTCTAGTAAAAACACTGAAAAAAGTGATTAGTTGCTTTAAGTGAGTAAACCTGTTTGTAATTGTTAAGTTGCCTTAACTTAATTTTTATATTTACGCAGATAGTTTACTTAATATTAATTAAATTATTATTCATTTTGCTTGATTTTTAGGCAGCAGGTTTGCTCCTATTTTAAGTGAAGTCACCTAATTGCGTTAAAAGCCATTGATTTACTCAGTTATTTTGAGTAAAGTCAACTAATCGCGTTAAAAGCAATTCATTTACTCAGTTATTTTAAGTAAAGTCAACTTATCGCAAGACAACTAATCACGTTAAAAGCAATTGAGTTACTCAGTTATTTAAAGTAGTCAACTAATCGCGTCAAAAGCATTGGGTTTACTCAGTTATTTTAAGTAAAGTCAACTTATCGCATTAAAACCAATTGATTTACTCAGTTATTTTAAGTAAAGTCAACTAATCACTTTAAAAGCAACAAGTTTACTCCGTTTTTTTAAGTAAAGTCAACTAATCTCTTTTTTTACAGTGTAGTCAGAGAGATGCTGCATAATGGTTGTGAAAGAGTGTGGCGAGTTTTCAAGTAGATGTTTTTGGAAATCATCTTTCCATGACTGATCTTCATGCCAAATCAATGTTTCTGGAAGGATGCATCCACATGATGCAGTGAGAAGCTAAATGTCAACAGGCCACACAGACATACTGCATCTCAATGCTTTTGAGCTCTTGTTTTCCTTACCGTGTTCATCAGGTGCACTCCACTGCTTTCACATGACACATGTCAACTGCAAACTCGTAGGATGTTTTGCAAACAAACATTATACTTTTGTACTTTTAAATCTATTCTATGTTATATAGACACATTATAATGCAAACAAATGTCCAAAGATTATTAAAATGTCACTTATGAAAATTATTATTAAAATGTCACAATGTTTATTTTAGGAAATTGTTCTTTAAATTAAGAACTTGTTGTTAATTACTAATTGTTAATCACTACTCTTTAATGGAATCACTCCAAACAAAACACATTTACAAATCCATAGTGTTGAATTTGTGTCTTTTGCATATGAACCCAAATATAATGTTTATAAGAAAGTTAAATTTGACAAAATATACTTGTTAATTCATTCATTCATTATATATTTGTATATTTTATATTTGTTTTCATATTATTTAGTTTTGTTTGAATTATTTATTTAATAATAATAATAATAATAATAATAATTATTATTATTATTATTATTATTATTATTATTACTCTCAACGTCCACATTACTCCTGAGCCGCCACACACTCCAACTCTAGTTGCCTTTCGCAGAAACCTACGCTCTCTCTCACCCAACAGACTATCCACCATTGTTTCTAACTCTCTTCCTCCATCTTGCAAACTCTCTGCACTTGATACGAACAGTGCCACTGATACACTCTGCTCCACGCTAACATCATGTCTAGACAGACTATGCCCTCTGACATCCAGACCAACCCGAGCCAGTCCTCCTGCACCCTGGCTCTCTGATGTTCTCCGTGAGCATCGCTCAAAACTTCGGGCTGCTGAGAGAAGCTGGCGAAAAACTAAAAATCCTGAACAGCTCATAACATACCAAACTCTTCTGTCTTCTTTCTCGACTGAGGTTACTTCTGCAAAGCAGACATACTTCCGTCAGAAAGTCAACAGTGCCACCAATCCTCGCTTGCTTTTTAAAACATTTTCCTCCCTCCTCTATCCTCCTCCTCCACCCGCATCCTCCACACTCACTACTGATGACTTTGCTACATTCTTTTGCACCAAAACTGCAAAAATCAGTGCTCAATTTGCTGCACCTACAACAAACACGCAAGATACACCACCAACACCACACACACTCACCTCTTTCTCCCAGCTCTCTGAGTCTGAGGTGTCCAATCTCGTGCTATCAAGCCATGCAACCACCTGTCCGCTAGATCCCATTCCCTCTCATCTCCTGCAAGCCATTTCTCCTGCAGTCATACCAACACTGACTCACATAATTAACACATCTCTTGACTCTGGTCTATTCCCTACTTCATTTAAGCAGGCTAGGGTAACCCCACTGCTAAAGAAACCCAACCTGGATCAAACGCTACTTGAAAACTACCGACCGGTATCCCTGCTTCCATTCATGGCCAAGATTTTGGAGAAAGTAGTGTTCAATCAAGTCCTAGACTTTCTTACTCAAAACAACCTCATGGACAACAAGCAATCTGGCTTTAAGAAAGGCCACTCAACTGAGACTGCCCTGCTCTCGGTCGTGGAGGATCTCAGACTGGCTAAAGCAGACTCTAAATCATCTGTCCTCATCTTGCTGGATTTATCAGCTGCTTTTGACACTGTAAACCACCAGATCCTGCTATCTACGCTTAAGTCACTGGGCGTCACAGGCACTGTTATTCAATGGTTCAGTTCCTACCTCTCGGACAGGTCATTCAGGGTGTCGTGGAGGGGAGAGGTGTCCAACCTACAGCATCTATACACTGGGGTACCTCAGGGCTCTGTGCTTGGGCCACTTCTCTTCTCTATCTACACGGCATCTTTAGGAACAGTCATCCAGAAACATGGTTTTTCCTACCACTGCTATGCTGATGACACCCAGCTATACCTCTCTTTCCACCCTGATGATCCCTCGGTTCCAGCTCGCATTTCAGCCTGCCTGTCAGACATTTCACTCTGGATGAAAGATCATCATCTCCAGCTTAACCTCATGAAAACGGAAATGCTTGAAGTTTCTGCCAACCCGACTCTTCACCATAACTTTTCAATCCAGATGGATGGAGCAACCATCACTGCATCCAAAATGGTAAAAAGCCTTGGAGTAACGATTGATGACCAACTGAACTTCTCTGACCACATTTCTAGAACTGCTCGATCTTGCAGATTCGCACTCTACAACATCAGAAAGGTCCGACCCTTCCTATCTGAACATACAGCTCAACTCATTGTTCAAGCTCTTGTCCTCTCCAAACTGGACTATTGCAACTCTCTGCTAGCCGGGCTACCAGCTTGTTCTATCAAACCTCTTCAGCTGCTTCAGAACGCAGCAGCACGAGTGGTCTTTGATGAACCCAAAAGAGCACATGTCACTCCGCTACTCACCCGTTTGCACTGGCTTCCAGTTGCTGCTCGCATCAAATTCAAAGCTCTGATGTTTGCTTACAAAGTGACCTCTAGCTGTGCTCCTTCTTATCTGCTCTCACTTCTGCAGATATATGTGCCCTCCAGAAACTTGCGTTCTGTGAATGAACGTCGCCTCGTGGTTCCATCCCTAAGAGGGAAGAAATCACTTTCCCGAACTCTCACATTCAATCTGCCCAGTTGGTGGAATGAACTCCCTAACTACATCAGAACAGCAGAGTCACTTGCTGTCTTCAAGAAGCGGCTAAAAACGCAACTGTTTAGTCTCCACTTTCCTTCCTAATCTGCAATTGCCTCTCTGGCTATACCACTAACTGTGCCCTCTTTCTTTCTCTCTCTCTCAAAAAAAAAAAAAAATAAATAAATAAAATAAAATAAAATAAAATAAAATAAATAAATAAATAAAAATAAATAAAAAAAATTTCTACTAATGTTTTGCTTCTTAGACTTTTACACACCTGAAACTTGTCTATAGCACTTGTTCACTGCTGCTCTTATAGTTGTGTAAATTGCTTCCTTGTCCTCATTTGTAAGTCGCTTTGGATAAAAGCATCTGCTAAATGACTAAATGTAAATGTAAATGTAAATAATAATAATAATAATAATAATAATAATAATAATAATAATATATATATATATATATATATATATATATATATATATCTGTGTGTGTGTGTGTGTGTGTGTGTGTGTGTGCGTGTGTGTATATAACTTAATATTTGTATACTTGTTTATATACTTAAAGTGTATAATTGAAAAATACACTTTCTTATTTGGAGAACTGAACTAGTGTGTAGTTTTATGGTGTTTGTGTATATGTTGTTCATATACACTCACTGGCCACTCACTTCATGGTCATAAAGCATGAATCATCTCAGACTGGTTTCTTGAACATGACAATGGGTTCACTGTACTCAAATGGCCTCCACAGTCACCAGAACTCAATCCAATAGAGCACCTTTGGGATGAGGTGGAACGGGAGATTCGCATCATGGATGTGCAGCAGACAAATCTGCAGCAACCTTGTTGAATCTATGCCACGAGGGATTAAGGCAGTTCTGAAGGCAAAAGGGGTCCAACCTGGTACTACTAAGGTGTACCTAATAAAGTGGCCTGTGAGTGTATAGTTTTTTTTTATATAAATATAGTACATTCTCATATTTTCATATCGGATTACATGAATAAACTCACAATTTTCTACGAATCTGTAATCCAAATGTTTCATAATGACCTCCTGTAGGATTTTAGCATTTATTTTAATGTATTTATTTCGATTAACAAAAATGGTTTTAGCTCTGATTTACTGTACTAAATTATTTTACTTTAATGTTGATTTTTTTTAACCAAGTGACAAAATTACCTACAAGTGGTTCAAGATTAAAAGGCACAGCAGAACACAAAAGATCACCAGACAGTCATTTAAGGACATGCAGATAAAGTTTCATTAAAAGCATCCAATCTGCTTTATATCTGAGCATCTGAGCCGCCCACAGCAGAAATGACAAAGGGGCTCATGGGAAATAAATGATTGTAAATCATCTAAGTGTGTTTATAAGCCTCTGTGCAGGACGGCAGACTTCACAGAAATCACTGACCTTATAAAACAAGCTGAAGTCAAGCTGCGTAAGATTTAGTGATTCTGAGTCCAAAAAGTTTTTCAGTCACATGAACATTGAACAAAACACTCAAATGAAAACACACTGCAAAATATTCTAACAAACAACAATCAAGTACAACTCTCTCTCTCTCTCTCTCTCTCAAAAAATAAATAAATAAAAATTCTAATGCTTTGCTTCTTAGACTTTACACACCTGAAACTTGTCTATAGCACTTGTTCACTGCTGCTCTTATAGTTGTGTAAATTGCTTCCTTGTCCTCATTTGTAAGTCGCTTTGGATAAAAGTGTCTGCTAAATGACTAAATGTAAATGTATAACAAATAAAAGAATACTGTATTATTATTAACATTTTTTTATAGAATTTATTTATTTTATAATTTCATTTTTTTTGTTCATAATAATAAAGAAATACTACTTCAGACCTATTTTAAGTTTAAATGTCCACTGTTGAGCTTTACACACATTCAGTTTCCATTAATGAGTAATGTTGCTGTTTGAGAATGAAAAAGTTTGTTTTCTTAGAAAACTATTTATCACCTCACCTAATTGTCATATAAGCATCATATTATGTTATGCCAGCATTTCATAAACAGTCAAAATATGTACTTATACAGACTACGGGCCCAATCATACACCCGGCGCAAAAACGTGCAAGGTATGTAAGGTGCGATTTGTTGCTATTTTCAGATCAGCGCAACAGTAATTTTCATGTTTTGCACCACGTTGTTTAAATAGCATATTCATTTGCACCACTTTGTGGACTCATGGGTGTGCTGGTCTAGAAAGAAGGTGTGTTAAGGCGCCTTGCTGGCGTGTAGCTATTTTGAGGAACTGAAATAGACCACCCCATTGATCAACTACAAGCTGCTCTAACATCCAGCGCAGAGCCCGTTAGTTATGCACCTATGCAAGTCCAAACACTTACACATTGCTTTATACCGACAGGATGTACAGAATTACACAAATATCTTTACATATGAATACAATTAAAGGATTAAAACGATACAAAAAAATTTTTCTACATAAATATAAAAACCACTGCCTCGTTCTTCACGTGTGTTTTTTTTTCAGTTCATTCATGACAATTTGCATTTGTTGTTATTGTTATGAGCAGTATTATGTTATGATGAGACTGCCTACAGGGAGGAGATACAGCATCTGGCCACTTGGTGCACCGACAATAACCTGCTCCTTAACACCAGCAAGACCAAGGAGCTCATTGTGGACTTCAGGAAGGGACGAACAGGCTCGCATGATCCCATCCACATTAATGGGATGGCCGTTGAGCCTGTCTCATCCTTCAAGTTCCTGGGGACCCACATCTCTAAGGACCTTTCCTGGACCACCAACACCTCCAGCCTGGTCAAGAAGGCTCATCAGCGCCTATTCTTCTTGAGGCAACTTAAGAAGAACCAGCTTTCATCAGCCGTCCTGGTGAACTTCTACCGCTGCACAATAGAAAGCATCCTGACCAACTGCGTCACAGTCTGGTATGGAAGCTGCTCTGTTGCTGAGCGTAAGGCACTGCAGCGGGTGGTGAAAACTGCCCAATGCATCACAGGGACTACACTGCCAGCCATTGAGGACATCCAGAAGAAACACTGTCTGCGCCGAGCACGCAGTATTCTTAAGGACACCTCTCACCCTGCTCACAGACTGTTCTCTCTCCTGCCTTCCGGCAGGCGCTTCAGGCTCCCCCGGACAAAAACCAGCAGACTGAGGAACAGCTTTTTCCCCAGAGCTGTCTTCCTTTTGAACTCTGCCCCTCACTGACTCTTTTGCCCCCCCAATACACCCCCCACACTCCTCTAACTTATACTCCTCACAATCACTGCACTATTTAACATTTGCAGATTTAAAGTTTGCACATATTCATTGCACTGATTCATTTACTTGAACTGTACATACCCACAGCACATGGACATTTGTAATTTGTAATTATGTTTATCTATCTGCCACTCCTGATTATTAATAGCATCCTGTACATATATTCATTTATGCAAATCTCTGTTCATAGCTAATACAACCTGTATATAATGTTGATAGTACATCCATCTGTAAATATCACCATAGTTTTTCTATAACTGCACTTTATAACTTATACCTGTATCCTGCACTTGCTGCTATTGCACTGCTGGTTAGACCTAAACTGCATTTCGTTGCCTTGTACTTGTACATGTGTAATGACAATAAAGTTGAATCTAATCTAATCTAATCTAATTATTTATTTTATGCATATTAATATTGGTTTTAATAAAAACTAGTTTAGATTTGTCCATCTGTTGGGATTTGGAGATGTATGCATCACCATATGGGGCATACGAATAGGACGTGTGTTTGGATATAACTCAGTTTTGTGACCACACTTCATTATTATTGTTCATTTATTTGTATGCTGGAAATTAAAACTGAATTTAGAAATAGTTTTTAAACAAATCTTTGTGCTTAACAAACTAAATTAAATATGTGGGCTAATGGATGTCTACAGTGGAGTGCATACAACAGCGTTTCCTTACCCACTAAAGGAAAGGAGTAAAAAGTAAAAGAAAGAGAAAGTAAAGAGGCTGAATGGAGGAGGCTCGTTCTTTATCCTTGTGCTGCAGATGGTCTGTTTAACTGTTTTCTCGCTAGTAAAGCATCCAGTTTCTCCACTTATAAAGTCTACCAGGTAAATAGCAAATGTGCCATGGCGTGACGCAACTGACTCTTAAAGGGAATGGGAGATGAGACTCTGATTGGTTTAATGCACGTATTGCTCAAAACACACTCAGAACTCATTAAGAAAATTATTATAATAAACCTAAAAAATAAAAAAGTGAAATTAAAATTAGAGAAGGCTCTTTAATACAAACAAACTAAAACTGTGAATGTGCTGGCATTTGACATATTAAAAAAAAAAAAACATCAGAAAAGCTATGCTTTCTGGCATAAAGCTGAGGTCTTTGCACATTTACAATGTTTTCTGCTGAAGAAACAACTCTTTCACTGGAGACTGAGATGGCTAGTGTGGAGAGGAATACCTTTCCTAAACCAGAGAGTACATAAAATACTGATTATACACTACCAGACAAAAGTCTTGTCATTGATCCCATTTGTTAGAGCAACGAATTATAACTTGACTTCTAGTTGATCATTTAGAAAAGTGGCAGAAGGTAGATTTTTCTCATGAATCATCTGTTGAACTGCATCCCAATCATCACAAATACTGCAGAAGACCTACTGGAACCCGCATGGACTAAAGATTCTCACAGAAATCAGTCAAGTTTGGTGAAGAAAAAAATCATGGTTTGGGGTTACATTCAGTTTGGGGGCGTGTGAGAGATCTGCAGAGTGGATGGCAACATCAGCAGCCTGAGGTATCAAGACATTTGTGCTGCCCATTACATTACAAACCACAGAAGAGGGCAAATTCTCCAGCAGGATAGCGCTCCTTCTCAAACTTCAGCCTCCACATCAAAGTTCCTGAAAGCAAAGAAGGTCAAGGTGCTCCAGGATTGGCCAGCCCAGTCACCAGACATGAACATTATTGAGCATCTCGGGGGTATGATGGAGGAGAAGGTATTGAAGATGAATCCAAAGAATTCTGATGAACTCTGGGAGTCCTGCAGTCATTGCAGAGATGTATGGATGTAGTCCTCCAAGCTCAGGGAAGTCAGACACAATATTAATTCTTTTTCCACTGCACCATGACCCTATATTCTGTATTGTACATTATTTGTGTTAAGTGACAAGACTTTTGTCTAAGCAAAGTCAGACCTTACTGTCCTAATGAAATCATTAAAAATCAAGGCATGACCATATTTTATTTTGGTCAAATAAGTGTAATCTAGAGGCCTTTGCCTTTCATATAAGCCACTTCTGATACCAAATGATCAACTAGAAGTCAACTTATTAATTCTTGTTCCTAAAACTTGCAAAGGCCACAAGACTTTTGTCAGGTAGTGTAGCAAATGAAATGATCTAACAGACTCGTTTACACAGACACATACACTCACATTAGATCACGGAAAAGGTGTATAAAATTTGAGTACTTACAAGCAATATCTATATCAAAACACTGCAATAAGTAAATCTTACACAATTTTATTTGGTGTGCACATATAAAGTCCTCCAAGCCCAGCCTGTTCTGTTTTGCTCACATTCTTAAACACATCCAGCAGCTCCTCCATTCCCACAAGGCCTGTAGCCCTCGGCTCAACCTCTCCACTTTTCCGCCAGGATTGCAGTTTGGTGTTGTAGGGCAGCGAGGTCATTTCAGCTCGGGGGACAAGTGAAAGCCGGATCAGCAATGCCATCAGCGCTGTGTGTGAAATGTCTAAAGCTCAGCGGGACGCGGGTCTGTGAACCTGCTGCCCCACCAATCACTCCTGCTCCGGGTAAGGTTTGTGTAAGGCCTCCAGGGAGAGTCAGACCCAAGGTGTCTTCATGTGTGCTCTACATGTCAGGGCTGTGGCAGGTGCACGGCCTTTAGCACTCACACACTACTTACTGGATAAACTGCTCCATTTACTGGATATCCAACTAACAATTAACAGCTGAGTTGAGTGTATGACCAGATCACACCCACCCCGAAGCATCATAATCTCCTCATATGCTCTTTAATCCACAAAAAGGAACAGATGCAGTCTCACTTTTTTTTGCTTATATAACCAGATCACACCTAACAAAATCATCATAAAGGCCCTGATGCACTCAGTCACCTAAGGGTATAAAAGAGCAGGATAATATCTGATCAGAGTGGTGTTCATGTCAATATTAGGGATGAGACGGTTCATAAATAAAAAAGTTTATCGGATCAGATCACACGTGACATCAAGCTCAGTCAATGTTTTCAGCCCAATAGTTTCAAAATGAGATCCACACTCTACATCATACTAACATCGCAACATATACATGAATTCCAGCTCCAACCTGAAAAATCACATAGTGGTAAGCAGAGCTGTGAGATTAATCGAAATCGAATCGAATGAAAATTTGTAATGTTGCGATTAGCCTTTAAAGGGCACCTATGGTAAAAAAAATCTACTTTTCAAGCTGTTTGGACAGACATGTGTGCATGTATGGTGTATAGACCGTCATATTGTGGTGATATAAACACACCCAGTGCTTTTTTTCAATTTAACAACATAAAAACAGCCGTTTGCATTTCTCGCGATCCCAGAAGCTCCCTGTGATCTTAACTAGCATACGTTTTAGAATTCTAAACATCGGTTTCTATCAGGGTAGACTCAAGTCGACGGCTGAGCGGCGCGGACCGCTGCAGAAACCTATGTTTAGAATTCAAAAATGCGTGGCGCGACGATTCGGGACACTTCATGTTTCTGCCGCGCTACAGAGAGTGTCTGGTGTGCCATGTCGCGGCTTCGAGCGGCGCATCCGGTGCCTCAGTCAAAGTTAATTCAGTGTGCGTGGTTATTAGTTTCTGTGTACAAGCTCGGCACTTGAAACTAGCACACAGTTGGCTGTAAAACTGTACAAAGACACAAATGATTTTGTACTCTCTGCTTGGTCTGTGTCCGAGTCGTATATGTACGACTGAATGCTGATCATCTCACTCCAGCTTTTTCTCTGTCTGCCTGTTAGACTCTGTTGCAAACGCAGAGCGGGTGAGCTCATGGCCCCGCCCCCTTGTTACGTTGGCGGGAAGCCGAAACTAATTTACATTTGAAACAACACACCCCTAAATCAGCGAGCTGTGGACACGCCCCCAACATGACACTTTTTAACACATTATAATAAAAAAATCTGAATTGTGTTTTAAACTGAACCTAATCTGGCACACTCAGAAGAACCATAATATTAATATTAAATCATAAAAAGAGGTAAACTATGGGCCCTTTAAAGGGACAGTTCACCCCCCAAAACATGAATTTCTATCATCCTCCACTTGTTCCAAACCTGTTTGAGTTTGTTTTTTTTCTTCTGCTGAACACAAAGTTAAATGTACTGAAGAATACTGGTAAAAAAAACCGCCATTGACTTCTAAAGTACGTTTTGTTCCGACACAAAGGTACGCTATTTGTCACTGGGGTGGTACATTTTCAAAAGGTACAAATTTGTATATTAATACCTCAAGGGTTCATATTAGTACCTTAAAATTTTAAGAGGTACACTTTTGTAATTTTAAGGTACTAATATGTACCCTTGAGGTATTAATATGGACCTTTCAGGTACAAATTTGTACTTTTCGAAAAGGTACCACCCCAGTGACAAATCGGGTACCTTTTATCTGAGAGTGTACTATGGATGTCAACAGCTGTTTTTATCAACATTATTCAGAATATCTTCTTTTGTGTTCAAGAAGAAGAAAGAAAATCTTCTGTTTTGAACCACTTAGATGTGAGTAAATGATTTATGAGGAAATGTTTATTTTTGGGTGAACTATCCCTTGAAGTTCCTTTTTAAAAAGTACAGACATAAAGCAAACCACTTTTAAGATGCACATATTATTTACTTACACTCTCATAAAATAAAGATACAAAATCTGTCACTGAACTTTTTTGTTCCTAACATGTCTTTAAAGGTACATGTTAATACCTAAAAAGTACAAATAATTACCTCAAAGTCCTTTAAAGGTACAAAAGTCAAGCTTAAAGTACAAAAGTGTACCTTAAAGATACTAATGTGCAGCTGCAAAGTACAAAAGTGTACCGCAGTGATAGCTTTATTTCTGAAAGTGGAAGTCCATTACTGTCCTCATAACAGAGGAATATCAGCTGACACGAACACCTCTGATCACACTAACAGTCAGTGCAGGTGAGAGCTGGTGGTGTAAAAACACTGTTAAAAACAGAAAACACCACCATCACATCTGCTGTAATGCTCCAATATCACCTTCCAAACACATCCTCAGATCTAACAAAACCAGTTTTGTGCATTGAAGGAATCATAATTAAATCATTTACGCACTCTAATCTTATTTCAAACTCATTTGAATATTACAAATCAAAAACACAGCAAAAACAATTACAGTCTCTGGCATAGACAGAAACAAAGGTTTACTGTACTGTAAACAGGCTGATTAAACATCAGTCAGACCGATAAAGTGGCTGACATTTAGCCGTTTTGAGGTCATTGCCATGGCCTGATAAGGTTTGCTTGAAATGTACAGTTGAAGTCAAAATGATTAGTCCTCCTGTTACATTTTAAAAATACTTCCCAGGGAGAGAAGGTTGTTTACACATTTTTAATAACTGATTTCTTTTATCTTTGCCAGGATGACAGTACATGATAATTGACTAGATATTTTCAAGATACTTGTATTCAGCTCAAAGTGACAGTTAAAGGCTTAACTGGGTTAATTAGGTTAACTGGGCAAGTTAGCATAATTGTTTTAAATCGTTGACAGTGTTTTGTTCTGTAGCCAAAAATAACGATATATATATTTTGCTTAAAGGGCTAGTAATATTGACCGTAAAATTGTTACAAAAAATTCAAATTGATTTTATTTCAGCCAAACAAAAATAAATACAACTTTTTACAGAAGAAAAAAAATGCAGGTGTATTTTCTTTTTCATTTGAATTCATGACTAAGCCTTCCCCAGCCTTACGCATGCTCCACCTATGCTTATGGAACATCAGGGACTTATTTTACATCTTGTAAAAAGGGGCATAATAGGTCCCCTTTAATACTACAATTTAATTCACATTATTATTTTATATTAAATTCAAATATATTCAATTCAAGTTTATTTCTATTTAATTAGCATTTCAAAAAAGTTTTACAAAATGCAGACATTATTATATTACAATCAAAATCAGAGTTAATATGATGAGTATATGGAAAACAGTAGAGTGCTCAAGCATATACAAAATCAACCTGTAGTTATACAATATATATTGCACTTTCAAAAAAGTGATATCTACGTATATAATACACTTTCAATAAAGTGATCTGATCAACGATATAATTAAGAACATATTAAAGTCTGCATGAACCGGAAGATGTGGCTTTTTTTTTCTACTGCGAGCTGATTGGGTGTAGTAAAGTAGGCATTTCATTCATAAAGATCGGGAAAGGGTTTTAGAAGAGTTATTACAACCTAATAGACTCCTCCTCCACACCATTTCTGCTTGCTGTCAAAACGGACAGCTGGAGGGGCGTGGTTAAGTGTGTTAGCCACGCCCAATACATCAAACAAGCAGGAAGTGCATTTTCAGATTTCGATTTTAGATTACAAAAGCAAGCAATTGTTTTTTTCTCAATGACATGCACAGATGAACTGTTCACCTCAAAACTGGCAATGTGAGCTAACAAAATCAATATGGGTAGTTTTGATTTCATGTGTACTTTAAGACCAGAAACACTATTTAGAACAGGTAGCATATGAAATGGGACTATCAGCACATGACTGTTTCTCACTGCAGACACAGAAGAGGAGATCTGGCATCCTGCAGACATCAGCTGCTTTTCATTTCAGGGCCTCATGGGTAATTTTAGCATGGCACACATGACTTGTATGTTTGTTTTCACTCTCTCGAGCTGTAATTGGTTACAAACAAATGAGGACAGAGCACAGCGGGAGGCAGAATGAGTCGCAGGGTGTTTCGCGCTCACACTCATGAAGGGAAATGAGAGCGAACAGGACCTGTGCGACCTCTGAGTCCAGCCAGAAGACAGAAGTGTGACTAAACTCAAAACACACCAATTATTCTCAGCGGGGCACTGAAAACTGAGACAGGATTAAAGGATCTCCAAGAACAAAAACACAGGCTGTACTGATGAATCCTATAGTCTATATTATTACTATATTATTCCATGCTTTTCCAGGTCAGACGTTACATCCTGAAGTCAATTAATGCTAACTGCGAAAAAAGAAAACTTCAGAACACAAAAGACAACAGTCAAAACATATGCAGACACTTCGTTTTTATAGTATTATAGATGAAGAGTTCAGATGCAAAAACCTCTAAATCCATCAGATCTCTTTTCTTGTAAATGAGCATTTTCTATCAGGCTCCTATAATTAGGTTCAGAAGTTTCATTTTATATGTAATGAAAAGGTTATTAGCTAGTAAATAAAATACTTTTTTTTCAAAAATGTCACTTTAGACAATTCATAGTTTTTTAACAAGGTAAATTTTCTTTTGCGTCAAAACCAGCTAAATCCACTTGTGATTTTTATGCAAAAACCTCTAAATCCACCTATTGGAGCAAGACAGTGTAATTAATTGAAAATGAAGATGCCATTAGAAATTATTTTACCAAACATAAAACACATTACACAAACCACCTGAAATATAAAATATATAAATCTCTCAAGTAAGTGGCGGTTCATTCCGCTGTGATAAACCAGGGTAAAAACAGAAGGAAAATGAATGAATGAAATCTGTCAAATAAGTGCATTAATCAATAGGGGTGTCAAAATTAAAATTGGTGTTTTCTTTTTCTTATAATGCACAGAGTTTTGAGGTAAGGGACATTTTCATTTGGCATTCACTGACAGTCGGACAGGCTCATCCAGTTCATCAAACTTCATTTTTTAAAATCGAAAGCGGAATATGTCTCCTCATATAAGCCGGCGTATCAGAGCGGCTTTTCCTTTTAAAGGCAAGCGGCGTTTAGTGGCTTTTGCCAACAAACTGTTATTTCTGCATACGCTGATGCTGTGATTTAGATGATTAGAAGCAAATCTATTTGTTGATGGTTTACTACATGCCTAAAGCATTCACTCAATGTCATTAGCTAATTTTTGGCGGAAGTGGCGTTCTTCATATAGCTCTTCATTTATTGTTTCACCATTAGTATTTTTTTTAAATAATTATTACATTATTATTTAATATTAGTAAAATTTTTATATTACTTTTTTATTAATATTACAATTAATAGCAAGAATAATGTTTGGAATATTAAACTCATATTTTCATTTTCTACAAATACACTACAGCAAAAGACAGAAACTACATTACAGTACATTATATTAAGTTACATTACATTATATTATATGAAAATTATTACAATGTCCAGTACATAAACATATACTTAAAAAGTACATCGTTTTAAAACAGCTGATTAATCTAGAAACTAGATTGAACCGCCAACTTAGCCAGCATATGTTTTATACAGCAGATGACCTTCCAGCTGCAACCCAGTACTGAGAAACACTCATACACACCCATTCACACTCATACATTACGGCCAATTTAGTTCATCCAATTCACCTATAATGCAGGTGCCAACATGGGAAGAACATGCAAACTCCACACAGAAACATCGACTGACCCAGCCAGGACTTTCCCCTGTTAACTCTTAAAAAACTTTGGATGTAGAAATGCTGTACACTACACTTTGTGTAATTTAATTTATTTTAATTTATTTATCTCTGTTTTTTTGTTGCTTTTTACCATTGTTTTAATTTTTTGTGTTTCATATTTTGTATTGTGTTTTATGTTTGTTCCTGACGGTTATGCAATAAAAAAAATAAATAAAAAAAGACCCAGCCGGGACTTGAACCAGCGACCTTCTTGCTGTGAGGCGACAGTGCTAACACTGAGGCTAATAATTTTGTTTTCAATTGTAAAAAAAATAAATAAATAAATAAAATGCATATTCCAGTCCACAGGGGAATAAATCCATTGATTATAATGGTTTCAATTACTTTAGCATATCCATTATGTAAAAAAAGAAAATAAAAAATGTATGAAGATATTTTGATGCACTCAGTCCATCCCCTATGCATTCTAATTTTAAGCAAATAAGCCCCGGGAGTTACTATAAAAAGACAGGACTAATCAGACATGCAAACATATGCACATTACACATGAAGATATCATTATAATGTAGTGAAGCTGATTCATACCGCACAAATGAATTGTATTCAGATGAGGACAGAGACCCTGTCATGAATATTCATCTGATGAAAATGGGCCAGAAAGCTAATACTGGCAGCAGATGTGCAAACACACACCACCACAAAACACACAAAACCAAAAATGCAATACAGAAATACAATCTGTTCTCTGACTCCCTCTCAGATACAAATGAACCTGCAAGCATTCATTGAAAAAAAGATTCACACAAATAGTATTTAACCTAAAAATTAGATGCTTTGAGTCCTCAATGAAAACAGAGAGACTTGTTCATGCTTTTATCAGCAGCAGGGTGGATTACCGTAATGGCATCCTCACAGGCCTTCCCAAAAAGACAGTCAGACAGTTGCAGCTCATGCAGAACACTGCTGCCAGAACCAGGAAATCAGAGCACATCACACCTGTCCTCAGGTCTTTACACTGGCTCCCAGTTACATTCAGAATAGATTTTAAAGTATTATTACTGCTCTATAAATCACTAAATGGCCTAGGACCTAAATATATTACAGATATGCTGACTGAATACAAACCTAACAGATCACTCAGATCATTAGGATCGTATAAACTAGAAATTCCAAGAGTTCAGTCAAAGCAGGGTGAATCTGCCTTTAGCTACTAACAGCGCCCCCTGCTGCTGGAATCAGCTTCCAGAAATAATCAGATGTGCTCCAACATTAGGCACGTTCAAATCAAGACTTGAACACATCTGTTTAGCTGTGCCTTTACTGAATGAGCACTGTGCTACATTCGACAGATCGCACTAATATGTCTTTCTTCTTATTTGCATTCTTTTAAAACCCGTTTTAATACATTTTAATCTGTTTTTATTGCTTTTTAATAATTTTATTTTATTTTTTTCTTATACTTATTTCTTTTATTCCTGTTTATGTAAAGCACTTTGATTTACCATTGAGTTTGAAATGTGCTATATAAACAAACTTGCCTTGCTTTGCCTGTCATCTATGCTGTACTTGATAACTAGGGCTAATATTGGAAAAAAAATGACCTTGCAATATTTTATTGTTCTGCAATATTTACTGCGATATGAATATAATTTCATGAGGTGACTATTTGTAAACAATTTATAACTTTACATTGACTGAGATGTATTTGTAGAAGTGCACATCTGATTAAAATAATAAAAAATATACAAGTTACAACACAGATAACAACAATAGAACAAACATAAAAGTAAAATAAACAGTGCTTTAAGGTTCTCGGTGGAGTCGTAACGGTATCGATGCACTGGAACTCAATTATCAAATCTAAAATAACACTGTACAACCTTCAATGTGTAAATAAAAACTATTAATCTAGTTAACACACTCAATGCATTTTTACAACACATCCCATAATTTCTAAAATATCAGCCTCTACCAAATGCTTGACATGTCAGTTTATGGTAAAAGTACTGGAATTAATACATATACGATGAAAAATCTGAAAATATAAAGTGTAAGACCAATTTATTTAAAAACATAATCAAAATAAAACATTTCTGAATACCAAGTCATCTTTATTTTGTAAGCCTGCCATAAAATATTTCAGATTCTTATTTAACATGATTCCTTGTTCATTTTTTTACAATAAAACCTATAGAGTGTAGTAGTGCAACAGGATTATGTCAAAACAGTCATTCTTTAAATGCTGTAAATAAATACTTTAAAGACTTTAACACACATTATTTAAAACAGCCAAAACATGGTCAACCATTTGGTAGAGCAGGCAGGTAAAGGGATATTGAAAAAATCTGACATGTGATTTGTTGTTTTGCCTGCAATATTTATTGGGATATGAAAACAATTGCAGCAGATGGTGGTTAAATAGCCCTATTTTGGAAAGAAATCTTGAATTTAGACTGATAGTAGTGATTTTGTAGGGGAGTGAATGATGGATGAAAACAATATACAATTTTTAAGCAAACATAAATGCAATAGACAAGTAAAAGTAAACAGTTAGATGGTTTATAATTGAATAATTAACTGTAAAATAACACTGCATATTAATAATTGTATTAATAATTCAGTAGTATTACGGTTTATTAAAGTAACAAACTTTTTTGGGCCTGAATGCTTTAAACTCACTTGAAATGCATTTAAAACACATGCAGATGATAAACTTTCACTCCGTTTTGGTTAAACTTTGCAGTAACTTCACAATCCTCATGCATTCTGGACTGTGGTGCTGATCAACTATAATCCAAACCAAACATTGCATATCCTGACATGGGACTATTGTGTATACACACATTGCAATATCGATGCTGAAATGATATATTGTTTAGCCTTAATTTCCTGTACCCAAATGGCCTAAATTCATTTGAAATCTTACAGTCACAGGCCCTATTAAAGTTAAAGTTAAACTGTGAGTGCACAAATCACATCTTCTGAACTGTGGCTGTTGGTTAATTATCATCCCAACTGGACATTGCAGATCCTGCCATGTGACTACTGCAGATTGCGATATCGATGCTGAAACGTCATATTGCGCAGCCCTAGTCAGAATCCACAACCACCTTCAGATCTGTTATTCAGAAACTGCAGAGAGACAGTGATTTCACAGCCTTAGCTCAAACATACAACTGCTTTCACCATTCAAATTGGCATGAAAATAACAAATACAATCTACTGTAATTTAAAATCTCTAAAGCACTAATCCAGATTTTCTGCCTGGATGAGCTGCGGAGATCTGCATTTAACAATCAGTGTCATTATCTGCTGTAGAATCAGGCCAGGGCGACTGGAGGAGGGGGAAATGACCTTTTGTGAACCTTTTCTCATTATATAGTGCACCAGACATCACTAATATTAAAGTACAGATGAAATCAAAACTAACCATATTGATTTTCAACCATATTGAAGAAAAAAAAGTTTGCCCTTCTAATCTTTAATTAAAATCTAAAAATGCACTTCCTGTTTATTTGCAGTTAAATTCTCAGATTACTGTCTGAGGTATTGGGCGTGGCTAACATACTTAACCACGCCCCTCCAGCTGTCAGTTTTGACAACAAACAGAAATGGTGAGGAGGAGGAGGAGTCTGTTAGGCTGTAATAACTCTCCACAAACCCTTTTCCAGATCTTTCTGAATGAATGGCCTACTTTACTACATCCAATCAGATCGCAGCAGAAAAAACAAGCCCCGCCCACTGTTTTCTTGTCCATTTCTCTAGAAACTGTCGCAATACGACAAAAAATATATATATATAATGGTCGCAGCTACCGGTTCATGTGGACTTTAATGTTCACACTCACTCTTGTTCAGACTAAAACCAAATTTTGCATTAAGATCTCTCAGCATTCACACTAGCTACGTTTAGATCCACCTATTTTTATGCGCATTTTGGATTTGCGCATACAAAAACGGTGGATGGAAACAACAAAATGCGCATACATTTTGAAAATATGCATAAAGTTGGCGCAATAGCCTAGTGGTTAGCGCGTCGACATATGGTGCAGTAGCACGTCAGGGCGTCCCGTGTTTAAATCCCATCTCAAGGACATTTCCCTACCCTACCCCCCTCTCTCTCTCTCTCTCTCCAACTTCGCTTCCTGTCTAAATACTGTCCTATCTAATAAAAGGAAAAAAGGCCAAAAATAAATCTTAAAAAAAAATACGCATAACTGAGTAGGACAAACTTTTTATTCGATAAGAACAAAATGTGCATGAACTACGATGCAAACACTTTTTTTTTTAAAATATATAATTATTTTTTCTGGGTTTTTCACCTTTAATTAACAGGACAGTAGAGAGTATTGACAGAAAAGTGTGGTGAGCAGAGAGAGGGGAAGCACAACGATAGGACAACGAGGCGGAAATTGAACTCAGATCACCATGAGCACGTGTCGACGCACTAACCACTACACCACTGGCGCCGACCGATGGAAACACTTTTACCAAACAAATTCCTGTATGTGCATTAAAAAAGTCATGTGATTTTGTTATAAGAGATGATAAAAATGTGTGTGAATGGACAAACCAGCAGGCTGAACACACTGTAAAACATCTGAAATGGTGTTTTGGTCATTCTAAAACATCAGTATTAGTGTTATTATATTATTAATGGGGGCTCACGGTGGCGCAGTGGGTAGCACAATAGCCTCACAGCAAGAAGGTCGCTGGTTCGAGCCTCGTGGGGTCAGTTGGCATTTCTGTGTGGAGTTTGCATGTTCTCCCCGTGTTGGTGTGTGTGCTCCGGTTTCCCTTACGGGTTGCAGCTCGAAGGGCATCCGCTGTGTAAAACATATGCTGGATAAGTTGGCGGTTCATTCTGCTGTGGCGACCCCAGCTTAATAAAGGGACTAAGCCGAAAAGGCAATGAATGATATTAATAATGACCTCCAGAATTGCGAAGAGCCTCTGTGCTCCACGTCTCACCCCTTCAAACGCCACCACATGTTTATTGCGTGTTGGCATTGTCTTCTGAGGCATTGAAGTCATTTATTAAATAAGTCTCTTATTGAAAAAAAAAATCTGTTTTTACTGTTGATATTTGCGCCAGTTAATCAGGAAGTGACTATTTTGTTCTCTTTGACTTGCTGGATGGAAACGCTGCTTTATTTGCATGTCTTTTAAGCAATATTCCAGTTATGCGCATACATTTAATTTGCATCTTTGGATGGAAACATGGAAACATTGTCCATTTTTAAGATCAAACCTAAATAGATACTGTATATTGTACAATACACAGATATAAAAATACAGATCTTTTGCATTTCCTTTGCCTGTTTGGGAGCATTATGGGACACAGTGCAATGTAATATGATGTGAAACATCAGGCATGCTTAAAAATTCGGATGACATCATGTCCTGTTTTAGGATGCTTTAACACCTGTTTTGTTCCGAAACAGGGATTAAAATTGTTACAATGTTGCTCTTTGTTCTCGGTGCGGTTCGCTTTCACATGGCAGAGTTTCTAAACGGACCAAAAGAGCTAAAACAAGTCATGTGTGAGGAAACTCTCCTCACATTGGTCAGAGTTACACGGTTTATTTTGCCGAGTCCTGCTCAGCTGTCATGCGTCCTTATTTTAATTTATGACGATGAGCAACAAGACATTATAAGTGGAAAGCCGCACTTTAATTTTGAATGGTGACACCCACAGATATCGTCATCAACTATAAATCAGAGGTAAGACTTTCTCATACAGAGCCCTTGGCTAGATTTATGCATTATAGCCTTTACATTATAGAGAGACAAAACATATAAACCAAGACTGCAGTTTGGTCAGTTTTCCTTACAGATAAACAGCTCTTGTTAATAGTTCAGCATGCTTTCACTTTGGTATTTGACATGAAACGCACATTTACCGGTAGGAATGACATCTCGCCCTACTCATAATTCTCTCTTCATATAGCCATATATAACTATTACATGTCCATAATACACTGTGATATAGCCGGGCTCGGATCGTTTTGCTTTCTCACTACAATCGATCCGCTCCAGAGTTCGTTTCAATCGAGCTGAGACCACCTCATTCAGGCAATCTCGGACCCTCTTGGATCTTGGATTTGGCGATTGCCGATTTCATATATGTCAAATGAACCGCGCTAACTGGAGAAACGAGACAGGTTACTCTAGGTGTGAAGGGGCTCTATTAATGCAATGTCCCTAGAGTGTATATCTGAAGTTTCACCTCAAAATACCACACTGATGTGGCATTTTGGTGACTGTCACTTTAAATTCAAATGAGATTGTGCTCTTTTTCAAAAGAGGGCGGAGCTACAAATGCCTGTGTGTCAGCATAGTGGCAGATTAAAAAACAAGACAAACGTCCTATGCTAATAAGGGGAGAGATGTCACTAATGGGCGGGGCTTTCCCCTTCTGATGACACGTACAAAGGGAGAATCTCAATCAAAGTGTTTCTGCAGACTGTTTTTATCAAGAGTAATTATAAAAAATAGAATTAATAAGTGTTTACCATAATAGGCTGGCAAATATGTAAATTTCTTCTATCTTTTGGATAGTTAGGGTAGATGTTGGGCCAATAGATTGGGCCTATTGTTTGGACGCCGCCCGCGTCTCATCTCTCCAACTCTCCCATCTATCTGTTTAAACATCTTGTGTCCCATTTGTTGTCTGTAATTTCAATATATTCTTGTAAATATTTAATGTTCTTTCTATATACATATTTTTGCATTTATTATTATCACTATCTTTGTAAATAAACTCACTTTATTGCATTTAGTTAGTCTTGGTATTTTGTTCCTCACTTGTTGATATTGTGTGTTTGCCAAAATTAATGTTACTCTCCTTCCCCTTTACTCACCATCTTTAAAAACGAAACACTCGCACTCGAGTGGTCCTAAACTTTTTATGAATTTATTCCATCTGTTAAACACAAAGGGAGATATTCTGTAGAATGCTGGTAAAAATCAGCCATTGACATTCATAGTAGAAACAAAAAAAAAAAAAATCAATGGCTTTTTTCCCCAACATTCTTCAGAATATCTCCTTTTGTGTTCAACAGAAGAAAGAAACTCAAATAGGTTTGGAAATAGTCAGTAAACAGCTCAAATAAATAAAAATAGCTGAAACAGTGAGTAAATAAATGATGACAGAATTTTCTCTTTTTTGCTGAACTGTCCCTTTAAGACTGGTTTTGTGGTTCAGGGTCACATACTGTATGACATTGAAGCATTAAAAGCATGGGACGGCATTAGAGAAGTGAATATGCGTTAACAGGTGATTCATGCAGCACCGCAGGCTCCTCTATCCAGCAGCAGAGCAGTGTTTGTCCTGGTTCACCCTCATTACAGCACATGCAGTCACTCAGTCAGTCACTTTCATTAAGCTGTGAGCCGCGGGGCAGGTCAGAACACAAGCCAAAGGTGCAAAGGTGAGCTGTGGGCATGATGGGTAAATACAGCTGTCATCTGCTGCTACTGCTGGCTCACATATGTAACCACTCAAATAATCCTTCAGCTGGAACATGAAATTGTTCTTTAAAAAGGGGGGAAATCTGCTGTTTGCCTAGAATGCAAGCTCATTAGAGACATACAGTGCTTTTAAATAAATATTTTTCTATAGGATGCTTTAGAATAATATATTTGTGCATAAACATTACACTGTTACAAATATCTGTTAATTAACGGCTTGCATATTTTTTTGATTTACCAGTGTTTTCTGTTTATTTACGGTTGTGAATTGCATTATGGGATGCTGATCTGTTGGCTTTTGATGTTGTAAATTCAACACAACAGTTTAACAAAGTGACTTATTGGCAAATAAAGTCGTTTAAAATAATATTATGTGTAAGAAATAAGATGTAGAGAAATAAGTCTGTAAATATCAGAAAATGTACTGGCAGTTGTTTAAAGGTGCAGTATGTAAGATTAAAGAGCCCATATTATACATGAAATAGGGTCATATTTAGGTTGTAAGGGTCTCCAACAACAGTCTAATATGCATGCAAGGTCAAACAACACTTTCATGGTCTTATAATCTGCATTTATTTTTACCTAATTATCGCAGCGACTCCCATATGAATCGTTCAGCGATTCATTTGTACCCAAACCCGTCCTCAGCGCAAAGCTAATCTGCGCTGATTGGACCGATGACAGCCTGCTGCGATTGGTCGAAACTGACAGCCTTCAGCGTGAGACAGAGTGAAATGCCCAGCAGCTAATCAACAATATAAAAGTAGTCACAGTGCACACACGCTTTATAGTGTAAGGTGTGAATTTGGCTGCCAGTGGGTGAATTTAAATACAGATGATGCACTTAAAAAAAACAGACGACTAACTATTTTATTGAGCAAAAACTCCAAGAACTGGTGAGGAGCACGTCACCCTCTACCTGCTCTTTTCACACAGACGCACACACAAACACCTCCTCCTCCTCCTTAGAAGACACAACACCAATAGAGAGGGAGACGTCCGCGACACCTCCCTCACCACCCGCGTCCTGAGTTATATCAGCTTGCTGAACCAGCCCTGTGCAACACACGCAACACACACATGCAACACACACACACACACACACACACACACACACACACACACACAACCCTCACCGTTTGCTAGACTAGAGCGCCAGTTCAGCTTGCTGGGTGCAGTTTAGACAGCTCCCTTGAACCTGAGCTGAAATATTTTGAAACTTGACTGTTGCATGTGTGTAGGAATAGCTGACGATCCGTAAACAAAGCGAAACGTGTCATGTTTTCAACGTGGCTTTACATGCGATATGAGAATATAAAGAGTTAACCTGATACAGTACACGCGGTTATAAGTAACAAAACACAATAAATACATAATTTGCAAGCTAGAGTAAACGAGGCAACAATTTTAATCGCACGTACTTACACTTGTGAAATGCGGGAAGAAACTGATTCATGATCCACTGATCCATGTTCTGACAGTCTATACTGATCCTTTCTTTTACAAACCGATGAAGTCTTCTTTTTAAGCATGTAGTTTCCAGAAGCACTCTGGGTTATAATGCTGAGCTTTCATCTTTGGGTAGGCTGTCGATAGTATCCATCTGCACAGCCTGACTTCATTCCACCGGTGTCTGTGTGTGTCTCTGTGTGTGTGTATGTGTGTTTGTGTGTGTGGGGCTTTTTTCTGTTAGTGGGCGGGGCCGCAGGTTTCAAATCTCCCGGGTTTGCGCGCAACTACTTGTGTTTCGTAGCCGCGTCATCACGAAACACCTAATGACTCGTTATCAAGACGACTCGTTTGAAGCACTATGAGTCGACTCTTTTATAGATGAATCAATAGTTTTAAACACTGTACACTTACAGATTTAAGCATTAGCTGGATATTTCACTTCAACAGCTATGTTACACACTACCTGGAAGGGCATTTTCAAAAACCCATAATATTTGCTTTTTAACATTTTGCATACATAGTTTAAAACACACACGAGAGCAGGTTGCCAGATTGATGACATCTACAGCAGTGTGCCTGACTGTCGAGCCTAAAGGCTGATTTAAGGCTGATTTAAATAGTTTTCTATATAAAAGCAGCGGCACACGATATAAGGAATATTCGCATATTAAAAGGAGTTTTTGTCCTAACCAACACTTGAAATTTATATTTTAGTTTTTATAGTTTAAAATATAGTTTTTATTTCTTGCTGCTGAACAAGAGAAAACTGACAATGATCACCTCAGGTACACCTCATGTGCTTTATTCAGTGTTAAATGCTAATGATGTGAGTTTGAATGCCATTTTACATGACATTTATTGCCATACAACTGAAAGCAGATAGTTCACCTCAGATCTAAACTGTTTAAAATTGTACTTTAGAACTGTACGCGACTTTAAACCAACACATATCAGTGATTCAGCATCTACATTTAATAATGTTAAAGAGGTTTATTATGTATTAATTAGATTATAAACCTTACCATTTCGTTGGAGTGCAGTGAGTGCACTATTCTGTGCTTCTGAATGGCTGTATTTAAATTTATGTTGTGTTTCATCTGGTACAAGCCAAATTGCTTGTCACTGCAAATCTCATCACGTAGCGTTTTGTTAGGACACAGGGATACAATGTAACCTGCTCACCTAATTTTTACGTTCATAATATTTATGTTATTTGCTAATAATAATCTCATGTGGAACTCTGAATCTGAGTCTCATTTCGGAGTCTGCTACTATCCACGTGAGGTCACATTTCGGTTGCTGACGCATGCTTTGAGAGCCTTCCTGACTGAATGAATGAAATATGTGTTTTTGGGAGGCATATACAATCGCTTTACATTTTACATTCTTCCTTGGCCCAATGTGTACTTGCTATGTGTATAGAAATAATGCTGATATGATATATGGAACACAATTGGTTGTTGGCAAATATATTGAGTGGATATGTTTGTGAATTTGACTGACTGAGTCAGTGCCTCACCAGCCACAAACCTCACTGTACGTCACACAGCACTCATGTCTCATCACAGAGGGGCAAACAAAACTGACATTTAGCCTACAATCCTTGCACAACCTACACTACTATCTGTTATCTCTCTCTTTAGTACCCAATTTTAACGTGATTTTTAACGTGAAACCAGATCTAATTTTCGCGGGAACGGTTGGGTCGGGTAGAAAACAGGGCTGGTCAGGCAGCGGGTGGATAAAGGCTGAGTATACAGCTGGAGCAGTCGGGTAAGGAATAAAACTGGAATAGTCCCGCACAGATCTCTATCCTGAAGGGGTTCCAAACCTTTATGAGTTACTTTCTGTTATACGCTAAAGAAGATATTATGAGGAAAGCTGAAAACCTGTAACCCATTGATATTAATAGTAGGAAAATCAAATAATATGGAGGTGGTTACAGGTTTCCAGTATTTTTCAATATTTCTCCTTTTGTGTTTATTTTTGTGCCAGTTATTATTATTATTATTATTATTATTATTAATTCATTCATTCATTCACTTTCTTTTCAGCTTAGTCCCTTTATTAATCCGGGGTCACCACAGCGGAATGAACTGCCAACTTATCCAGTACATTTTTACGCAGTGCATGCCCTTCCAGCCGCAACCCATCTCTGGGAAACATCCATACACACTCACTCACACTCATACACTATGGACAATTTAGCCTACCCAATTCACCTATACCACATGTCTTTGGACTGCGGGGGAAACCGGAGCACCCGGAGGAAACCCACGCGAATGCAGGGAGAACATGCAAACTCCACACAGAAACGCCAACTGACCCAGCCGAGGCTCGAACCAGCGACCTTCTTGCTGTGAGGCGACAGCACTACCTACTGCGCCACTGCGTCGCCATTATTATTATTATAACCTTTATTTTACCAGGAAAGACACATTGAGAATAAAAATCTCTTTTACAAGAGCGTCCTGGCCATGATTAGGCAGTACACAAGTCACATTGGTCTAACAAACAAAAAACAAATTAACAGTTAACATGAATCACACTGACAAACTCTTCAAAACATCTACAAACCTGCGTTTCAACTTCTGAATCATTTATACTCTTTTTTAAAAGCATTTAGTGAAATCAATTCTTCAAACTGCAACTGTGTTTGCAGATTATTCAACGCAAAAGGTGCTGCATATTTAAAAGCCTTTTGTCCCATCTCAGTCCAAACTTCAGGAACAGACAGTAAATAAAGGCCATAGTTAAATAAGCCAATAACAGGCTTATTACAAATGTAACTCTGTAGATATGAGGGGAATAAACCCATAGATTTGTAAACAGAGATATGCCAATGCTTGAGCCTACGAATGGACAAAGCCGACCAACCTACCCTAGTATACAGCACACAACGATGAGTAAGGGATTTAAAATTAGTTATAAATCTTAGTGCACCAAGGTGCAACAGAGACGAAGCATGCATATAGATAACATCACCGTAGTCCAATATCGACATAAATGTTGCATCAACCAGCTTCTTTTTTAGCACCAATAGAAAGGCAGTTCCTAATTCTACAATAGAAGCCTAAAATCACTTAATTGTTTCACCAATTGCTGAATGTAAGAACTCAAAGAAAGTGTATCATCAATTAAAACTTCAAAATATTTGTACTGGGACACCAATTCAATCTCTGTACCATGAGTAGTAGTAATAGAAACTAGCTTTTGCTTAGTTTGTTTTGAATTTGAAAATAGCATACATTTTGTTTTATCGGCATTTAAAACTAGTTTTAACTCTGATAAATTATGTTGAAGTACATTAAAAGCGATCTGTAGTTGAGAAAGGGCCAGATTGGGTGTAGATGCAGCTGTGTACCATCAGCATAATGTTACGCACCGTCTAGGGATGGTGCACAACATGAAAGACAAGACAATCGAAAGTGAAATCAAAGATTTATTGGGGTTTGGATTCAGGAGCTGAAAAGGCCAAAATAACAAACAAAAATTCCTTTATGTTAAATCTCTAACTTACCTGATCAAAAAGAAAAGAAAAGAAAGTACAATTCACTACCCTAACTACCTAACACAAAAACAGAGGTCAAAAATGTTTTACAAAGAAAATGGCGTCAAACTCCTTACTATCCCAATATATATACTATTTACAAACTATTTACAAAACAGGCAATCATATTTAAAGGACAATCCAAAAATCAATGTCAGCAGGCAACAAAGGCCAAACAAGCCAGTGGAACAAAGTATCATAAACAAAACAAACACTAACACAAAAAGTACTCACAAATCTCAATAGAATCTCAGTAGTCACACAAAACAAACAGTACTCATCCTCAATCTCAAATGTCAATATTCAGACTTAACACATACAACTCTGGCCTAAACCACATACAAAAGTATCAACAAACACAAAGCAAGTGACCAAAAACAAGATGGCTGCCAAGGAAGTAGTTTCATTGCTTTTTAAAACACTGTAGGCCAATCAGGAACAAGCAAGCTGGAAGTGGCCAATTAGATGTGTTCTAAGCAAAACAGAAAAGACAGATGAGACAATAATGACAATTAGCATTTTTGATATTTTGATCAATATCACTTATATATATATATATATATATATATATATATATATATATATATATATATATAGTAAAAAAAAAAAGAGGCCCCAAAACTGAACGCTGTGGAACTCCTTTAACTCCTTTAAATAAGTAAATGATGACAGAATTATCTCTAAGCTGATAACGCATGAGGAATATTAACAGTGAAGCTTAAATAAGCAAAACACACTCCTGGAAATCACAATGGCGAGTCTATGAAATCCTACCGATGTGTGAGCAGTGGGAAATGCCATTCCCCATTTTATTTATCACTTTATCTAATTAAGATCACAACCCCCGTCCGCCCACCTCCCCGTGAGATAACTAATGACTGCGGCGCGTTGACGTGACACTAAGTGACAGATCCGGCCACAATTTAACGCCAGCTCTGGCTGAGAATCTGCCCTAAAGAGAGTTTAATCAGCGCTGGTGTGAGAGAGTCTCCCTGAGGACACACACTCATGTTTTTACCGCCGATAAGGTTTCATTTATCACCGATTAAGTTGGTTTCCTTCCAGCAGCGTCTTTATATCATTCATGTAAACTGGCTGTCAATCAACACAAACTGAAGATACAGAGGAGAAGGAGGAAAAAAGAGCAAACAAATGACTAGGGATTCAATATTAATTGAGGATTGATTGATTGTCAATATTTCTATAAAGTACACAAGGAATAAAAACTAACCTAATTGATTTCGTTAGCTCACATTGCTAGTTTTGTGGTGAACAGTTCATCTGTTCATGACATTAAGAAAGAAAATATTGTTTGCCCTTTCACTTCTCAATACCATGTACGCAAACTACCGCGGATGCGAGGACAGAAGTCGGGTACTTCTTCAAATGGAACAGCAGTGTACTTTATAACGTCACTTCCTTCACCATGTGTTCATCGGTTTCATAGTACATCAACTATAAAATGATTTAATTACATAAATCACGCCCTTATAATTAATATTAAATTGACATTATAAATCTATATTTTTCATTTCAGAAAATGTAAACATAAATCACTATAAATGTGAAGTGAAATGGGTTATTATACACAGACTCTTTGATTATCAGATTTAATAAACTACAATGGATATTATACAAAGTACAAGACGTAAACAATAAGAAATAAAGATAACGTTAGGCAATTTGGTAAAGAAAGACAAACATCGAACAACATGGGAACATAATTAAAGACAAATATAAAACATAACAAAATAACACTGCCAGAATAATACACCCGAGAACTAATAATTTAATTTATTTAAAAGACCAAAAACTGTCCATTAGATACGCACAAGATGTATTAAATATCATGTTTTAACTACGATGGACAGATGCAATGCAGCAGTACATCCGTGATGGACTCTGCGATTTAAGCTGCTCTCGGTAGGGAAGATGATGACGAAGCTCCCACTGACAGACTGGGGGTCAGAGTCGGCATAAGCTGAGGCACATCACCAAAGACGTGCTATCTGTGTGAATAAACTGTCGATTCGAGTTTAAAACAACTTTATTATCGCCTGAAAAACTCTTGAAACTTTATTTTGTAACACAACAGAGGAGCATTTTTAAAATCAAGCAGGTTTTCTCCTCCGCCATTAGCTTTCACTGTGAGTGCAGTATAAAATAAGTATTGAACATGTCACCATTTTCTTAGAAAACATATTTCTAAAGGTGTTGTTGAAACTTGAAATCTTTCCAAGTTGTTGGTACAACCAAAGAAATATATATATGCAAAGAAAACAAAACTAATTAGTTTACAAATTGAACACATGAGGAAAGGAAGATGTAGAAAGGCTGTGAAAGCCCAGACAGCAGTTGAAATCTCTCAGTAGTTCTTCAGCAACCCTCTGCCCTTCTTCAGTGTAAATTAATATCAGCTGCTACCAACATCTACATTAGCAGGAGGATGAAGATGAAACCAGGGTGGACATTTCAGCAATGATCCAAAACACAGCCAAAGAAACTTTTAAATGCTTTACAAGAAAGAAAATCAGGCTGTAGAACGGCCCAGCCAATCACCTGATCTGAACCCAATAGAGAATAAGAAGATTTGATAGACTAAACTCACAGAACCATCGAGATTTTTACACTCTGTTGAAGCCTGTGAGAAACTCACACCTGAGCAATGCACAAGACTTCATTCTCCATATGAGAGGCGCCTGTTGAAGTCTGTGAAAAAGATTTAAAATTGTAAAAGAAATGCTTATAAAAAGACATTTGTCCCAATTGCAGTTGTTGTCCTAAATCGGATCACTGTTTGAAGTGAATTGGGTGGTTGTTGAGAATGATCTGTAGTAATTTGTAGGGAGCTAATATAGTTTCTAAGTTTTTTAATCCATGTGTCTTGAGTGTTGCTATTGTGTGATTGTTGTATGGTAGTATTTATTTTACCAGTGATAAAGACTCATTCATTCATTCCTGTTTGGCTTAGTCCCTTTATTAATCAGGGGTCGCCACAGCGGAATGAACCGCCAACTTATCCAGCATATGTTTTACGCAGCAGATGCCCTTCCAGCTGCAACTCAACACTGGGAAACACCCATACACACTCTTTTACTCACATACACTATGGCTTTTGTGCTAAGCAGAACGGACAATAAAGCTTAAACAAACAATCATTGACTATGTGCCTCTGAAATAGGCATACATCTTGCTTTATTAGGGTTAACAATGAATCGATTAACGGATCATTTAAATGATTCTGTCGATAATGGGAATTGATGAAAACCGACAACCCTCAAAAATGGCAGATGCAGAATCCTGTTGACCTGCGAGTGGACAGATGGAAGATGAGACGGGAAGGGTCACCGGATGGGGACGCCGAACAATGTCATACACGTAAATTCAGCCGCTCTCATGAGGAGAAGGCAGGACCCGCGCTGTCAATTACAACATCAATAATTAAAATTGTTGTATGTCCCATTAGCAGGGATGTACTTCCATGAATAGTTAATGATGCTTGCAGGCACTTTTGCAGCGTGGCCCTCCAAGGTAAAGCACACTCTCTGGGAGATGGAAATAGGGCTGCTTGGGTCCCAACATGGCAACTCCAGAAAACCTGCCATCCTGAAAGCCAGCGACAGTCCAGCCCAATGCTATTTATACATCTAGATGCTCAGGTTTTAGAAAGTGAAACCTTGTTTTCTGTATATGTAAGCAGAGTAACATGCAGAATAGTGTCATTACTGATTCTCACAAAACCTGTCACGAACAGGTCTGGCTCAGATTTGCCTATATACAGTTGAAGTCTGAATTATTAGCCCTGTGTATTTTTTCCCCAATTTTTGTTTAACGGAGAGATTTTTTTTAATGCAAAATATAATACAAAACATAATAGTTTTAATAACTCATTTATAATAACTTATCTATTTTATCTTTGTCATGATGACAGTACAGAATTTTTGACTAGATATTTTTCAAGACACTACAGGGTATCTCCTGGGTCTTAAAAAGTCTTCAAATGTCTCAAAAAGTAAATTTTAGGCCTTAAAAAGTCTTAAATTTACTGAAATATTGTGTTGTAGATCCTTAATCTTTTTGAACAGGTCATAATTTTCCTTTGTTCATGTACAGTATAGCTACTCAATCTGGCCAACACCTCCAATAAATCCAATAAATACTGTACATAATAAAACTTTTAACTTTTTTTTTGTTTGTTTAAGAATCTACTTTTTAGCTCTATTTATCATAATGGTTGAATTGTTTTCATTGCAATAACATTTGTTTAAAACTTCTCCATGTATTTACTGCTGAGGAAGCTGACCCAGAGATACTGTTGTGCACACATTCAGTTTATTATAGTTTTTAAAACCTTTATAACATTTTTGTTTATTTTTAAGAAAGATTATGTTGAAAAAAAGTGTATGTCTACAACTAGAGCTTGCTTGTTGACACAATGTTTAAAATATTTTGCGCAATCAGGGGTAATCAGGTTACCCCTGATTATTAAAGGGACTTCGCCGAAAATAAAATAAATGAATATACAGTTGAAGCCAGAATTATTAAACCCCCTGAATTATTAGCCCAGTTTATTTTTCCCCCCAATTTCTGTTTAATGGAGAGAAGATTTTTCAGTACATTTCCAAACATAATAGTTCTAATAACTCATTTCTAAATAACTGATTTATTTTGTCTTTGTCATGATGACAGTAAATAATATTTGACTAGATATTTTTCAAGACACTTCTCTACAGCTTAAAGTGACATTTAAAGGCTTAATTAGGTTAACTAGGCAGGTTAGGGTAATTAGGCAAGTTATTATATAACGATGGTTTGTTCTGTAGACAGTTAGAAGGTCCTAAAAGTTAGCTTAAAGGGGCTAATAATATTGACCTAAAAATGGTTCAGTAAAAAATTAAAAACTGCTTTTATTCTAGCTGAATTAAAACAATTAAGACTTTCTCCAGAAGAAAAAATATTATCAGGCATACTGTGAAAATTTCCTTGCTTTGTTAAACATCATTTGGGAAATATTTTTAAAAAAGAAAAAAATTCAAAAGGGGGCTAATAATTATGACTTCAACTGTATATCTTGGGCTTGCTTTATTTATTCATTCATTCATTCATTCATGAATGAATGAATGAATGAATGAATGAATGAATGAATTAAATGAAACAACCCCAACTTGTAGAATTGAAAGTTAAATCGAGTGACAATTATCCATTGTTGAAGTACTCAGAAAAATTGGAAAAGGAAAGTTTAAAATGCATTTTTCATTTGTTTAATTTTGACGGTGTGAATTGAACGAAGCACTGCACAGCTTTACACGGACCCTGGACCACAATTATTATGTTGCAAGGGTACATTTTTGGCGACGGTCACATAAAACATTGTATTGGTCAAAATTATATATTTTTATTATTCCAAAAATCATTGGAATATTAAGTAAAAATCCTGTTTCATTTAGATTTTGAAGTAAGTTCCCTTAATTCCCCCGTAAGTATGTCAAAACTCAATATATATATATTAAAACTCAAAACTTTTTTATTTTAATATGTATTTATTTATTTATCTAGTTAGTTAATAATTGTGTCTGTATTTTATCATTTACTCACTATATTTTAGCTGTATTCTTGACTTTGGAACAAAACCAACATGTGAGATTTACCAATACATCTCCTCTATTATGTTTAAAAAGGTAAAACAACAAAATAGAAACCTGCACATATTGCATAAGAAGTAGACATTTCTCTCATGTCAGACCATGTGATCAGAGACAAACATCTAAAAGCATGCAAAACATGTGGCATTGATGAAAGCCTCGTCCCTCACAGACACATTAAGCCTCGCATGAGCTGAATTTCACATAGGCTGCTTCAGAGACAATGCAGACGAGATTTTGCATAAGAGTAAAATTAAGCCTCGGATGGTGAGATTACAGACGCCAACTCACACTGGCCTATACACAGAACAGGGAGAAATTATGTCAGCGCACAAACATCCGATTAGAACTCAACTGCATGTATGTCAGACACACAGCAGACCAGTGCATCTGTGCACAAACCATCCAGATTAACACAACACGTGGCTGCCGTCCAAAACATAGAAATCAACAATCCAGTTTATCTGAGCAGCTCAGAAATGGATATGATGACAGAACAGAAACTGGTTTTACTTCAGCACACAGATATCAAATTGGGAATCAAGCTGTGGTTTAAAACAGAACCAAAACGGTGCTGCCATTTAAAATTTTTGGTTGAATTATCCCCTGAAACATATGCCATCGTTTAATCAACCTTTGCCTTTTCCCCCAAACCTTTACGGGTTTACTTTTTTTTTGGTTAAGCACAAAAGTAGATATTTTGAAGAATGTTGGGGAAAGGTACCCATTTTTCTGACTGTGGTATTCAATGGCTACTGGTTTCCAATATTCTTCTAAAGCATCTTCTTTTGCGCGAAACAGAAGAAAATGTTAGGAGCAGGGTTGCCAGGTTTTCAACAAAACTAGACACAACTTCACAAAACTATCACAAACGGCCAGTAAAGCCTAAATTAGCACAATAATATCAAAACTCAAAATATGCCAAGATAAGACATACATATCTGCACCCATTTGTAAAATACATTGCTGAAATATGTCAATCCTTAAACCAGTAGAATAAAACCAACCCACAAAAAGTGGTTAAAAGACGTCCAATACCACAGGAAAACCATAAACTTGGCATCCCTGGTTAGGAAACACTTTAAAGTGAGTAAATATGAATTTTTGGGAGCATTATTATCCCTTTAATATGATCACTTTCAATGATGGGAGCAATCGGTCAAGCTTCACTTTTTACAAACCTTTATGTGTTGAGCACAAAAGAAGATGTTTTGAAGAATGTTGGGAAAAGGTAGCCATTGACTGATTTTTTTTTCTGACTGTGGAATTCAATGGCTACTGGTTTCCAATATTCTTCTAAAGCATCTTCTTTTGTGGGCAACAGAAGAAAATGATAGAAACAGGGTTGCCAGGTTTTCAACAAAACTAGACACAACTTTACAAAACTATCACAAACAGCCAGTAAAGCCTAAATTTATCAAAATAATATCAAAACTCAAATATACCAAGATATGCATACTGTATCTGCACCCATTTGTGAAATACATTGCTGCAATATGTCAAAACTTAAACCAGTAGAATAAAAATAACCCACGGAAAGTGGTAAAATGTAGCCCAATTGTATGTAAAAAAAATTGAGTTTAAAAAATTTACTTGGCATCCCTGGTTAGGAAACACTTTAAGGTGAGTAAATATGATTTTTGGGAGCATTATTATCCCCTTAATATGATCAATGTCAAATTAGATTTTTTTCCAAACCTTTATGAGTTGAGCACAAAAGAAGATATTTTGAAGAATGTAGGGAAAAGGTAGCTATTAACTGATTTTTTATTTATTTATTTATTTTTTACTATGGTTTCAGTGGCTACTGGTTTCCAATACTCTTCTGAAGCATCTTCTTTTGTGCGCTACTGAAAAAAAAATGTTAGGAGCAGGGTTGCCAGGTTTTCAACAAAACTAGACACAACTTTACAAAACTATCACCAATGTCCAGTAAAGCCTACATTTAGCACAATAATACAAAAACTCAAAATATACCATCACCCATTGGTAAAATGCATATCTGCACCCATTTGTAAAATGCATTGCTGCAATGTCTCAAACCAGTAGAATAAAAGCAACTCGTGAAAAGTGGTTAAAAGTAACCCAATTGCATGGAAAAACCATGGACTTGGCAACCCTGGTTAGGAAACACTTTAAAGTGAGTAAATTTTAATTACTGGAAGCATTATTATCCCTTTAATATCACCGCTTTCAATGATGGGAGCAATCTGTCAAACTTCACTTTTTCCAAATCTTTATGAGTTGAGCACAAAAGAAGATATTTTGAAGAATGTTGGGAAAAGGTAGCCATTGACTGATTTTTTTTTTCTTTTGATTATGGTATTTAATGGCTACTGGTTTTCAATATTCTTCTAAAGCATTTTCTTTTGTGCACTACAGAAAAAAATGCTATTAATATGGTTGCCAGGTTTTCAACAAAACTAGACACGACTTTACAACACTATCATAAATAGCCAGTAAAGCCTAAATTTAGCACAATAATATCAAAACTCAAAATATACCAAGATATACATATCTGCACCCATTCGTAAAATACATTAATAACAATGCTGCAATATTTCAAACCTTAAATCAGCAGAATAAAAACAATCTGCGGAAAGGGGGTAAAAGTAGCCCAATTCCCCAAGAACACGATAGACTTGGCAACCCTGGTTAGCAAACACTTTAAAGTGAGTAAATATGAATTTTAAGGAGCATTATTATCCCTTTAATATGATCACTTTTCAATGATGGGCACAATGTCAAACTTCACAAAATAAGATATTTTGAAGAATGTTGGGAAAAGGTAGCCATTGACTGATTTTTTTTCAGATTATGGTATTCAATGGCTACTGGTTTTCAGTATTCTTCTAAAGCATCTTCTTTTGTGTGCAACAGAAAAAAATGTTAGGAACTGTGTTGCCAGGTGTTCACCAAAACTAGACACAACTTTACAAAAACATCCTAATGCCCAGTAAAGCCTACATTTAGCACAATACGATCAAAACTCAAAATATGCCATCACTCATTAGTAAAATACATATCTGCACCCATTTGTAAAATACATTGCTGCAATATGTCAAACCTTAACCAGGAGAATAAAAACAACCAATGGAAAGTGCTTAAAAGTAACCCAGTCGCATGGGAAAACCATGGACTTGGCAACTCTGGTTAGGAAAGCATCTTTTTTTGTGCACAACAAAAAAAATGCTATGAATAGGCTTGCCAGGTTTTCAACAAAACTAGACACAACTTTACAAAACTATCACAAACGGCCAGTAAAGCCTAAATTTAGCAAAATAATATAAAAACTCGAAATATCCCCTAATTAGTTAAATAAGCAGTATCTATAATCAGTATCAGTATCGATAAAACAGCATATATAAGAATTAAAATCGGAAAGCAATATAGGTAAAACTGTATCTATAATCAGTATCAGTATCGAATCAGTATCACTATCGATACATATATATATATATTTTTTTTTTTTTTAATATATTTATTATCTGTTTTTTGTTCTGTCTCTGTAATCCTGTTGCACTGTAGAAGCTTTGTCACGAAAACAAATTCCTCGTATGTGTGAACATACCTGGCAATAAAGCTCTTTCTGATTCTGATTCTGATTCTGATAAGCAGTATCGATAAAACAGTATCTATAGGGGCCGGTATTGATAATCGGTATCAATAAAACAGTATCTATAATCAATATCAGTATTGAATCAGTATCAGTATTGATAAGCAATATCCATAAAACAGTATTAATAAGGTACTGGTATAGGTACTGCTTTTATAACTGATTATAGATACAGTATTATAATCAATATCAGAATCTATACTGGTACCAATAATCAGCATCGATAAAAGAGTTATACAACAGTATCTATAAGGACCGGTATTAATAAAACAGATTTATTGATACTGATACTGCTTATTGTTCTGTTTTATGGATATCGCTTATCAATTCCGGCCCTTATAGATACTGTTTTATCGATGCTAATACTGATTATAAAACTGCTTCATTGATACTGATTATCAATAGTATAATAACCAGTATAGATACTTTTACTGATTATAGATATATAATACTGTCTCTATAATCATATATAAGCAGTACCTATAAACAGTATCAGTATTTATAAAACAGTACCTAGAGACTGCTATCGATAAAACAGTATCTATAATCAGCATCAATGAAACAGTACATGTAAGAACCAATATCAATAAACAGTTCTATAATCAGTATCAAATTAGTAACAGTATCAATAAGCAGCAGATACAACAGTATCAGTATCGAATCAGTCTCAGAACCAAAAAGCATGACTAAAACAGTATCGGTATCGAATCAGTGTCAGAACCCAAAAGGAGCATGGGTAAAACAGTATCAGTATCGAATCAGTCTCAGAACCGGTAAGGAGCATCGATAAAACTGTCTCAGAATTGAATCAGTATCAGTATCAATAAGCAGTATCGATAAAAGAGTATCAGTATCGAATCAATCTCAGAGCCGATAAGCAGCATCGATAAAACAGTATCAGTATCGAATCAGTTTCAGAACCGGTAAGGAGCATCGATAAAACAGTATCAGTATCGAATCAGTTTCAGAACCGGTAAGGAGCATCGATAAAACTGTATCAGTATTGAATCAGTATCAGTATCGATAAGCAGTATCGATAAAAGAGTATCAGTATCGAATCAATCTCAGAGCCGATAAGCAGCATCGATAAAACAGTATCAGTATCGAATCAGTTTCAGAACCGGTAAGGAGCATCGATAAAACAATATCAGTATCGAATCAGTTTCAGAACCGGTAAGGAGCATCGATAAAACTGTCTCAGAATTGAATCAGTATCAGTATCGATAAGCAGTATCGATAAAAGAGTATCAGTATTGAATCAATCTCAGAGCCGATAAGCAGCATTGATAAAACAGTATCAGTATCGAATCAGTCTCAGAACTGGTGAGGAGCATCGATAAAACAGTATCAGTATCGAATCAGTTTCAGAACCGGTAAGGAGCATCGATAAAACAGTATCAGTATTGAATCAGTCTCAAAACCGATCAGCAGCATCGATAAAACTGTATCAGTATCAAACCAGTATCGTTATCGATAAGCAGTATTGATAAAACAGTATCAGTCTCAAATCAATCTCATAACCAATAACCAGCATCAATAAAAAAGTATCAGTATCGAATTAGTATCAGTATCGATAAAACAGTATCGATAAAACAGTATCAGTATCGATAAAACAGTATCGATAAAACAGTATCAGTATCGATAAAACAGTATATATAAGAACCGGTATTGATAAGCAGTATCAATAAAACCGTATCAATAATCAGTATCAGTATCGATAAAATAGTATCTTTAAGAACCCTTATCAATAAGCGGATTCGATAAAACAGTATCTATAATCAGTATCAGTATCGAAAAAGTATCATTATTAATAAGCAATATCAATAAAACCGTATCAATAATCAGTATCAGTACCGATAAAATAGTATCTATAAGGATCGGTATTGATAAGCAATTTCAGAATTGTTATTGATATCAATAAAATCTAGACGATATCCATTCCTAAGGCTGAGGTACATATTTCCAATAAGCCTGCGCTGACTTGATAGCTATGGGTGCGATTTGCTTCAGGAAGTGAGTGAAAGGCTTGTGAGCGTTACATCTATTTGTGCCAACTCTATTTTGCCACTTATTAAGCAAATCACCCTCAAGAACTTCCTGAATTCCTCTGAATGACACCAGCTGCTGTTTCCACACAGGGATTACTGCACTCACAGGCCTATTTGCATTTGTTTAGCTCTCAGAAGAGTTAAGCTCTCTCCACCCCGCAATCAAAATGCAAATCCAAATTGATATGAAGCGTGACCAATGGGAATTCCATGCATTACACTGGGGAAAGAGGGATGAGAGGCCTTATCTGAACTTTTCCTGATCCGCAATGCATCAGCTGTCCATCACAGAATAACTGAAACGGAGCGCTATATATAAAACGCAGAAATGAGCTCTTCCGGTTTGAGCATCTCAAAGTCAATGTGCTTTTTGAATGGGTCTTTGGTCAAGTCTGAAATGGGGTCTGTGGTTACCATAAGCTCCGGTACATTTTATTCTACGATGATAACACCACAGACTGTGACTAACAAGTGGCTACAAGTCCTAGATATATACACTAGATATCGCATACAAGTAACTTTATTGATGATAATACAGTCACTTACTGCACTGACCATAAGGCAAAGTAGCAACCAACTTGCACTACATTTTAGGCGTATGCTAGTTTTGCTGAATAAAATCAGCAAACAATGTAATGTAATGAAATATGACAACAAGACGTGGCGGTGCCAGAAACTTATACTAACTAGTAACTGCTAGTTTGAAGTAACTTATGAGGATGCCTGATAGCATACTGTTCACCCTAATTTATTAAATATTACGATATAGTAATATTGTATAACACCATGGTCCCACATTCATTACAAAGGAGCGCTACCCTGTACTAAAATGGCGGCTCTGTTGACGCATTCCTTGCAAAAGACAACAATAGCGTGGGCGACATCTAATGTAAATATCTATGGCTACAAATTACAACAGAAGATACTTAGGACCTTAAAGGGCACCTATGGTGAAAAATCTACTTTTCAAGCTGTTTGGACAGACATATGTGTAGATATAGTGTATAGAGCATCATATTGGGGTGATATAAACACACCCAGTGCTTTATTTTTCAATTTAACTACATAAAAACGGTGGACCAATTGGAGCGGTTTTCAGACCGACTGCAACTTAACGTAGCTTTAGGAGTGTGTGTGTGCGTGAACGACATTGAGTATGACTAATCGTTAAGTTGACTCATCTTAACACAACACATGCATCAAATATTCATTGTTAAAGTTCATACTGTAGTATTTCGCACAAACGCTACATGAGATCTGCTTCCTTCATGTCTGTTTGTTGTCTGACGCAGCCGAGGGAGGAGATTAAGGCACGCTGAAAGGCACGTAGAAACGGTAGGCGGGGAGGACTAGCTTTAAAGGTGCAGTACAACAAAACAGCCCCCTAGTGCAAAAATGTATAAAACAGAATTTAATAAAAGGTATAATAAAAGATCTGATGGGTGTTTTGAGCTGAAACTTTACAGACACATTCTGGAGACACAAAAGACTCATATTAAATCTGGAAAAAGGGGTAACCTAGGTGCCCTTTAAAACAATCACGGTGTCCACTTTTACAGCCTCGTTCTGTTTATACTCACTTGCAAAACTATTCTGATAAAAACTACAGATGTTTTTTTGTTGGAAGCACAGTCAAAAAAACGTTTTAGAGTAAAACGGTGTGATGCTAACTTCTTTGCTTTGTAGAGTGTAACAGTGAAATAATAGCTGTTCTGCTGGTTGCTAAGGTGTTTTGAGCAAGTGTGCCACACGCCTGCTTTTGAGTGACGCTACCGGCCATTACAAGTCATAAATCCCACCTCCCCCATGTTAACCAAGGAGTCTTGAGTCCAAATAAAAATTAAAAAAAATGAATTACACTTGCAATAAAATTTCCAGAAAGATGGTTTTGGTCAATAGCAACTGTGCCACACGCCTGCTTTTGAGTCATGCTCCCAGCTGTTAGATTGCCCCCTGGGGGCTGGCTGCAGTACATGTCTTAAAGCCCGCCTCCCACATGTTAACCACCGAGACTTGAACCTAAAAAAAAAATGTATTACACTTGCATTTCCTAAAAGATGGTTTTGGTCAACTGAGGCACTGGTTATCAAGCCGATATAGGTTCAGATCTTCATTTTTGTAAACAGTACTGTATGCTTCTAGCCAGTAATGTATTGCTATAAAAACGGGGCGTGTCGCTGTGATTGACAGTTGTGATTGACAGCTTCTCTAAGCAGACTGTCAGAGCTTCAGGGGGAGATTGAAGTGTTATTATTCGATTTCTATTTTACCATGATAAAATGAGTTGTTCAGCAGTAAACTATACTTTCGGACCTGCAAGATCTGATGGACCACTGCTAATTCAGTAAAGTGAGGGCTTGATTTGACATCCAAACCTTAGGTTGGAAGTTTGTTTCTGCAGCTCCGCCTCTGGCACCATCTGGTAGTCCTTCTGCACATGCCCAGGCTCCAATTTCAGCAGTTTTTGCGACAGTTTGTACCTGTCATGAAGTGTTTTGCATTAAAAGCTTTCCATCTATCGCGTCGTCCATATTTTTTACACTCATTGGTCAATAGAGGCACTAGTTATATATGATTGTATGTTTTTAGCCAGTAATTTCATGCTATAAAAACAGGGCGTGTCATCCTGATTGAGAGTTGTGATTGACAGCTTCTCTAAGCAGACCGTCAGAGCTTCAGGGGGAGATTGAAGTGTTATTATTCGATTTCTATTTTACCATGATAAAATGAGTTGTTCAGCAGTAAACTATACTTTCAGACCTGCAAGATCTGATGGACCACTGCTAATTCAGTAAAGTGAGGGCTTAGTTTGCTTACACACGACTGGGAAAATACAGGTGATCACTATCTAGCAGTAAATCTCTTTATGGGTCTGAAATAATAATTCGGAAGACAAAACTAATGTTAGCCGATCTCCACATTGATCTCCTGTAACTTTATTTGAACTTGATTTACTGGACGTCTCTGACATTTTGAGGTTCGGCATGTTTTTGAATTAATCTACTAAATTTGCTGTTATACAATATTAATGTTCTAGAATAAGAATCTTCCATAACAAATAGAAGTGTAAATGTTATTTATTATTTATATACATCATTTACTGTTGGCTTTTTATTTGAAAACCCCTAATAAACATTAAAATGAATGTAAATTCCTCCTTACCAGGTATTATTAAGGCATCGAATAAACCAAATGAAAACGAAGGCAAAGAAAATGATAAACAATATTCAAGATGTTGCAGCAGCGGATAGACACCAGTTGATGTATACTGCTAAGCTTATTGTACAAATTGATAAGGATTATTTTATATAGTGCATAGATGTGTAAATATCCTGTTGATATTTAGAAATCTTGCTAAATTTATGTTTTAAATGCACGATTTTTCCCGCATGGCAAATAGAAGTCCATGGTGTGTATATTTTGGGTCCTGTTGATTGCTAATTAAAAATAAAACCTTTCTAAAAATGTATGCGTTGTTTATATGTTATTGTTCATGTTTTACAAGTGTTATTTCTACCCCTATGAAGATAACAAATATCATCAACCTATAATAAGAGAAATATTTTTGTGCTCACCATAGCTTAGTCTAACTTAGGCTAGAGTGTATGAAAGATTTATTTTGCAGTCTAACATACAGCATAGCCTATTGTTTTTATTCAATTATAAAAAAACAGCTTACATCACAGAGTTGAATAAATCGTATATTATTACGTGTTTTTAAATGTAAGTGCTTATATTTATATTAGCGAGCCTTTGTTACAGTGCAGATACGGGCGATCAAATGAAAAGTTCGGGGGGCGTGGTTGATTTGACGTTCAAACCTTTGGTTGGAAGTTTGTTTCTGCGGCTCTGCCTCTGGCTCCATCTGGTAGTCCTTCTGCGCATACCCAGGCTCCAACTTCAGCAGTTTTTGCGACAGTTTGTACCTGTCATGAAGTGTTTTGCATTCAAAGCGTTCAATCTGTCGCGTCGTCCATATTTTTTACACTCGTTGGTCAATAGAGGCACAGGTTATATATGATTGTATGTTTTTAGCCGGTAATTTCATGCTATAAAAACAGGGCGTGTCATCCTGATTGAGAGTTGTGATTGACAGCTTCTCTAAGCAGACCGTCGGAGCTTCGAGAGGAAATTATATACCAATGTTTGATTTTTGTGTTATTTTATCATGAAAAAATGAATATAAAATGAATGCTATAGAATTATCAATAGGAATTATCAATAAGAACCATAAGACATGTGGTTGATTGTGTACACCAGATTGATAATATATATATATATATATATATATATATATATATATATATATATATATATATATATATATATATATATATATATATATATATATATATATATATATATATATATATATATATATATATATATATATACACACACACACACATGTACGTTTTTTAGAACACCCCCATTGCCCTTAGAAATTCATTTATCAGACATAGAGTAGGGTTAAATTCCTAGAAATGTGCTGAAATCTAAATTCAGATAACCCACTTTGCATTTGAATGATTGTCTGATTTAAAACACCACCTACAGGTACTGTAGGCTACAGAATATCTCTAGCCTAAACAACAGGGAACTTTGCGCTATACAATTTTAAGACCCACTAATGAATCTTTCATGACTCTGTGCTGAATAAACCCGCTCTACACTCACTGTCCTGATTCCATCACTGTAAATATCACATCATTTATCTAAAAAAGCCTCTCTTTAATGGTGTGGCTTCTTGATGAGACGCAGGCTGCACATCTGTAACGCTCAGATTCCACTGCTGGGTTTGAGCTCAATAAGAAAGGTCACAGTGTCAGCCATGTGTACAGCAGTCTGGGTGGCCATTTATAATTCAGCAGCTCCAGTTTGGCAAACAGAGACCGCAGGGGTACGTCACCAAAGGGGGACGATGACAGAAAATCTCTGTCGTGATGAGAGGTCATGCGTCGCGCCTGCATCCATCTACATAATTATGTCAGAGTCGTGTGATGACATCTGGAGGATTTGCTGATGTTTCAACAAATGATCAGAGTCCAATTGGAAAGCATGGAATTAGAGGCAGCGCAAAAATAGACCACGGGCTGGTTCATCAGGAGTAAAGGGGTGATTCAATGACAAGGAAAATCGGTGACGGCAGTGATGCATAAGAGCAGAAATAAAATAAAGAAACTGACCTCTGAGCAGGACTTAAAAGACAAGACAGAAAGTATACAGATGCTTCAAACATTCATTCATTCATTCATTCATTCATTTTCCTTCGGCTTAGTCCCTTTACTCATCAGGGGTCGCCACAGCGCACTGAACTGCCAATCCAGCATGTGTCCAGCTGCAACCCAGTACTGGGGAAACACCCATGCACACTCATCCTCACACACACACTACGGCCAATTTAGTTAATCAAATTTACCTATAGTGTATGTCTTTGGAGTTGTGGGGGAAACAGGAGCACTCGAATCAGCGACCTTCTTGCTGTGAGGTGACAGTGCTAACCACTGATCCACCATGCCACCCATGCTTTAAACATAAGAAATAAAATAAGTATAAAAAAATAATAATATGTAGGGTTTTTTTTCTTTTTATAACTATATACAGTATTATATATAATCAACATATTTATGATCACTCCTGCAAGCTAAATTATCCTGAATCATTTTAATATTACATTTAACACCTACATTTTTATTGATTTTTTTTATATTGTTGTTATTACAGTACATACATAATTCTGGCTATTAGTGATAATAATTAATATTGATAACAATAATGGTTTATAAGGAGTAAGGGGTGATTTAATGACAAAGAACATCAGTAGCTGCAGTGATGCATAAGAGCATGGTTTCACCAGAAATAAAATAAAACCATTTTATTAACTTTTCATAAATATAAATAATATATAATAAACATATCCGTTATCAAAACTACTTCTACACAATAAATTATCCTGAATAGTATTAATATTACTTTTACAGACTACATTTATTTTATAAAACGAAAAATAAAATAAAAAATAATGTATATATTTTTATTAACTTTTCATAAATATATATAATGAACATATTTTTACTAATATTACAATTTTTATTATTATTACTATTACAGTTTAAATTAACCTGAATAATATTAATATTACTTTGAGCCCCTACATTTATTTTGTAAGATGAAAAATAAAATGAAAAATATCTATCTATCTATCTATCTATCTATCTATCTATCTATCTATCTATCTATCTATCTGTCTGTCTGTCTGTCTGTCTGTCTGTCTGTCTGTCTGTCTGTCTGTCTGTCTGTCTATCTATCTATCTATCTATGTCTAGCTATCTATCCACACACACACACACACACACACACACATACACACACATACATACATTCATACATACATACTTTTCAGAAATATCTAAAATATATAATAAACATTTATAATTACTACTACATGGTAAATTATCCTGAAAAAAATTTATATTACTTTTAGCACCTACATTTGTATTTGAAATGTATTTTTTAATTGTTGTTATTATATAATTCTGGATAATAATAAATAATCAAATAAAATAATAATATATAAAAATTTTAAATATATTTGAATATACATTAAAGCTTATTGCCATCCACTGTAAGTGAGACTTTCATTGTACAGGGATCCTGTTCCATATGACAATAAACTCTTTTTGTATCAGACGCATTTTCAATCTTGAATGTATTAAAAAAAAAAAAAAAAAAAAAAAAACTTTTCCCATTTCCATTTTTTTCACTTTTCATTTTGTCAAACAAAAAAGTAAATAAACAAATAAATACTATTATATTACTGTTATTACTATATTATCACATTATTGTAATAAAAATAATGATAAAATTTGTCAATAACAATAAGCTCTGGACTTTTTTTTTACTCTATATTGATCTAAGAGCCAATCACAAAGCAAAAGTGCGCAACAATGAGAATCTAAAAGTGTGTTGATATTACCCTACGATAAGGAAAGTCTGGGAGGGGCTTTTTTTTACCTCCTTTTTACCCCCAGTGTGTCTTCTTTCCTGTTTTTCTATGCTACCTCTCGACTGACCTGTCTTCCCTGAAACATGTGATGTGTATGGTCGGAGGGGTCCAATTTCACTGCATGTAACAGTGTTGTGACAAATAAAGGCTCATCATCATATTAGAGATGTATCGAATTTTCTGTCATTGTAAATTTATCGGCCAAAAACTTGTTATGCCATTTTATGGACCCTCTAATTTTTGTGGCTTCAGTCATTGTTGAGGTTCTTTTTTTAAAATCTGGTAGCATTAACAACTTATCAAATCGAATATCGAAATATAAATCGTTGTTGTTCAATATGGAAAATAATTATCGAAATTGCATTTTTGCTACTTTAATATATTGTATTATTATTATAAATGCATCAAAAACACGCACATCTGAAGGTTTCTGTCAAAAATGGCTTTTTTCTCAAATCAAAAGCAACAGGTCTTATGTTTCATAATAGCTGACAGTCGTACAGGTGACAGTAAGCTCTCATTCCGCCACTGTAATCTCTGGCCTCTGCCATCCATAAGTCAAAAGACTGTGTCACGTCAGACAAATCTGTATTTAATCTTCAATGTGACATGAACACATGCATTCTGAACATACACAATCAAACTCCAATGCTTAGAAAATATAGCATTTTAATCCGCAGGCATTCTATAAAAAACGCAGCAAAAGAGTTGAGAGTTTAACACACAAGTAAATCTGGATAAACTCAAATTCGTGAAGTCAGTGCAGATTTCTAAGGATTCTTTTGATGCTTTGTGACCCATTTCAAAGAAAGTTTTAGGATTTTTCGAGCATGCACAACAGCTACTGTCCTTCAGATGGTTCAAATGCCTGAGGACTGGTTTATCCTGCAGTATATAAACACCTCAACTGCAGTGATAAGTGATAGTATAGCAACAAAACACAGTCTGCTATGGTTACTTCTGTTATAATGACAAACACACACACAACATAAGCTCTGAATTACAGAAAAGACAAGAGAGGATTTAATATGAGTCTAACTGACCTCCTTTACCTTCCTAATATATGATGCTCCTCATATATATTATATATTTATATGTATATATATGGGGCAACGCAGTGGCGCAGTAGGTAGTGCTGTCGCCTCACAGCAAGAAGGCTGCTGGTTCGAGCCTTGGTTTCTGTGTGGAGTTTGCATGTTCTCCCTGCGTTTGGGTGGGTTTTCTCCAGGTGCTCCGGTTTCCATAGTGCTCCGGTAAATTGTCCATAGTGTACAAGTGTGAATGAGTGTGTATAGATGTTTCCCAGAGATCAGAGGGCATCCGCTGCGTAAAAATATGCTGGATAAGTTGGCGGTTCATTCCGCTGTGGCGACCCCGGATTAATAAAGGGACTAAGCCAAAAAGAAAATGAATGAATGAATATATATATATATATATATATATATATATATATATATATATATATATATATATATATATATATATATATATATATATATATATATATATATATACATATACATATATATATGTGTGCGCGTGTGTGTGTGTGTATATATATATATATATATATATATATATATATATATATATATATATATATATATATATATATATATATATATATATATATATATATATATATATATATATATATATATATATATATATATATATATATATATATATATACACACACACATACACAGTATATTTAAAGCTTAAAATATATAATAATAAAATTAAAATGAAACAAATCAAACAACTATAACAAAAACAATAAAAAATAAATCTGAAATATTTTAAAAAGGCAAGACAACGGCAAAAAAATGGTCAATGGTGATTTGACATCAATGATTGTAGCAAAAACTACAAACATTGATCATAGTCCTCAAGTGGTCATTTTCTAGCCAATGAGAAAAAGTTCTGTCCCTGTCAATCATCTCACAAGTCAAGCTGAAACTCGTCCTCACTAGAAGAATGCTTTAACCTCCTAAAACCTTTGGACACGGTTTCTGATTCTGAATGTGCATAATTCATAAGCGACAAACAGCAACTCTACATAATGTGTAGTAAATCTGCAGACCTCCCAGGAGTCTGTGACATAGAAAGGCTGAATGAATCTTTAATGCTTCTGAAGAAGACCATAAAGTGAAAGTTGGTTTTATTTTCAGACTTGCACAAACAAAACCTTCCACCTTTGCATAATTTGGGGAAAAACAGCAAAGCAAAAGTGATTTTAGCACCTGAGGTGTAGCTGACTTCAGTCGAGTAGAAAAACAACAGCAAGCAGAAACCCAGCGGAGGGTTTAAGCCCGCTCACACAAAGCATGATAACAATAAATATAAGAATAGATATATTGTCAAATATAGACAAATGAAAATCATCTTTTTAATTTTAGACAGTGCTTTTAATTTGGCATGATCCCTAGGGTGGCGACGCAGTGGCGCAGTAGGTAGTGCTGTCGCCTCGCAGCAAGAAGGTCACTGATTCGAGTATTTCTGTGTGGAGTTTGCATGTTCTCCCTGCGTTCGCGTGGGTGCACACGGCTCTTGAATAGAACAAAACAAATAGTGGATTTCTTTCTTTTAAAACTTTAACCTATTGAAAAGAAACAGAGAAAATCAGTTAAAAATCATTTTTTTGGTTGTATGTAGGTATAACCATGAGCCATGGGTAAAAGTTGTGTTTCAATCCGGCTAGCACTGCAAGTATATTTCAAACCTGTGGGAAGCACCGTTACGCTACAAAAACCTTGTAGTAAACTGCCAGCACATTTTCTGTTATTTTACAGACTTATTTCTCTATTTATTATTTCTTATACATTATTATTTCTGACTACTAAAATGTCAATAAATGTCACTTTGTTAAACTGTAGAGTTAAATTTACAACATCAAATGTCGACAGAGCAGAGATCAACATTTACATTTAGTCATTTAGCAGACGCTTTTATCCAAAGCGACTTACAAATGAGGACAAGAAAGCAATTTACACAACTACAAGAGCAGCAGTGAACAAGTGCTATAGACAAGTTTCAGGTGTGTAATATCTAAGAAACAAAGCATTAGTAATTTTTTTTTTTTTTTGAGAGAGTGCAGTTAGTGGTATAGCCAGAGAGGCAGTTACAGATTAGGAAGGAAAGTGGAGACTAAACAGTTGAGCTTTTAGTTGTTTCTTGAAGACAGCAAGTGACTCTGCTGTTCTGATGTAGTTAGGGAGTTCATTCCACCAACTGGGCAGATTGAATGTGAGAGTTCGGGAAAGTGATTTCTTCCCTCTTAGGGATGGAACCACGAGGCGACGTTCATTCACAGAACGCAAGTTTCTGGAGGGCACATATATCTGCAGAAGTGAGAGCAGATAAGGAGGAGCAAAGCCAGAGGTCGCTTTGTAAGCAAACATCAGAGCTTTAAATTTGATGCGAGCAGCAACTGGCAGCCAGTGCAAACGGGTGAGTAGCGGAGTGACATGTGCTCTTTTGGGTTCATCGAAGACCACTCGTGCTGCTGCGTTCTGAAGCAGCTGAAGAGGTTTGATAAAGTTAGCTGGAAGCCCGGCTAGTAGAGAGTTGCAATAGTCCAGTTTGGAGAGAACAAGAACTTGAACAATGAGTTGAGCTGCATGTTCAGATAGGAAGGGTCGGACCTTTCTGATGTTAGAGTGCGAATCTGCACATCCCATAATACAATTCACAATCGTAAATAAACACTTGCGAAACAGAAAATATTCAAACGGTTACTGAAGCATGCTATTTTTTAACACTGCGGATGATTTGTAGAACTTTATCTTGATAGTTATCATGCTTGGTGTGAACGGGCCTTCATCCAAATCTCACCACACAGAAACTTGGCTGATTTACCAATGAAAAGCAGCTAGTGAAGATCTGACCAATTAACCCTCTGTCTGACGGATAACAGCCCTTCTGCAAATTGTCCCACAGCGGAGGACGGCACCAGTTCATTACGCTTTCATGAAATCTACGGTGTCATGCGCTCTGAGAATAGCAGATGACCTTTATTTTCTGCGGAGCCTTAAGATGGAAGAAAGCGGATCATGTGATTTGCATGATTTCATGCACGGGGCGTCGGGAATGACCTCTTGCTTTGTGAATGTGCAATTACTCTTGATGCGTCCTGGCACATTTTGTGTGTGATGCAATGAAGAGGGTCACGAATAGGGTGGCGAAATTCTGGTTGGTTGAACTTGCGCTTGGTTGAACTTGAATTTGTGCACAAATATATTTAACACAGGCTTACTGATAATATATGTGCTTCAGCCTATACATTTTTGTGAAACTGCTAAAAAAAATACATTTAAAGCAGAAGCTGCAAACTTTTTTTGGCATATTGTGACACAGTTCCTATAGAAACAGAATATTAAATGAGAAAACAGTGGGTGTGGCTTGTTTTATCAGATGCAAGCTGATTGGATGTAGTAAAGTTGGCATTTAGAGTTATTACAACCTAACAGACTCCTCCTGCTCACCATTTCTGTTTGCTATCAAAACTGAGAGTTGTAGGGGCGTGGTTATGTATGTTAGCCCCGCCCAATGCCAGAGAATTTAATATGGTTACCTTTGATTTCATCTGTACTTTAAACATACATTTGATTGCAGTGGGGGTGATGTGTAGGTGTTATGATTATCAGCGATCTCGCTAACGAACGCCATTTATGGACTACAGGCACAAAGCCGGAGGATTGTCAAAGACTGATTAAATGAACTATTTATAGAGCGCACACACATACATCAGCGCTGAGTCTTGTTGAACTGTTACCATTACGACACGTTTTCCCTCGCCTTGTCTTGTTTGTTTATTCCTGTCTGCTGCCTGCCTTTTTGACCATCTGCCTGTTTATCAACCACGACTCTGAATTCCTGTATACATCTGTTTGCCCCTGTGTTGACCATTGCGTGACTGACCATCCTGCTAATAAACCCTGCGTTTGGATCTGCACTTCCTGTTGTCAGCGTCTCCCTTCTAACAGTAGGAGAGGGCATCGTCCATGGCCGATGGCCGACAGACATCACGATGCTGAGCTGGAATCGTCAATCCTCCGCCCCGCCCCCGTCGCAGGAGCAACTCGCTTACGAAAAGTACACACAGACCTGTTTACGTTAATACGTCTTAGTTTTAAAATGGCATTTTAGAATGAGACAATTTTTTGAAAGCCGCATTTCTGAAAAGTCCTCCTTCCACACTAAACCGCTGAAAATGCACACCATGTGACCACACACACACACACACACTCTACACTCATTCTGCACCGTATGCATGCATCTGAGCTCCAGGCAGTCAGCAGGTGTTTTGAGCCTAAAACCCCAGAGAGCAGTGCACCTCGAACAGTTTCTTAAGGATGTACCCTTGGATCGCGTCTCACTATAGTTGTTAAATGTGATATTTAATTAATCTTGTCTATCTAATGACTCTTCTGTCTTTTGAATCTATCAGGTAACGTGTCACAGCGTCAGTACACTGCTTCAATCTTTTGCTTTCACGCTTGTACTTAGTAATTTTAATGACAGCCTCCGATACTGTTGGTTAGTTCCTGTTCCTGTTAGTTGCACCTTTTTTACCAACCTAGTTTCCGGACGCCATTATAACGACAATGATCACTCTGCCTATTCATGCTAGAGTCCAGAGTAAAAAAAAAAGTGATTGACAGGTGGTAATTTGTGTGTAACTTCTCTTTATTTATTTATGATTTTGTTATGGGTAAAACAAAGACCATGTGGGTCAGGTAGTTGAAACGGTAGGCTACAAATAATAAATTCACCGCTGCCTATGACGACAATGCCATCGTCCATCGTAATGTTTCACATTAGACATCGTAAAATGCCAAATTGGTTGACATCGGTCAAACCTAACACACGCACGCGCACGCACACGCACACGCGCACACACACGCGCACACACACACACACACACACACACACACACACACACAGGCCACTGTATTAGGTACACCTCACTAGTACCGGGTTGGACCCCCTTTTACCTTTCATGGCATAGATTCAACACGATGCTGGAAATATTCCTCAGAGATTTTGCTCCATATTGACATGATAGCATCACGCAGTTGCTGCAGATTTGTCAGCTGCACATCCATGATGGCAATCTCCTGTTCCACCACATCCCAAAGGTGCTCTAATGGATGGAGATCTGGTGACTGTGGAGGCCATTTGAGTACAGTGAATGGGATGGACATGGTCAGCAACAAGACTCAGGTAGTCTGTGGCATTGACATGATGCTCAACTGGTGCTAATGGGCCCAAAGTGTGTCAAGAAAATATTCCTCACACCATTACCCCACCAGCCTGAACCATTGATACAAGGCACGATGAATCCATGCTTTCATGAAATCGAGACTCCTCAGAGCTGGCAATGTTTTTCCAATCTTCTATTGTCCAATTTTGGTGAGTCTGTGTGAATTGTAGGCTCAGTTTCCTGTTCTGTAACCTATCCGCCTCAAGGTTGGACGTGTTGTGTGTTTAGAGATGCTCATCTGCAAACCTTGGCCCACAGAACTGCCGCTCACTGTATATTTTCTCTTCTTCACATCATTCTCTGTAAAACCTAGAGATGGTTGTGCGTGAAGATCCCAGTAGATCAGCAGTTTCTGAAATACTCAGACCAGCCCATTTGGCACGAACAACCATGGCACGTTCAAAGTCACTTAAATCACCTATCTTCCCAATTCTGATGCTCGGTTTGAACTGCAGCAGATCGTCTTGATCATGTCTACATGCCTAAATGCATTGAGTTGCTGCCATGTGATTGGCTGATTAGAAACTTGCGTCAACGAGCAGTTAGACAGGTGTACCTAATAATGTGGCCGGTGAGTTTGTGTGGTAATATGCATATGTATGCATAAAAAAAAATGCTAAACTAACTTAGACTCATGTCATGGTTCTAATACATTGCTTCTCTTTAGTGATTTGTACTTATTTTCTCCTCATTTATAAGTCGCTGTGGATAAAAGCGTCTGCTAAACGAATAAATGTACAGTACTGACTTTCTGTTGAGTACATTTTTGCTCAAAAATAGTGGTATCATTAAACCTGCGAAAAGAGGTCTCGCTCCTAATGCATATTGTATCAGACTGAGCCATATTACCATCAAAATAAGCGCGTCTTGACAGTCCTGTGTGCATTTTTAGCCTGTAATGGCCATGAGAGAAGTGCATGCCCAGGCTGGTACTGTAATCACAGTGAAAGGCTGTGAAATTCATCGGTGCTGACAGCTTCTTCAGCGGCTCGAGAGCTCCGGTATCGATCAAAGTCTCTGTGCATTTTAAGAGCTCACGAGGTGCCAAAGTCTCCTTACAGAACAGCTGCACTCATCATGTGTGTGTGTGCATTAGGCATGGCACAATAATCGGTTTCAGGGTTTACCATGGTTAAGAAAAGTCAAGGTTTTTAAACTACAAGTGATATCAAAAATAACCATATTGGAATGTGTTAGCTCACGTTGCTAGTTTTGTGCTGAACAATTCATCTGTGCATGTCATTAAGAAAAAAAGTAACTGATTTAATTGAATTATTTATTGATTATGATATGTTTACTGTTCCAAATCCTTATAAATGTTTCTTAAAATAAAATATATGTTTAATAAGGAAAGAAATGTTGCTGATTTTTACCCAGAATGTATTTTAGAGCAGTAATCACAATACTGTGATACCGTGATATTTTATCCAAGGAAATCATTCTTATACCAGCCAATGCCTAGTGTGTGTCTAGTGAAATGAAAAGGCCATGCAGGAAAAAGGCTGTAAACAAGAGCGTCTGAATGGCTGTTGGAAAAGCTCTCTGGTGGGCAACACAAGAGCACTTCAGAGAGCAATCGCTTCCAGAACGCCACCATAACAACTACTATGAGCTGTTATACTGAAACCAGACATGAGGATGATGGATTATTAACCACAGTCAGCAGAAAGTGTTTCTTCACAATTACTCGCATTACAGTTAGATACAAAGTTATTTCAGAGACATGCTTGCCTGCTTAACAAAATAAAAGTGCATTTCAGAGGAAATGCTCTGTGCTATAAAGTTTTAACCGCCTATACGTCAAGTCAGGTTAGTTTTAGTTCTATAATACACAATGTAGATTGCATCAAAGCTGATTAAGGATGAGCAGGTAAATAATAAAATATAAAATAATAAATAATAAAAGTCAGATAACTAATTGAACATTTTCATCTGATGTGAACATCTGGCTAATTCAAGCATCAATACAGTTGAAGTCAGAATTATTAGCCCCCCTCTATTTGTTTCCCCCATTTTCTGTTTAACGAACACATTTCTAAACATAATAGTTTTAATAACTCATTTCTAATAACTGATTTATTTAATCTTTGTCATGATTACAGTAAATATTATTTAAATACTACATATTTTTCAAGATACTAGTATTAAGCTTAAAGTGACATTTAGAGGCTTAACTGGGTTTATTAGGCAAGTTAGGGTAATTAATAACAATGGTTTGTTCTGTAGACAATTGAAATAAAAATATTGCTCAAGGGGGATAATAATATTGACCTAAAAATTGTTTTAAAAATATAAAAACTGTTTTTATTAACTGCTTAAACAAATAAGACTTTCTCCAGAAGAAAAAAAATATTATAGGAAATACTGTGAAAAATTCCTTGGTCTCATTTGGGGGAATAAACTCACAGGATGGCTAATAATTTTGACTTGTATGAATGTTTATGAAAACCTTTAAGTGCGTTCTAAAATTTCTTGTTATGTTTATGTTCAGTTATTTCACGTTAAAGGCAATGAAAATAACATACTTTACCATAAAACATTTAGATGATACTTTGTTTTTGCATCTGAACTGTGTATGTAAAGCTTAAAATTAAACATATAAACAATAAAGAAAAAGAAAATAGCATAAAAAGTACCATTTAAACTTGTACTTGTACTTAAATTTTATGGACCAATGTGGTGATATCATTATGAACATTTCCTGCTTATCAAATTATTTCACAACTGTAATAAGAGGCAATTCAATCATATTTTAATGTTAAAACCGCTTTCAAAACATTTTCGATATGTGGCTCTTTTTGGATTCTCAGAAGCTATGGAAATTAAAATTGTAAAGCAGAAAATGCATTGGGACCATTGTTATTGTTTACATCCCTCAAAACGGTCTACTCAAAATATATGGAAAATGAAAAAAAAAACCTAAAAATATTAAAATTAAAACATTTTAAGGTACAATTCTCGCTATTAATAAACCATTAACTCTGACTTTTGTCTAAATAAACCCTAATTTGCTGCTTATTCATAGTTATTAGGGTAGTATTTGGGTTTAGGTATTGGGTATGATGAGTGATGTAGAATAAGATCATGCAGAATACCTACTTAAGTACACATAAACAACTAAAATATTAACAACAGCCAGTTTATAAGCCATTTGTTAATAATGAGAATTAGCACTTAATCTACACTCATCGGCCACTTTAATAGGTTCACCTGTCCGACTGCTTGCTAATGGTGGTGTAATGGGGTGGGGGATATTTTCTTGGCACACTTTGGGCCCATTAGTACTCATAGAGCATCGGGTCAATGCCACAGCCAACCTGAGTATTATTGCTGACCATGTCCATCCCTTTACAACCACAGTGTACCCATGTTCTGATGGCTACTTCCAGCAGGATAACACTCCATGTCATAAAATGTGAATCATCTCAGACTGGTTTCTTGAACATGACAATGAGTTCACTGTACTCAAATGGCCTCCGCAGTCACCTGCTCTCAATGGAGCACCTTTGGGATGTGGTAGAATGTGAGATTCGAATCATGGATGTGCAGCCAACAAATCTGCAGCAACTGCGTGATGCTATCATGCCAATATGACCAAATTCTCTGAGGAGTATTTCCAGTACCTTGTTGAATTTATGCCATGAAGGTTTAAGGCAGTTCTGAAGGCAAAAGATGGTCCAACTCGGTACTCCTAAGGTGTACCTAATAAAATGGCCAGTAAATGTAAATAGTTACAATATATATATATTTTTATATATATATATATATATATATATATATATATATATATATATATATATATATATATATATATATATATATATATTTATAAAATCAGCCACAGCGTATTTCCATCACAGTTACACAGAGATCAAATCATTTACAAGCAATAATCTGACAGACACCTTATATAAAACTGCAATAAAATGAAGCTCAGCTGTTTTAGTGCATGAATCTCATCTAGATTTAAATGAATAATCTGTGATTCAATACACCCAAGAGAAGAGTCTATTTTCCACACAAGGCACATTTCTAACAGAAAACACATTGACAGTCTCTTGGAAAGCTGCACGCACGGAAATTGACGCCACCTGCTTGGGTTTCAAAAGCTCTGCTCAGTCTTGAATCTATAACCCGTGTGTTGTGAAGTTTATCAGGAGCTGACTGAAGGCTGTTTCTAATAAATACTGGGTGCTAAAACACGCTGATCGATTCTCTCCGGCTTCAAGCACGACAGTAATTGGTTCCCCATCACAAAAAAATGATAAACATGCGCTGACCAGTGCATCTCGTCTCATCTGACTGGTTTTTAAAGATGTAAGGCTGATAATTCAACATGCATTTCTGTCAGTGTGTGAAATTTGGAAATAACGATTGATAATTGTGGTGATATATTGATGCTGGAGTCTGCATGTACTCAGCAGTGAAAATAAAAAAAGCTGAAAATGTGCTTCTCATTTTCTAATATCCAAATGTGGATATCATCATGCTGCTATTATCCTACATTTCCCACACTATACATTTTACTTACACATTAATTATTAATAAAAAAAAAAAAATGCATCAACTAGGGGTGTAACGGTTCAATCTACTCAGGGTTTGGTGTGTATCATGGTTTTACGGTCACGGTTTTGCTACGGTACGGTATGTGCGGTATATATTTTAAAAAATGGCTACAGAAAAATTCAAAGAACAATAAACATATTTATTGGGTAAAAAACACCTGACAATACAACAGGCCTCACACATATGACTGTAGATTTGCATGTTTTCTCATTAATTAAATAAAAGGAGGGCATTATGAAAATTGCATGTTCAAAAAAACTGCTTTAAAAAATGGAGTAAAAGCTTAAATTTCCCCTTTTTCTATTTTACATCTCGACTCAACATCTCAACCAATTATGCAGATAATAATTATGTGCACATCTTACACACATCCTAATAATAAACATAACTTAATAATTGAGCACTTTATTAATTACTTCTGTTTACATTAGGCTTGTATTACCAAGACAACAATGCATTTTTATTAACAATCATTCCAGAGCGCTTCGTTTTCACTTATCAGCACCATAGTAGTGAATGCAACTTAAGCAAACTGAGAGCGGATGGCTCCTCTCACTTAATTCAGTGGGAACAGTGGAGTACGAGAAGAAAACTTTTCTTTGCAGACAGCGGGTAAACGGAATGAATAAATAGCGGGAGCAATCGGGTGCAGAATGGCCTCCAGCAGGTGCGGGACTGAAGTAACAGACCTGCAAAACTGTATGTCTGAGCCCGTATGGGAAACTTCTGGGTCTGGACACGGAACATCAGTGAACACTGATCTAAGCTATCTTTGCAACGACAACATAAAATAATCAGCATTTGTTATTTTTGTGTCTGTTTGAATTTACATTGAGTGCCTGCTGAAACATTCACGGCAATGCTTTGTGTTTTAGCCTCACCTGCGCATTTGTGCTGTATCCCCTTCACTTGCCATACTGAAACACAGAAACTCCACACATAGCGACACCTGAGGAAACGGCTATGCTATAAAAAATGTTTTGCAAATATATTTATTTATATATTTTTTGTATTTTTGATTGCAGTTCTTTTTTTGTTTGCAAATTTCATTTTTATTTCTCAAAACTTTGCGATTTTGGAGATTTTCATATATTTATTTTTGATAAATACTTTATTTTTTGTTTGCAAAACTTTTGCAAGTATATATGGCCCTAGATTGACTCAATACTAACATGATGCATGATGAGAAAAGCAGCTCATTTGCATTTAAAGCCACAGGCTACAAAAATCGCAACACTGTACTCAGACACCAAAATGGGCAGATTCTGGAGGCTCTAATAAATCATCTGATGGGTATTTTGAGCTGAAACTTTACAGACACATTCTGAAGACACCAAAGTCTTATCTTACATCTTGTAAAAGGGGTGAAATTTAAAAAAAAATAATAAACCCATTGTAACTTCAAACTTTTAAGTTGATTTACCTTAATTTTTATATAGTTCCTTTATTTACTCATTTTAAGGCAGTGAGTTCACTCACTTTTTTAAGTAAAGCCAACAAATCGCTTTTTACAGTGTGTTATCATTCATTCATTTTCTTTTCGGCTTAGTCCTTTTAATAATCTGGGGTTGCCACAGCAGAATGAACCGGCAACTTATCCAGCATATTTTTTACACAGCGCATGCCCTTTCAGCTGCAACCCATCACTGGGAAACACCCATACACTCATTCCCACACATAAACTACAGACAATCTAGCTCACCCAATTCACTTATAGCACATGTCTTTGGACTTTGGGGGAAATCGGAGCACCAGGAGGAAACCCACGCCAACACGGGTAGAACATGCAAACTCCACACAGAAATGACAACTGACCCAGCAGAGGCTTAAACCAGTGACCTTCTCGCAGTACGTCAACAGCGCTACCCACTGCGCCACCGCAGCACCTAGTGTAGTATCATACATTTCAAATTCTTCAACACTGATCGATCGGATTTTTTTCCTGAATATCAACCTTAAGGTTTTTCAGCTTTAGTCGAGTGATAGAAACTGAACACATTGCATAATTCAGAACACAATAAGCAGAATTTCATGTACAGACCTATAAATGCCAAGCACATGTAAACCGCATACAGTACATATGCAGCTATTGACCCACATTTTGATTTGTAGCTTCACTTAACATTAGTGAACCACAGTGGATTACATGCAGTCATGCAGAGGAGATTGTCTCGAATGATCTCAAATACAACATACAGATGTTCAAATAATCCTCGTGGAGTGGCATCATACGCTGATTTACTAAAGCTATAGGAGATTCACGATCTGAATGCATTGCAATGATGATGACACTATGGCTTCTAACCTTATTAAAGAAAATCAATCAATAGAAACTGGTCCTCAGGGATGATGAGTAAAGATTAACCATATCTGCCTATCATCCATGAGGACCAGTTTCTATTGATTGATTTGTTTTAATGTAAACACAACATGTTTCTGATTGTTGTGCATTCAGGATTTGTGCTCTTTCCCACAAAAAAATTAAATATCATACGGCTGTGTAATAGGATGATTTACACTTTATTAAGTACACCATACTAGTACTAGGTTGGACCCCCTTTTGCCCTCAGAACTACCTTAATCCTTCGTGGCATAGATTCAACAAGGTACTGGAAATATTTCTCAGAGATTTTGCTCCACATTGACATGATAGCATCACGCAGTTGCTGCAGATTTGACGGCTGCACATCCATGATGTGAATCTCCCGTTCTACCACATCCCAAAGATGCTCTATTGGATTGAGTTCTGGTGACTGTGGAGGCCAATTAAGTACAGTGAACTCATTGTCATGTTCAAGAAATCAGTCTGAGATGATTCACGCTTTATGACAGCGCGTTATCCTGCTGGAAGTAGCCATCAAAAGATGGGTAAACTGTGGTCATAAAGGGATGGGCATGGTCAGCAACAACACTCAGGCAGGCTGTGGTGTTGACACGATGCTCAATTGGTACTAATGGGCCCAAAGTGTGATAATAAAATATTCCCTACACCATTACACCACCATTAACGAGCAGTCAGACAGGTGTACTTAATAAAAAGGCCGGTGAGTGTCCAATATCTGGACAAAATAAAAAGTCTGTCATTTCATATTCTGCATGAATAATGCATATGCAGTATATTATGATTTATTATTTATACTCAAAACACAATCCCAATATACATTGTTTACATAATTTGTATTTGAAAATTAACAGTCAATAACGTTATGGTGAGAAAAAGTAAAAGGTGAAATAACTTAAAAATGTTTTACGCAGCGGATGACCTTCCAGCTGCAACCCATCACTGGGAAACACCCATACACTCTCATTCACACACATACACTACAGATATTTTAGCCTACCAAATTCAACTGTTCCGCATGTCTTTGAACTTGTGGGGGAGACCGGAGGAAACACGAACGCGGGGAGAACATGCAAACTCCACACAGAAATCCCAACTGATCTAACAGCACTATCAGCACTACATGTATCTTTTTTAGATTTATGAATCACAAAGCTTATTTATTATTCATTTATATTCGGCTGTTATAGTGTTTTCTGCTACGAAGGTGTTCTTCATATATATATATATATATATATATATATATATATATATATATATATATATATATATATATATATATATATATGTATGGGCGACGCGGTGGCGCGGTGGGTAGCTCGTTCGACTCACAGCAAGAAGTTCGCTGCTACGAGCCTCGGCTGGGTCAGTTGGTATTTCTGTGTGAAGTTTGCATGTTCTCCCCATGTTCGCGTGGGTGTCCTCTGGGTGCTCCGGTTTCCCCACAAGTCCGAAGACATGCGGTATAGGTATAGGTGTATTGGGTATGCTAAAAAAATTGACCTGTGACGACCCCAGATTGATAAAGGGACTAAGCCGAAAAGAAAATGAATGAATGAAATATACATATACATACACACACATGTATACAGGTGAGGTCAGAATTTCTAGCCCCCTTGTTTATTTTTTTCCTCAATTTCTGTTTAACAGAGAGAAGATTTTTTTTTCAACACATTTCTAAACAAAATAGTTTAAATAACTCATTTCTATTTCCCAGAGATGCATAAAAACGTGCTGGATAAGTTGGCGGTTCATTCTGCTGTGGCGACCCCGGATTAATAAAGGGACTAAGCCGAAAAGTAAATGAATGAATAATCTCATTTCTAATAACTGATTTATTTTATCTTTGCCATGATGACAGTAAATAATATTTGACTAGATATTCTTCAAGACACTTCTATACAGCTTACAGTGACATTTAAAGGTTTAACTAGGTTAATTAGGTTAACTAGGCAGGTTAGAGTAATTAGGCAAGTTATTGTATGATGATGGTTTGTTCTGTAGACTCTCTGGGGAAAAAAATAGCTTAAAGGGGCTAATAATATTATTTTTAAACAAATATGACTTTCTCCAGAAGAAAAAATATTCTAAAAATAAACACCACACTTTGATGTGGTATTATTCTTTAAATGGCACGCTTTGGGTCCATTAGTAACAATTGAGCATCGTGTCAACACCACAGCCTGCCTGAGTATTGTTGCTGACCATGCCCATCCCTTTATGACCACAGCGTACCCATCTTCTGATGGCTGCTAGTTCCGTTATGTGTAAACGTAACTAAATCACATAACTTTTTGATGCACATGCTGGAATTTATTCAGTAAATGGGGTTCCAATAAAAATTCTACATATTTTTTTCTTATGGAATAAAATGTTTATCCTACTCAACGTGGTTCTTGGTGTTTCCATTAAGCATTTTCATTGACACATATTTTTATTTGAGAGATGAATTAAAAATTGAGCAAGAGACTGAATTTTGCAGATGATCTGTGGTGTTTTGCTATTTGCACACGTTGTTTTGCGAAGTGCACTTACTGTTTCGCAAATTTCAATTCTAATCTGAGAAATCTCAGTACCTGAGAAAAACTGTAATGCATTTTTATTTACATACTTCTATAAACCATCCAGTTTCGTAAAGTATTAACAAAAGAAACCAAACAAAGGCATATGAGGGTTAAATACTGTGTCAGCAGGTCTGCAGCTCTCATGAACGTGGGGCAAAGGCAGGTGCATTTGCACAGCAACCGATAACAGTTACTCCATAAAAGCTTCCATTAAACAGTGTTCAAGCATGCATAAGCGATAGCACAACCCGGGGCCATATAGTGCTGCGCTGACCCAATGCCTCTCAACTAGTCCAGTGACCGCCTTCAACTCTAGTGGAAGATCTGTTTGACTGGAGGACTCATTCTGCTGATACAGTCTGTTTAACATGGAAACAAAAATAGCTTGAGCTGAGAACACAGTTTGAGAATGTGACCAAGGTCATGATGGCACGACTTAAAGAAAGAGAGATGAGAGAGAGAGAGAGAGAGAGAGTGAGAGAGAGAGAGGTCTGGTGTGATCTGGAGATGTTGAGCTGCTCCAGAAGTGACAGCTGGTGTGAAAATGACTTGTTCTTGAGGAGCAAATACCATTTTTTCAATCAATAAGTGGCAGAGTGCAATCTGGGCCCATTCAGCTGAAGAAAAGATTGAAAAAATACATAAAAAAATAAATAAATCAACCCTGCCACAAGCAATGAACTGTACATTTAGTTAATGCACAAGCTGTTTATATTTTTGATGATTTTATTTAGTTCTTTCATTTGAATTGGCCATGATTTAAAGTTTAAAAAGAGGAAATGAAAAAATTGATGAAAAAAATAAACAGAACAATAAATTAGGTCCAATAGAAATAAATGGATGGATGGATGGACTGATTGAACGATGAATGGAATGACTGGATGGGTGGATTGAACGATGAATGGAATGACTGGATGGGTGGATTGAATGATGGATGGAATGACTGGATGGGTTGATGGAACGATGGATGGAATGACTGGATGGGTGGATTGAACGATGGATGGAATGACTGGATGGGTTGATGGAACGATGGATGGAATGACTGGATGGGTGGATTGAACGATGAATGGAATGACTGGATGGGTGGATTGAACGATGAATGGAATGACTGGATGGGTGGATTGAACGAAAAATGGAATGACTGGATGGGTGGATTGAACGATGAATGGAATGACTGGATGGGTGGATTGAACAATGAATGGAATGACTGGATGGGTGGATTGAACGATGGATGGATGGATGGAATGATTGAACAATGGATGGCTGGATGGATGGATGAATGGATGGATGGATGGATGGAATGATTGAACAATGGATGGATGGATGGGTGGAATGAATGAACAATTGAATGGATGGGTGGATGGGTGGATAGATAGAACGATTAAATGGATGGATGGATAAGTGGATGGATGGAATGACTGAATGACTGAACTGATGGATGGATGGAACGACTGAACGTTTGGAAGGATGGATGGATGGATTGACAGAACGATTGAACAAACGGATGGATGGAACAATTGAATTAGATGGATGGATGGAACGACTGAACAAATGGATGGATGAATGAATGGATGGAACAACTAAACGATTGAACTGATGGATGGATGTGTGGATGTATGTATGTATGTATGGATGGATGGATGGATGGAACGACAGAACAATTGGACGAATGGACCGACTGAACGATTGAACTGATGAATGGATGTAAGGAATAATAGAACAATGGATAGATGGATGGATGGAATGACTGAACTATTGAACGGATGGATGGATGAATGGAACAACTGAACGATTGAATGGATGGATGGAATGGATGGAATGACTGAACGATTAAACGGATGGATGGATTGATTGAACGATTAAACGGATGGAATGACTGAATGATTAAATGAATGGATAGATGGATGGACGGAACGACAGAACAATTGAACGGACGGATGGATGGATGCATTGATTGAACGGATGGATGGAATGACTGAATTATTGAATAATTGGATGGGATGACTGAATGATTGAATGAATGGATGGAACGACAGAACAATTGAACGGACGGATGATGGAATGATTGAACGGATGGATGGAATGACTGAATGATTAAACGGATGGATGATGGATGAATTGAATGACTGAACAGATGGATGGACGGCACAAAAAGAGCAATTGAAAAAGCAGTAGAACTACAAAGAACAACAGAACAAAAGAGTCAAGATAGAAAGTACAGAATGATACACATAATAACAGAACAACAGAACAGCAGAATGAAAAATGATAAGCACGATGGACAGATTGGATTGACAGATTATTGAAAAACAACTTGTATCTTTGCAGGTCTTTGTATTAAATAAAAAAAATGAATGAAATGATCCATGAACAAACTTCCAGTGTGTTTAACAATGTCAAAAGTCCAACTCTTCTATTCTGAATGCTGTCTGCTAGTCGGTCAGTCAGTCACACCACCGTATGACTCTGAAAACAGCAGAAAATTTCAATACTGAGACTCTCGGATCCCACAAAACTGCACAGGTACACCACAGATCCTCCTCTCTTTTGTGCGCTCCTAATGACATTTCAGCTTCAGCTTTTTCCCCTCATTTGCACCCACAAATTACCACCATCTCCAGCTATCACCATGACGGCGGCACAGAAACGCCTTCGCTTTCAAGTCTTTGGTCTTTAATGAAGAGCCATGTGACTAGCATGTGTCTGTGAGTGGGACGGCGAGTGCAGCTATTCTCTCCTGCTGATTGAAATGCAGCGCACAGAGTCCAGACTCCAGGACCAGCTTTAGCATTGTTCAGAGCAGAATAGCCACAGAAAATGACTGATTTGTGAACATCCATGCAGGGGGAGAGGATGGTGAGTGGGTTTTGATGGGTGATATGGAGTTTACAAAAGACATACAGTTGAAGTCTGAATTGTCAGCCCCCCCTGTATATTTTTCCCTAATTTCTGTTTAACGGAAAGACGATTTTCTCAACACATTTCTAAACATAATAGTTTTAATAACTAATTTTTAATAACTGATTTCATTTATCTTGATAACTACCTATAGGCCACACTTTTCCCGTCTTAATGCACCAGACATTTTGGTAGAAATACTCCTTCACAGCACTGCGCTTGTCATATGACATATTACCAGTATTGTTAATGCAAAACACAACTGTTTACAGCTACACTGTGCCTGTTTTTAGAAAATGGCAATAATAATCATATTAAACATACGCCTTTTTCACAGAGTGATGCCGGTAAATATCCGGAAAATATCCGGAACGACTTTCCCGGTATGGGAATTTTTCCGGAAAAGACCATTCACACATCCATTCCAAAATACCAGTAAATTCCGACATCATTAACCAGAAATGACCTCAAAACAGCAGCGCTTGTATTTGTAAACATTTGACTACATTACAAACTCTGTGGAGTACTGTGAACAACTTCGATGAAAACATATGGAGGAACACTTTCGTGTGTCGAGATGTACATAATATGTGTGTGTGGTGGCGCCCAGCGGCTGCTTCACGTGCCTCAGAGCTTGAAGGTAAACAAACAACGGCTTATCATAAGCCTTTTATCGATAATTTTACACACAGTTGGCATTAAGAAGGAACATAGAATTGTTATCTGACTAACATCTAGCAGCTAAATGTGTTTGGAAAAATATTCAAAGGCTTTTATTTTCATAAACAGTGCAGATGTGAATGCATCTGAATGAATGCGCTCTTTCTGGCAATCTTACTTCTGTGTTTACACAGCGCAGCATTCCGGCAAATTACCAGTAATCAGTGGTGTAAAGAGTACTGAAAAATCATACTTGAGTAAAAGTACCATTCCTTGCCTAAAAATGTAGTGCAAGTAAAAGTATCTGTTGTAAATATTTCTCAAAGTATGAGTAAAAAGTAGCCCTTTCAAATGTACTCAAGAGTAGTGAGTAGTGAGTATTACGCTGTAAAAAGCTGATGCGTTTACATGTAATTTGCGGATGTGTGTAAACGTAACATTCTGTAGTGCAGTGTTTCTCAACTGGTGGGTCGAGACCCAAAAGTGGGTTGTGGTGACATTTTCAGTGGGTTGGGGAGTGTGTGGTCAAAAAAAAACAACAACAAAAGTTAAATTTTTTTAACTTATTTTGCTTATACCGGATTTTTGTTTTGAAATACGCGCGCGGCAACCGTACAGATTGACATGTGAAATTTCATTTGATTATA
>NC_079451.1:45986118-45996118 GCF_903798145.1 Danio aesculapii | reverse complement strand
GTAGAACGGACGTAAATGAGGTTGGTGTCGTGATCTCGTTTCTATCGAGTTTGCATGTGCATTAGCTTGGGCAACCTGAAAGCTATTATTATTATTATTTTCTTTATTTAGCCAGGAGATCACATTGAGACAGTACTGTTGTCTCTTCTTCCAGTGAGACCTGGTCAAGACAGCAGACAGCACATACAGTTTCACATAAAAATCACAAAAAAAACCCCCACAAAATTACAAAATCACCATTCATAAAAATATCAGATCATAAAAAACAATTACAAGCATCCTTTAAAGGGCACCTATGGTGAAACATCCACTTTTCAAGCTGTTTGGACAGGCATATGTGCATGTATGGTGTATAGACCGTCATATTGGGGTAATAAACAGACCCAGTCCTTTTGTTTTTCAATTTAGCAACATAAAAACGGTGGACCAATTGGAGCGGTTTTCAGATCGACCGCAACTTGACGTAGGAGTGCGGTCCCCCCGCCCACCAATATTGATTGACAGCTGCATATTAACATGTCCCGGTAGTCACATGTATAATCATATCAACAAGTCAGGATGTGCGCAAAGCAACCGGGAATAAAAGATCTGTTCAGTTTGCTAGGATCATCAATCATCATCAGATGTGATCAAGAAGAGTGAGTTTCACAAGTTTACAATGTTTTAAAACAGAGCATGTGTGTAATGAACTACAGCGATTTACTTAAGATTTACTTCATCCCCACAGCCGCATGTCAGAACAATTATAAAGGAAGACGCTTCATCTCTGGTTTGTGGACGTTAAATCAGGTTTATTTTGTACATTAACATAACAGATATCCATACAGCAGTGGAGATTAACCTGTATCCTGTCACATATGCGTGCAAATAGACTGCAAAGCTAAACGCGCGCGCTGTCTGTGTGTGTGTGTATCTGTGTGTGCGTGAACATTGAAACAACATTGTGTGTGACTCATCGTTGCAACTCCACAACAAATGCATCAAATACTTATTGGTGAAGTTCTGACTGTAATATTTCTCACAAACGTTACGTGAGATCTGCTTCCTTCATGTCTGTCTGTTTTCTGAGCCAGCCGAGAAAGGAGATTAAGGGCATGTAGAGACAGTGGGCAGGGAGGACTAGCCTTAAAGGCACAGTACAAAAAAACCTCACCTGTTGCTCAGAGTTATAAAATAGAAACTTATAAAAGGTATAATAAATAATCTGATAAGTGTTTTAAGCTGAAACTTTACAGACACATTCTGGAGACACAAAAGACTCATAGTAAATCTGGAAAAAGGGGTAACCTAGGTGCCCTTAAAGACATTATACAGAAGATGTTTAAAAGTACTCAGAGTCGGAAGTGTGTCAAGATTGAGCTGATTTTGCAGGTCATTCCAAGCCCTAGGAGCATAAAAGGAAAAAGCACGTTTGCCAAGTTCTGACAATACCCTTGGGACTGTTAAACGCATACAGGAGCCAGATAGTGTGTTGGTTATTTATGTGAAATGGTAACAAATTAGAAAGATAGGATGGTAGTTTACCTAAGAGAGACTTTAAAGTTAATAAATACAAATGTAATTTTCTCCTTTGATATAGAGATAGCCAGTCTAAGGAACTATGAGCGCCAGTGACAAAGCGTATTGCTGCATTATAAACAGAATCTAGTTTTCTAAGCAGAGTAGCGGCTGCATGCATATATAAATAATCACCATAATCAATTATAGACAAAATATGCAGATTTGAACATTTAGAAATGAAACATATGAGGCGGTTATTGTTTAATTTTATTGGTGATTCAAAATATGTAATGTAATGGTAAGCTTGGCAAACAGTTTTGGAGAATTTGATGTTTCCTCATTCAGAGAGAATGCCAGAGCATACTGCTCGAGAGGCGTTTCAAAGACGACCGCCGAGCGAAATGACTAGACTTAAAGGGACTTTGATATAAAGTAATATATGACTGTGTTTAGGGCAAATGCCTAAACTTGACTCAAAAATTAAACCCATATATTTAAAATGGATTTTTTTAGAAACCCATGGGCCACGGCTCATAGAATCACCACACATTCCCATCACATCTATCCTCAATCAATTTCTCTATGGAGAAAATGCATAAAATGGGATTTTAACATCCAGACACTGACCACAGCGAACTAAAGCTGGCCTTTCACCTACATAATGCATGAAAAAATACTGGCCTGCCATTCCTGCAGCTTTTCCAATAAAGCACAATTTATAAAAACAAACATTTTAGATGCACAACTTTTCTTTTAACCTATATCCTCCCATCATTCACAGTCCCAGGAGACAAAATGTACAAGAAAAGCACATTGCAGCTCGCTCTGGCTGCACACTGACCATGTTCTACACGCAACATTTCAACGCACGTGTCAAAGAAAATGACAAAATGGGGACAAAGGAAAAGGAAATATAGATCTAGACACGAGAGAGAGAGAGAGAGCTTTTTGTATTGTGTGTGTGTCTGTGTGTGTGTGTGTGTAGGTGAATAGAGGACAGGTGGTGGTCTGAGAGTGCTGTGAGGTGTGAGACGGGCCCGTATGTTGCCAGACGGCTCAATTTTCCCCATCTCCACGTCCCATTTGGGAATTGGTTTGCACAAGGAATATGTGTTTACTATAGGGATGAGAATTATTATGTGAACACAATCAATAATAGAGCAATCAGAACACAGAAAAAAGGAAGAAAATTACTTTCTTTTTTGATTTGAATTGAAATCAGATGAGATGGTGTTTGTTTTACGAGAAATGTATGAGATGCTTGAATGCTTAAGAAATTCTTTAAAAATGTTAAATCTAAGACAATAACAATAAATAAACTATTTCTATAATTATTTTATTCTAAAATGATTGAATATCGGATTTAATTCTGCATTTATACACAAGTGTCATGATTTAAATGCTTTATATTAATAAAAGGACAAAAAATCCTTTTCAAAATTATTTCATGAATTAAACTGGTGAAAAAATAACTGGAATTTATGCTTAAACAAGACAAGTAACATTTCAATCTGTGAAATTACAATAAAAAGTGACAAAAATTAGCTTTGTTTTGTTTTTTCCTGAGAAATATATAAAGGTTAGGTGAGGTTTACATCTAATACTAGACAAAGTTTAACAACAAATGTGTTCAATTATGGGAGAAAATATATACTAATCTAATTTTGCATTAAAAATAATTAGATATTTTTATTAGAAAAACAATTCTACAAAAAACACTGAAAGGAATTTTTTTAGCATTCAATCCTTATTATTGAAATAAAAACAAATAATTAAATAAATAAGCAAGCAAGCAAATAAAATAAACAATTAAACAGTTTAAAAATAAAATAGATACAAATAAATAAACAAAAATAAACAAAATAAAAAAATAAAACAAAAATAAACAAAAAACAAATAAATATAAAAATAAGAGAATAAAATAAACAATTAAACAGTATGAAAATAAAATAAATAATAATAAACACAAAAATAAACAAAATACATAATAATAAATAAACTAAAACAAACAAAAAATAAATAAATAAGCAAATAAAATAAACAAATAAACAATTTAAAAATAAAATAAATAATGAACTAAAATGAACTAAAATAATATTATTATTATTATTATTAAATAATATATAGTAAATAATAAGCAAATAAAATAAGGAATTAAAAATTTACAAATAAAATAAACAATAAACAAAAATAAACTAAATAAATAATAATAAAACAAAAATGAACAAAAACAAATAAATTAAATACATAAATAATTGAATAAAATAAACAATTAAACAATTTAAAAATAAACAAAATAAATAATAAATAAACAAAAACAATAAATAAATTTAATAAATAAATATAACAAAACAATTACATAATTTAAAAATAAAATAACAAACAAAAAAGTAATAACAATGAATAAATAAATACATAAATAAGTAAATAAAATAAACAATTAAACAGTATGAAAATAAAATAAATATTAATAAATAAAATAAATAAATGATAATAAATAAACAAAAAACAAATAAATAAATGAATAAATAAGCGAATAGAATAAACAATTAAACAATTAAAAAATAAAATAAATAATAAACAAACATAAACAAAATAAATATTATTAAATAAAAAATAAATAATTAAAAACAAAAAACAATAAATATATGAATAAATAAATAAACAATTTAAAAATAAAATAAACAAAACTAAAAAATAATAAAAAAATAAACAAAAAACTAATAAAAATAAATAGATAAATTAGTGAATAAAATAAAAAATTTAACTATTTAAAAATAAAATAAAAAATAATAATAAAAAACAAAAATAAATCAAATCATTCATAATAAATAAACAAAAAAATAAATAAAAATAACTCATTCAAAAATAACTGATTTTTCATAGCATTGATATACTGCCTGATTTGAAGTGCTTCTTTGCGCTTTGGATAAAATATCTAAATCTAAGTCTATGTTTAATAAATGAGTAAATGTAATTTTATCATATGTTTTTTTTGTGTACACAAAACATTAAACAAAAGATAAGGTTGGGCGACTGGTAACTAACCATTTCAGGAACATACAATAACGTGCTGCAATAAGACATAAAAGCACAGCATTGCTATTGGAAAATAAACATTTGATTTCTTCCCCAAATCTCTCATTTTCAGTCTTTTTATGTTTACTAGCCTAGTTTTTACATCTATATGATTTTGGTTCACCACTAATGATGACACAAATCCCAGCCACCTCCTTATTTGGTGACCAAGATAACTCAAACAATTCGGAGCAGCAGCTCATCTTATGGAAAATTCCTCGTGCCAAGAATTGGGTCTCGACGGGACGCTCATGCCATGTGCTCATCGTCCCACATCCGAAGGGAACGTTCAGTCCGTCCCAGCAAGAGAAATCATGCCTACATTATGGCTGCAGATTCTGGCGCTTCCAGCAAATCATACAGAAACCCCGGGAATTAGTGTAGTCATGGTTACAACGCCTAACCAGCAGGACTGAAGCATATGAGCGGAATAAGATGTGCAAGCACACGCTTCCCCCAAAACAAAAGCACACAGGCAGAGATCAGCTCACCTTCACACTGAGAGAGAGAAGTGTGAGCAGAAGTGATGAATAAAGTCCATAGTTACAGGGGTTGAGCAATTAAACTAAAGCACCTGGTTTTAGGCCACAATAATTCATTAGTACGTGGCCTCCTTTTGCGTCCAATTCAGCATCGGTTTGTCTTGGGAATGACGGATATAAGTCCTGCACAGTGGCCAGAGGGATTTTGGGCCATTCTTCTTGCAGAATAGTGGCCAGGGCTGCTGCTGGAGGAAAACCTTTCCTGACTCGCTCCTCCAAAACACCCCAAAGTGGCTCAATAATATTTAGGTCTGGTGGCTGTGGAGGCCATATGAGATGTTGGACTTTCGTGTTCTTTAAACCACTCTGTTACCAGTCTTGCTGTGTGTATTGGTGCATTATCATTCTGATACACAACACCGCCTTCAGGATACAATGTTTGAACCATTGGGTGCACATGGTCTTTCAGAATGTTCAGTAGACCTTGGCAGTGACACTCAGTGTTGGTGGTAACCTGTTATAAGTAACGTGTATTACGTCATAATATTTTCCAAAGTAATGAGTTAAGTAAGGCATTACTTTTAAAAATAAGAATTATTATTTGAGTTACTTTTTACCTTGCTTTAATTGGCTTTTTCATGTTGAATCACACACTCAATGCTGAGAGGAAACAGATAGTCGGCTCGCACTTATCATCATCATCAGGTCTCCTAGTCAGTGTACTGTTCTAGTAAGTAAATCTACTAACTGACTAACTGTTCTACTAACTGATATGGGTTTATTTGGAGTCAGAGGGGGTATCCGGTATGTTAACACTTACTGAAGATGCAAACCGTTTCACGAAAACTCCATTCAATTTAATGAACTGGATCAACCGGTTCACTTAGAAGATCCGATTAAAACAAACGAATCATTCGCGAATCGCCTGCCATCACTACAGTCAGTCAGAAACAACAGCAGGCTGGAGACTTACATTTTTGCTATGGATTCTTGTTATTTTGAACTCATTGAAGAAAATAAGTGGATTGTTGTTAAGTGTAGACTATGTGTAAGTAAAACTCTTGACAACTGCAAGACACACGACATCAAAAAAAAGAAACAAAACTGGATGAGAAGCACTACACCCGCACCACACCTCCAGCTATGACTGACATCAGTTCACGTTCTCCAGGTAAAACAATTAATGAAAGTTTAAAAAAATGGTTCCTGCTTTTATTGTTGAGGAGATGCAGCCACTGTCTGACGTTACTGTAGACACAACCATGTTATGTCATATTGTACGATTTTTTTTCTCTTTTGGGAAACAATTTACACATTTCTTGAGGCCACGTGAAGCGATTTATTCAGTGTTTAAAGCTCAAAGATTTATTCTGATATGGGGATGTTTTCATCGTCTTACTGTTCATTTGTTATTAAACATTTTAAAGGTTTAAAATCTGTTTTTGCCTTAATATAAATCATTTCATGTTAGTGCTCTTAGGCTTTATTGAAATCTTTATTTCAACTGGACAGTGGATTTACTTAACTAATAACACATGCAAAAATAGAAAACACATTACATGCTGTCATTAATCTGTATATAGAGCATGTATAGCTCTGAGCTCAGAAAGTTCTCAAAATATAATATTATCCTACATTTTTTAAAGGAAAATGAAGGTGTGGGTTATATACAGTAGGTGGCTGTTAAATGCAGAGCTTCTCTATTAAAAAGGTGAAAAAACCTTCTGTTTTTCTGTTTTCTGCAAGTTCTGAAATCAAAACTGCAAGTTTGAGATCAAACCTCCGCCAGGTAAGGAAAAATAAGGCAAAAGTAACTCAATACATAATAATATACTATACTATAAAATACTTTCCATAAAAAGTAACACCAAGTAAAACCAAGTAACACAATTAGTTACTTTTTGGGGGGAGTAACTCAATATTATAATGCATTACTTTCAAAAGAAACTTTACCCAAACACTGGTGGCACACCCATCTAGCACAAGTATTGGGTCTAGGGAACACCATGTTATTCCAACCCAAAACCTCATGCTTCACCCTGGGCATGCAAAAATCTGGGTTGTAAGCTTCTTTGGGGCTTCTCCACACCGTAACTCTCTTGGATGTGGGAAAGACAGTGAATGTGGACTCATCAGAGAACAAAACATGTTTCACATGCAACACAGCCCAAGATTTTTTACTGCTGGCACTATTGTATGTCACAAATCCACTTACACACTAAATGTTAATGTATTAAATAGTGTTTGAAAATAGAATTAGTTTGTCCCAAAGAGTATGCCAAAGGTAGAGCCATACGGACAGACCCTACCATAACGTACAGACTCTAACCACTAATATTGCCCACAATACACTGTGTGCTGGATGTGTAAATGAATGGATAAATACAATTTAATAAAGTTAAATAATAATTTCTTCGGCTTAGTCTCTATTTCAGAGGTCACCACAGTGGAATGAACCACCAACTATTCCAACATATGTTTTACACAGCGGATGCCCTTCCAACCACAAACCACTATTGGTAAACACCCATACACACTCACACTCAAACACTACAGCCAATTTAGTTTATTCAATTCCACATATTTGTTTGGACTGTGGGGGAAACCGGAGCACCCGGAGGAAACCCACGCTAACACAGGGAAAGCATGCAAACTCCACACAGAAATGCCAACTGAGCAAGCCAGGACTAGACCAGTGACCTTCTTGCTGTGAGGCGACAGTGCTAACTACTGAGCAACCATGTTGCCCTTAGGGTTGTAACAATATACCGGTATGACGGTCTACCACGATTTGAACGTGCACGATTATCATACCATGAACAATTGCATATCAACGGTTTTAACATAAGATTTAAAAAAATCACTTGCGCAACTTTTTTTCCGCTTGGCGGGTCACGCTCTGAACTTGCGCACCTACACTCCCGTGCACATGCAGCAGAGATAATGGCAGAGCCGGAGGCTTTTTCGTCTGACCTCCATCCCCCGCAGAAAAAAAAGTTAAAATCTATGGGAGTACTTCGGATACAAAAAAAATGAACGAGGGATTGTTTTAGAGGACGGCTATCCGATTTGTAAAAAATGTGGGCGCAGAGTAGCCGCAAAAGGAGGCAATACATCAAACATGTTCGCTCACATTCGCGAACACCATCCCTCCGTGCAGATAAAGGTAAGTTAAGTGTATATTTTCCATGACGCAGTGCGTGTACAGTATAACGTGGATGTCATGTAAAACGAGCAAATGACTGGATAAAAATAGATATATTAATATCAACGTGCGAAAAGCGACTATCAACACGCTTTCTGCACGCATCTGTGTGGCCTGTTTTATCTGACATTCAAAAGTCTGTCTGGGTTGCTACAGCAAATTACTTCATCTAGGCAGAACAAAGCAATCTCTGAAAATAGTAATGTTTGTCTTAGGGATAAGGTCCAGGATGAAATTAAAATGTACAAAGCTCCTCCCACCATCTCCACTGATGCTGACCCTCTGGATTGGTGGAAAAGGCATGGTGAAGAAATGCCTCTTCTGGCAAATGTGGCCAGAAAGTGTCTTTGTATCCCTGCCACAAGTGTGCCTTCAGAGAGGATGTTCAGTACAAGTGGACACATTCTTTCACCTCAGCGGTCAAGATTAAGTCCTGAAAATCTCAACATGCTTACATTTCTTCATCACAACCTAGACTGAAAAAAAAAACAACGCTTTAAATACATGTTTACAGCCATAAACTTGGTATTGCACTTTTGGTCTCCCATTTATCCTGCTTATAAGGAAGGACAGTTTAAGTTTATTTTTGTCTAATCTTAAAAGACCTTGCTTGTTTATTCCTTCTAATTTAATTTATTAAAATGGGAGATTTTTCAGTTTATTTTTATAAAAGACTTCTATAGTTCTGTTAAAATGGTTCTTTCAAAAGTTTGTTGAAATAAAACCTTTGTTCAGTCAGAAAACGTGTTCTTATTCTTTTCAGGGTCTTTGCTATGAGAATTACTATTTAATACCGTATACCGCGAAACCGTCAAACCGTGGTATTGTTTTAGACTATTATCATACCGTAAAAAATTCATACCGTTACAACCCTGTTGCCCTTAAATAAAATTTGACATTAAAATCATTAGATGTTTTTATATTAGATATTTTTCAGTTTGATATTTAATATATAACTTAAAATTCGTCCCGAGAATACGAGAGGTTAAAAACATCCATCAAAGTGCTTCAAGTTTTAGTGTGAGAGTAAATCTCCACACACTCCAGCTCCAGCAGACTTCATTCATCAATGAAGAATGGGGGTCGAAGCCGGCGTGAGCTTCACATCTCTCAAACGGCCGTCTGAAAAGACACACACAGCTGTCAGCTGCGAGGGGCCACGGGACCCTTTCACAGATCCGCTTCTGCTGGACCCGTCCCGTCTTAAAAAAAAAGCCCTCGCTAACAACAGGCTGGACGGCTCGCTCTGAAAGACGCCGCTACAGTACAGATGACGGAGTGCTCTATTGTTCTGGAAGTGGCAGCAGGGATTTGTCCAATCGGAGGGGTTTTTGTAGGACAGGACACATCCCGGGGCCCCGGCTCTTGGGAGACAAAGGACAATATTTACATGTGAATTCAGCGGAAAAGTACATCACGGTTGTCTTCTACATCACATGTGCGTTTTGTTTTAGAACATAGGGTGTATAATGAACACTGACTGATCGCCCTCTCGACAAAACGAGCCTCGGATGTGAGCAGAAAAGCGAACGTTGCACTTCATTTGGCACCTGTAGCAGATTTCCCCCAAAAAGTGGGAAGAGATTTGACACGTGAAATTAAAGGAATCGTGATATATTTGGGTTTTCGGAGCCCAAACGACAACATTAAAAAGATGAAACCAACCAATCATGATTAAAGAAAAAGCTTTTAGCTAACAGCCAGGAAGAAATTTATATATTTATGTTTTGAAATT
>NC_079451.1:45868618-45983618 GCF_903798145.1 Danio aesculapii | reverse complement strand
TGTGTAAAAACACATGCTAGATAAGTTTGTGGTTCATTCCGCTGTGGTGACCCCTGATTAATAAAGTGACTAAGCCGAAGGAAAATGAATGAATGAATTTATGTATCTGACCTGCTGCTTTATTTTCTAAGTTCATGCATAACTCAAACCCAAGACTTTTGGCTTGCTCATTCAATGCTATATTTAACGTTTTCCTAAAAACATCAAATCTCCCAATGAACTTGAACAGTCTAATGTTCACTATAAAAATCATTACAAGTGTAAGCTGAAGCACTAAACGGGCATCAGTTCAATCAGATTATATAACCTCTGGAGAGTGTAAAGAAAGCTGTTTTGGAGTGTTTTAAGCACTCAGAGCGGTAAGTGAACAGATCTGTCAGTCTTTACAGCCAGAGCTGGACACAGACTGTGTGGACTGCTGGCCATAATGACCAGGAAATAAAGGAAATGAATCCTGCAATGATGATCATAGAGTCGCTATGAAGAGGAGAAAACAAAGCGGATTGAGAGGATGTGTTAGTCCTCAAATGACATGTTATTATGAGCTTTCAGACTGCTATGATGATCACAGCGACTTTCAAATGACAAACATTCAACTTAGTGTGGCTGTAGAAACATCTGTTGCTTCAGCACATGACTTTATCAAACAATTAAAGCACAAAATCAAGGGCGAGGTATTATAAAAGACAACTTACTGTAAATAATTGATGTCGAAGAGTGTGTTTAAACTATACAGTACCAAAACGAAGGCAGAATGAATCCAGATACTGGGAAATTATGTGATATTTTTGTTAAATGTTGCATTAAAAATATTTCTAACAGTATAAGTAACTTGCAAAATGCATTTTTTAGCAATTTAAAATAATAATCATTCAGTTATGGAACAATCATACTAAAATAAACAGGTAATAAAAAATTTTCTGAGCTTATTAAATAAAAAAATACTTTAAAGACTTTAAAAACCACAAGCTATTAAAAACCTAGGCGGAAATTCTGATTCTTAGTGGCTGATGTTGTTTTTTCCAGCATTAGTGTTTATTTTCTGCCATTTTCAGCACCGACTGGAGAGGTGGGGATGAAGAGATAGTAAAGACACCATATGATTGGTCTATGATATAACAAAATAAAATATTAATAAATAAAATAATAATAAAATAAAATGAAAATGAAATAAAATAATAATAAATAATAACAAAATAAAATAAAATATGAATAAATAAAATAATAATAAAATAAAATGAAATGAAAATGAAATAAAATGTTAATAAATAAAATAATAATAAAATAAAATGAAATGAAAATGAAATAAAATGTTAATAAATAAAATAATAATAAATTGTATAATAATAAAATAAAATGAAAATGAAAAAAATATTAATTAATAAAATAATGATAAAATAAAATAATAATAAGTAAAATAAAATGTAAATAGATAAATTAATAATAAAATAAAATAATAACAAATAAAAAGAAACGAAAATGAAATAAAATATTAATAAATAAAATAAAAAAAATAATAAATCGTATAATAATAAAATATTAATAAATAAAATAATAATAAAATAAAATAATTAAATGAAATTAAAATGAAATAAAATAATAATAAAATAAATAAAATAAAATAATCAGATCAACTCATGCGCACTACAATTTGGCAATGTGAAAAATAGATTATACATGCTGTTTTTGTAAAAAGAAATAAATAAATTACCAACACATTTTGCAATATATATATATATATATATATATACACACACACACACACACACACACACGCACACACACACACACACACACACACACACACACACACACACACACACACACACACACACACACACACACACCACACACACACACACACACACACACACACACAAAGGTTAATTTCAAGCAAGAGATGAAAACTATAAACCAATAAAAATGCTATGACCTTACATTACATTTTATTAATATTATTATTATATAGTTGTATACAAAAAAACATCCATCAGATATGGATGAACAACCCATGCATGCAGCACACAAATGCTAGCTACATAAAATGAATAAAATTTATTCCAATTCTCTGCATTAAGGATAATGCATACACTATTATCTTTCTCAGTACTGGGCTGAAACTGGAAGTGCATCACCGGTGTAAAACATATGCTGGATAAGTAGGCGGTTAATTCCACTGTGGTGACGCCTGATGAATAAAGGGACTAAGCCAAAGGTAAACAAATGAAAGAATAATTGACATAATATCCTAAAACCAAGTAGTTTTTTTCTAAAAGCAGAAGCACACTAATTATATATGCACAACAAGAGTCAATTAAAAATAATTGAGGTCAGTTTTGACTTCACACCATCCTTAAGTGTGTTTGTCGTGCGCAATACAAAACTAAAGATGTCTGAGTGTTGGTAAATGGAGTCTCTCTCTTGTGTTGAAGAGCTCTTGTGAGCAGAAACATGACGACACAGCTGTGTTTGCTCGGCTAAAGTGTGCATTAAAGAGGATCTCCATCCCATCCGTCTGCTCATACAAACCCAAAACAGATGCTGACATGGAGAAAAACGCCCTGCTGAACAACTAACCCGTGCACCAGCAGGGCGAGAGCGGAAACATCCGTTACAATTTATATGAGCCATGTTGAAGATGAACAAACTATACAAAACAATTAAATTAAATAATTAAATTAAGAAAAAATTAGAATATGAATAAAATAAAAAATGTAATAGAAAAAAATAAATAAATAAGTAAAAAATAAATAAAATAACATTCATTCATTTTCTTTTCAGCTTAGTCCCTTTATTAATCTGGGGTAACCACAGCGAAATGAACCGCCAACTTATCCAGCATATGTTTTTGCGCAGTGGATGCCCTTGCAGCTGCAACCCGTCACTGGGAAACAACCATACACACTCCATCACACACACACTCCATCACACACACACTACAAACAATTTAGCCTACTCAATTCACCTATACCACATGTTTTTGGACTTGTGGGGCACACAAGTCCAACAACCCACGCCAACACAAGGAGAACGTGCAAACTCCACACAAAAATGCCAACTGACCCAGCCGAGGCTTGAACCAGCGACCTTCTTGCTGTGAAGCGAACATGCTACCCGCTGCACCACCATGGAGCCCAAATAAAATAAAATAAAATGAAATGAAATATTAATAAATAAAATAATATTAAAATAAAATTAAACATTCATAAAATAATCAGATCAACACATGCACACTACAATCTGGCAATATGAAAAATAGATTATACATGCTGTTTTTGTAAAAAGTTAAAAAATAAATTACCAACACATTTTGCAATATATTTATATACAGTTAAAGTCAGAATTATTAGCCCCCCCGATTATTTTTTTTCCCCGATTTCTGTTTAACAGAGAGAAGATTTTTTTTCACCACATTTCTAAACATGATAGTTTTAATAACTCATTTCTAATAACTAATTTATTTTATCTTTGCCATGATTACAGTAAATAATATTTTACTAGATATTGTTCAAGACACTTCTATACAGCTTAAAGTGACATTTAAAGGCTTCACTGGGTTAATTAGGTTAACTAGACAGGTTAGGGTAATTAGGCAAGTTATTGTATAATGATTGTTTGTTCTGTAGACTATCGAAAAAAAATTGCCTAAAGGGGCTAATAATATTGACTTTAAAATGTTTTTTAAAAAATTAAAAGCTGCTTTTATTCTAGCTGAAATAAAAAATAAGACTTTCTACAGAAGAAAAAACATTATCAGACATACTGTGAAAATTTGTTTGTATATATATATATATATACATATATACTGTATATATATATACACACACACATATACACACACACACACACCACACACACAAAAGGTAAATTTCATGCAAAAGGTGATAACTAAACCGATATAAATGGTATAAACTTACATTTTATTTTTAAAAACCAAAGTAGTTGTTTAAAAAATCCTAAAATATTATATACTGTAACTGTATATCACCATATGGTAGTTTTTAATATAGAAAAAATGTCTAAATTAAAAAAAAAAAATGTTTACATTGAATTTCCAGGAGAAAATTATTATACAATATACTGTATGTAGATTACGTGATGGTTTGGTGGTTGGTTTGGTTTTGGTATGATAGTATGTGAAAAGTTTTCCAGAAACTAATTAGCTACAACAAAAAGAAACACTGGATTACATTTCTGAAAAGATTTCACTGTATTTTTTTATCATATATGTAGCTCTCGTGATTAACTTTTAGCTTAGTTAAAAAAAAGTAAATAGACTCAGAACAATGGACTAATTCCTCAGTTTAAACTAAAAAAATAGCCATTATTTGAGGAAAAAAATATATTCATTCATTTTCCTTCAGCTTAGTCTTTTTTTTTTATCATGGATCACCACAGCAGAATGAACAGCCAACAATTCCAGCTGCGGATCAATTTATGCAGCGGATGCCCTTCCAACTGCAATACACTCTCACAGTCACACACTCATACACTATGGCCAATTTAGTTTATCCAATTCAAATAGTGCATGTCTTTGAAGTGTGCGAGAAACCAGAGCACCCGGAGGAAACCCACACCAACACGGGGAGAACATGCAAAATCCACACAGAAATGCCAACTGACACAGCCGTGGCTTAAACCAGTGACCTTCTTGCTGTGAGGCGACAATGCTAACCACTGAGCCACCGATTGGTGTTGGTGTGGGTTTCCTCTGGGTGCTCCGGTTTCCTGCACACTCCATAGACATGTACTATTTGAATTGGATAAACTAAATTGGCCATAGTGTATGAGTGTGTTGGAAGGGCATCCGCTGCATAAATTGATCCGCAGCTGGAATTGTTGGCGGTTCATTCCGCTGTGGTGATCCATGATAAAAAAAAAAGACTGAGCTAAAGGAAAATGAATGAATGAATGTATTTGAAAAAATGAATATATTTTTTTCCTCAAATAATGGCTATATATATATATATATATATATATATATATATATATATATATATATATATATATATATATATATATATATATATATATATATATATATATATATATATATAATTTTTTTAATTTACATATTTTCTTATTTCTTATTATTTTATTCAGTCAAAAAGGTATCAGCTGTCAAAAAAAGACAAAAGGCACGAATAATAAATTTCTTAGCTTATCCTAAGAGAATTTATTTTTAAAAAATCTTCCCTAAATTTCAGTCAATAACTGTATTGTGGTTTATTTACTATGACACAAGACTTTTGCCCTCAGGAGCGTAAAGCGGTCATAATTCGATTAAACCCATTTACTCAAGCTCTGCCTGTTAGGTCATTTACAACAATCCTTTATTATATTAACTGCTCTACTAACACAGTGAGAGTGTGATGCGGTTTGTGCCTGTTGAAGCACTCGTGCATAAACACACAGGCCGACGGCAACACCAATTGATTGTATGATGGAGCAGACAATGAAATGGACAGCCAACAACAAACAGCACATCTCAGATTTCCCAGAATTCCCTGGACCGGTTACATCAATCAAAGACAGTCCATCAACTCTGATTTGATGGAGAATATGGCCTTCAAATCTAGTCTACAGGCTTTACTCTAATCCGCTGATGTTGCGATGACTGGACACATGGATTCTGGTCATAACTGTAGTGCTTGGGTCTTTAAAAAATGGTAAATCTGAAGCAAACATGCTGTTATATTAGGCATGGGACAATAACCGGTTTCAAGAAATACCACAGTTTAAAAAAGGCTTTGCATTGCATTGCATTTATATATACATACATATACATATATATACATATACATGTATATACATATACACATATACATATACATGTATATACATATACACATATACATGTATATACATATACACATATACATATATATATATATATATATATATATATATATATATATATACACACATACATACATACACACATACATACATACACACATACATACATACATACATACATACATATATATATATATATATATATGTATATATATATATATATATATATATATATATATATATATATATATATATATATATATATATATACATACACATATACATTATATATATATATATATATATATATATACACATTATATATATATATATATATATATATATATATATATATATATATATATATATATATATACACATACATACATACACACACACACACACACACACTGACACTGTTTCAATTTACTATAATCTTCTATGTTAAGCTGCTTTGACACAATCTACATTGTAAAAGCGCTATACAAATAAAGATGAATTGAATTGAAATATTGATCCTCAGAAGTCGTAATACCCAAACAGCTTGTGAAAAAAGTAGGCATACAGAGTATTTGTTCGTCCCTGACTACCACTACTGATATATAGATAGAAGTAAATAACAGGGTGAGAATGTGGTAAAATTTGAAAACATGGTAAAAATCAACAGAGGGCTTTTCTTTTTCCAGTTGGTCGGTTGGTCAGTCAGTCGACAGCGGCCTCTGGTGGATTTACGTGAGAACAGCAGGCGCGAATGGCACTCGCGAGAGATATTAGAGATCTGAAAAAGTGCACAAAGCGGCCTCTGGTGGATTCACGAAAACAAAAACTGAAAAAAAAATACAATTCTAATAAAGTTATTGATGTACATGAAGTAAAAACTTTTAAATTAATACAAACTAATTGAAGGCAAGGCTGCACGGTGGCACAGTGGCACGTTCGCCTCAAAGCAAAAAGGTCGCTGGTTCGAGCCTCGGCTGGGTGAGTTGGCATTTCTGTGTAAAGTTTGCATGTTCTCCCCATGTTGGCGTGGGTTTCCTCCGGGTGCTTCGTTTTCCCCCACAAGTCCAAAAAACGTGTGGTATAGGTGAATTGTTGCAGTGTATGTGTGTGAAGGCGTGTGTATGGATGTTTCCCAGTGATGGGTTGCAGCTGGAAGGGCATCTGCTGCGTAAAACATATGCTGGATAAGTTAGCGGTTCATTCCGCTGTGGTGACCCCAGATTAAAAAAAGGGACTAAGCCGAAAAGAAAATGAATGAATGAATAAATGAATAATTGAAGGCAGCACACATTTGCTCAGTGGTTAGCACTGTCACCTCACAGCAATAACATCGCTGGTTCGAGTCCCGGCTAGGCCAGTTGGCATTTCTGTGTGGAGTCACCAGAGGCCGCTGTCGACTGACTGACCAACCGACCAAACAGAAAAAGAAAAGCCCTCACCTTATTTTTACCATGTTTTCAGATTTTACCACATTCTCACCGTTATTTACTTGTTTATTTTAGTTTTTGGCTTTTGTTTTCATCTTCCTGTTTGAACCGTTCTTCACCAGACTCAAACCTCGTTGTCACGTTAACTCCTCTCTGAATCTCAAGTCTGCTAACATACATGTCGAGCTACCGGACAAACTGGTAACAGCAGAAAAGCCGTCTATACAGAGGTAAGCAGTCAGCTGGTAGGCTCGAAAAGCATCATACCACCCCGTAGCGTTCGCTCTAAAGACGAAATGCAGCCATACGTAGCTCTGGCTACATAATTCACGATCTCCAGAAATGTATATAGAGCTACGTTTTCAGAATGAGCCCGTGTTGTTTTATTTCATACTGTACATTATGGGTGTCAAAATTTATTGTTTATTTGGTGCACCGCGATGCAGATGGGGACAGTTCGATATTGGTTCAGTAATAGATAACCGGTTATTACATACTGACGTCATTTATCTCCTATGTGCGATGCCGCAGTACAATACTATGATGAAGGAGGTGAGGGCGAGTAAATGAAACTCTCCTACTACTTAAAAGGTAGATAAATATGCACAGTTCAACTGTTAGTTTGCTGGAAAGTCTTTCATTGACACTGAAGAAGCCACAGCACACGAGCCGCTATTTCACTATTAGGGAGAAATTCTGTAAAAATCCATCTCTGCCTCTCCCTCTCACTTTGGACATTTGACCTGCTGGGGTGTTGGTGAAGTAACTTTTCCTCTCTTCTTGGCTGTTAAAGCGATACTTGTGGATCCAGACATGAGCGTGCCTGTGGTGCATGTATTATGCGTATACAGACTGTAACCGCGGCTGTTCTTCCCGCGTCACTCATCGGTGAACAGCGCTTTCATTTCTAAAGCCAATCGCAGCCCTGTCTGTTGAGCGGGTGAAGACAATGACCAATCAAAGGAGTGTAAGAACTCGATCGACAGCGCTCAAAAAGCAAGCGGGATAATATTTACTTTAGTTTATTTGCTATAAATGCTTGTGTTGTCTTCTGTGTGTGTATTGGAGTTTTGTTTGAAACATTCAGAAAGAGTGTTTTCTTTGAGCAGGTCAAATTAAAGGTACAGTTCATATATCTGACTGTTTGTATTAAAGGACAAAATTGTATTACAAATTATATATAAATATTAATATATTTAAAGAGTTTAATTGTAAAAAATTCTTGTGTTTTGAAGAAAAAAATGTATGGAAAGCATCGTCAATGCACCGTGATGCACCGAGATATCGAATTGAATCGAAGCCATGATAATCGTAACCGAACCGTGAGATCAGTGTAGGTTCACAGCCCTACTGTACATACAATTAAAGGCAAAATTGCCCCAAAATTATAAGGGAGAGATTATTATTTTGGGTTGGGGACCCATTTTACATGAGCCACTGAAAACTCCATTTCTTGTTTCAGTATTTCAGTAAATTATCGTGAAATGGTAGCTTGTTTTTAAGGGTATTTCTTCAACTACGCGCACTTTTATGTACTTTGATCATATATCCAAACATATATATAATTTTGTTTAAATTCAACAAGTTCAAACTAACAATAAAACCTACTTTAAAAATGTACTACCTTTCTATTATTTTTTAAAATATTAATTTATTATCAACATCCTTTTAGGTGTCAAAATCACTGTTTTCACCTTGTCGCACACCCAGAGTTTTAAACTTCAACAATGAAAATAACATTATAAAATATTGATATTGATGTATCTTAATGAAGCACTACTGAAATCATTTAAATATTTTATAGTTATTAATGTGAGACTATTATAAATATTATTTTTTATTAAAAAAATATAGCTGTCGCACAGTATCAGTGGCATTTCCCCCACAACACTGTAATGTCGCTTTAAAAAGTTTGTGTGAAAGATTGTTTAGGTGGTTTCTAGGAAAATGAATGGGGACATCTGAGTACATGTTCAAGATGGAGGGAATTCAAATGTTTATCAACAACACTTGAAGAAAAATAGAGGTAAACATTGCTTGATAAGGAAATACATTTATTCTACGTCATTTCCAAACATGTTGTACCTTCAAAGATGTTTTTAAAAACCAAACAAAATGAAGGTAAATAAGAATATTTTGTACACATGAAAGGCTAGTATCAATTCAAAGCTAACAGTGAAGCTATCTTTCATTTTTTCACAGTAAACTGTTGAAATGTCATTTTCACCACTGTCATTTCCATCACCACACACATTTTTTAACAATATTTAAAAAGTTCTCACCACACGTTAAAAGTGTGTTCACAATGTATAAGTTCATGCTCTATTTAATATACAAATTCAGTTTATTTATTTTCTTATAAGCTCTTAACCAAATGAATATTACATTTTAGAGTGTGACAGGTGTACAAATCAGCATACAACTAATTTATCTTATTGACAAATGTATAATTATTATATATATTGTGGATAGATTGGTTAAACTAGATACAAAAATGATTTTAGACAATGTTTGACTGCCATAATCTATTTCATTTAGAAATAAAAGCTTTATATTGAGATGTGGTGGAATTGACATTTGTTCAGTTCACGATGGAAAAATGTTTCTCGTCTTATCTAAGTCTGTCCTCTTACAGATCTTAAAACTAGACAAACTGTTTACACTTATGAGGCAATGTTACGTTAATTTTGAACAAGTTTTTTTTCACTCGACTTCACAAGGCTAAAAGTGCTCGTAGTTGAAGAATGGCCCTTATATTTTTGTAGCACTTTGAACTAGTTACGAGTTACTAAAGAAAAAAAATACTACGTTTTTTTTTTTTACAAAAAACATCTATCGGCCTTAAACTGCTTGGACCCGGATAACTGCTGCTTGCAGCTATAGATTTTTTCTGTTTGTCTTGAAAAATTAAAACCAATTTATTTGATGAAAATGTCAAAATTTTCAACAGGACACCTACAAGACTTAATTATAAATTATACTCAGGCCAATCAGGCATTTAACCACTTAAACTCTAGTGCTACTTTGGGATTTCCGCCTGGATTTTGCCTACCCAAATTTAAAAGCTTCCCAAATCCACATACAGAAGTGTAAATGCAAAAATTTGGTATCATTTTAAAGAAATCCTTTGAATTTTCATAAAACACAATTGAAAGTGTTTAAAATACCTGTATATGTTGTCTGTGTTTATGTTATAATAAACAACTAAAAAAAAGAGGCGCTTTTTGTATTTTTTTGAAAGTGTACCTTTTAGGTTCTGTGTGGTCTAGGTTGCTGAAATTAATTTTGGTGGTTCCTGCACATGTCTGTAATCATAGAAAAAAAGAAAAATGTCTCTACCATAATCTATACAAAAGTTACTGTATTCCAACTGATGAGAGGTGCTATCCAAGCCACAGGGATCGATCATTGATTTCATATTTCACTATTCTTTTGTTTGATCAAACATAATTCACTGTGTTTGGACCACGTCAGACATTTAAAAGGATTACTTATGCACATCACCTCAAAAACAGAGGAGAAATGGCCCTGAAGCTCACAGCATAAGGTAAGAGATGACAGCTGTCTGTGCTATCTGGGGCTGCTTATTGATCATAAATGTATTGTTTTCACTTCTGCGCCATCGAAACACCGCGATTCATTCGACAACTGTTTGATATGAGAATATAATTCAGTAAAAAAGGATGCTAGAACCGTATGAGCACCGGCAAGAGCTTTCACTCTGAGTTTTACTGGTTAAGTAGGTTTAAATCACCGCTGTTGTTGTAAGGGCACAAGTTCATGTGAAAAGATGCTCAAATTGGGTGGTAATCCTTCAAAATCCAGTAATCTTAAAGCGTTGTGGTCACAGCTGTGAGGCCGGATCACCCCTCACCCTCAGGTCACCCAAACCACAACACACTTCATCCACACAGACAAAAAACAGCTCATTTATCCGAGCTAAGAGTTATGCTCAAAATGCAGCACTGAGGATAAGAGGTTTGTTCATTAAAAGCAAATCCTTCTCAATGGAGCGCTCCACAGGGCGCTTCTGTCAGACGTATTCAGAAAACATATCTCTGATGCTCACTTCAGTGCCCGCTTAAAACTGACAGGAGAACAGATCCGTTGCCATTTAAAAACAGCAAATATGAGTCCAAAACATGATGTAGTTCATCCTGAAAGGACGGGCCATTTGAAGAAACTTCTAAAATGTCTCCGCCAGACAGAAACCTGAGAGAAATGCTCAAAAAATCACTAAAAACCCTTTTGCTCAGATCTAATAAAAGGTCAGCGGTGACTCATGAAATGCGTCCCAGAATGCTGCACTTTACAGTTTGGGCTTGAATCTTTTATGAACATTATCCAGTGGGGTATCGCTGCACTTCTGTTCTCCCCTTCCTGAGAAAACACACAACCAGATGGACGCTCACCTTTTTTTTAGTAGACGTCATCCAAACTTTAAACAAATCAAACTTTTCAGCATGTGACCCCGGAAATAACAGTAACTCGCGGGCCCCATTATCCTCAAAGGTGGTTTTATATTTGCGGTGTAACAAGTAGGCATGGGGTGATAACCGCTTTCAAGGTATACCGTGGTTTGGAAAAGTCAAGGTTTTAAAACTATAATGTTCCTATGGTATTTGTACGATTTTTGATTTATGTTTTTTTTTTAGGACAACAGTATCTCCAGCAGAAAAGATATTCAAAGATGCAACTTCCTTAAGTTGTAAAGAAGCCTGTGTTTTTGAAACTAATGAAGACAGCAGAAGTCAATGATTCATTTTCATTATTCAACCTGACATGTTTACTGCTCCAAAATATTAAAATGTTTCTCTCAAATGAAAATACATGGTGTTCAAAGAGGAGCATTTAAAAAGAATATATTTTACAGCAGCAATCACAACACCGTGAAGCTGTGATGTTTTTATCCAAGGTTATCATACCGTTAGAATCTTATACTGGCCCATGCCTAGTGACAAGACACTCATGCCAAGTTCAAAAAAGATTTTCAAAGTAGTCGTGTCACAGATGTTTTCACACTGCATGACTATCTGGGGTAGAGTTTCATCGCTGCTTTGTTTACACTGCAAGATGGATCGGCGACAGGGGGTTTCACATTGCATGACTTTACAATAGGAAGAATCGCCGACAACTTTGTCCAAACTCACAACCAAACACACGCGAGAAGTGGTATGGAAACACATTTCACACGGCATGATTTTGAATTACAGACAGCTTCCATTAAGCATGCCAAATATCTCATCAGCGATTCTCTCAGATCACGACTTTTACAGTTCACACTGTGTCATTGTTACTCACGTGAATGAGCACCGATTTGCCTGTGATTTCAGACATTTGTCTGTGATTTCTCAAAACCTGTCGGCGAGTCAAAATCGGGGCTAAAATTATGCAGTCTGAACTCGGCATTACTCCATGATACGAGACAAGAGATTGGGTTCACGAGAACAAGACGAGGTGAGATTTTTACAGTATTTTTTAAGAAATCATAAATGATGAAATTTATGAATGGAAAAAAGTATTTTATTTAGAAAATGAAAAAATATATGAATTTGTGTTTTTTTTTATCAACTTAATAAATGTTATTTTACTTCTATTTGTATTAATTATCTGCAGTAAATGACATGCAAACACTGCACAATATTTTCCTAAAATATGAATAGAAAATGGTCTTTATATATAATTTTAAACATCAGCTAAATATTTGCTAATTTAATAATGGAAAATATAAATTTGTTTTCAACTGAAAAAAAAAAAATCCCAATTTTTTTTACCTTTATGACATATTTAGTCATGATTTAACGTCGTGACGTAACACGATATCTCATCACACCCCATATATATACACACACACACATATATATATATATATATATATATATATATATATATATATATATATATATATATATATATATATATATATATATATATATATATATATATAACATGGTTTCTGCTACATTCTATCTTCCATGGCGGGGCGCCACACCAAAATTCATCCCGCCATGGCTACATTACAGCTTCTCATTCAAAACATTCAGCCATTTTTTAAACCGATATTTACAATCACACCAAAACGAAAGTGAATTATAACAGCGCAATCTTTTCTGTAACCGTAGTAGTGCTGTGTGCTATTTGTTTAACTCTTCATGGTGACATGCTGACTGACTGACAGGTGCGTGAAGCTAGCAAACACGACGTAGCTTTCAGTTAAGATGTACAGTTTCCATATTTATACTTTATTTATAGTTAAAGGTCTGTGGCTCTGCATATGAAGACTTTATCTTGCTGGAGTTTATAGCCGTTTCACTTTACTTCAGGATGCATTAATGCCGCTCTGTAGGTCTATTGGAGACATTCATAAATATTCCTAGCAAATCTAATAAATGTTGGAGACATACTCGTTACATAAACACACTAAATTACACTTCAGCGTTTATTTGAGAGCGCACAAGAAAATCTGCACTTGAGCAACGTATATTTGAGGGGTGTGCAAGAAGTTTTGTGCATGAACAGAGGAAATTGACGCGTAAGCAAAGACATTCACAAGCTCGTATTACATGAATGCGATCTCGACTTTTAATACTGCGCTCACAACATTTGTCATTGAAATAACGCCATAGGAAGCTGGTAGATCTGTGTTAAAGGCCTGCCGCCACAGCTGGAAAAAATCCTAGAGGAAACGCTGTATAATAAATATATAAATAAACACACACACTAATAAGCCATCTATATGTGTAACACGGGGAAGTGACAGAAACAACTGAGGTTTAGGATCCACTTGCAGGTTTATTCGAAGTCAGGGAATCAATGGTCAACACAGGTGCAAACAGCTGTATAAAGGCAGTCCAGAATCGTGGTCAAAGGTATCAGGCGAGAGGTCAGAAGGCAGGCGGTAGACAAGGAGAAAAGTAAACAAGGCAAAGATCAAAACACGGAGAAACTAGACTAGGAAAACGCGTTGTAATGTCACTATACAGTTAACAAGACTCGGCAAAGGCAGGGAGTGTGTGTGTGTTGTTTAAATAGTGTGTGTAATCAGTCTTTGACAATCCTCAGGTGGTGCAAGTGTAATCAGTCAAAATGAGGAAGCATGTGTGTTTGTGAATGGAGTGCATGTATGAATATGTAGTCCTTGAAAGGCGGATTTGTAGTCCATAGGTTATTGTGTGTGAGATCCAGCGATCTAGGAAGTTACAATCGTTGGTGAACATGACAATATGTAAACACAAGCATACTGACAACATAAAAAACAGTAATCTATTAATTTGTTTACTTTTAACATTAAGAAAACTAAAAACCTGTAACCATTGACTTCCATAGTAGGAAAAACAATGGAAGTCAATGGTTAAAGGTTTTTGGCTGTCTTCTAAATAAGTTCTTATGTGCTCAATGGAATAAAGTGAAGGGTGAGTAAATGACGACAGAATTTTTGGGTGAATTACCGTCTCACTTTAACCTCACCTAATAACATGGGTGGGCACAATGCTAATCAACAGAAAGTTAATTTTAGAGACCACAATCATCCTCTACATACAGAAATAAACATATGTATTTAATTTTAATAGACACAAGTGAAAAAAGTGTCAAAGTTTAACATGGTGCTATTATATCAATCTGCTCCAACTGACACTATTGCTAAGTCGTTTATGGCTTTTATTTGCATGGTGTTGTTTTTAATGTAACTATATTTTATGTTATCGTATCTTAGTTATGGTTAAAATGTAGTAATTCTAATAGTTTAATAAAATGTTTATGATTTTTAGAAATCACCACTTTGGGAACCGCTGCATTAGAAAATCATTCCAAAATGCTTCGTTTTTTATTTGAAAGCTTATCAATTGTTTGTGAAGCACAGAATATATCAAGCAAGTTGCGGTTTCATGTACGATAAAAGAAGCTTGTGCTATAACATCTATAATGCCATTACCGTGAGGAAGAAATCCAAATCTGAGCCATATTTAAAGGACACTTTTGATCAAATACATAAACAAACACAACAACATAAAAACTTTCACAAGTTAAATCCAGGAATCCAGAAATATTGATTTTTTAATTAAGTTATTTATTATTTTTTAACTCAAAACTGACTTTAAATACATTATCTTAAAGAGAGAGTCCATCCTAAAATAAAAAAGGTACTCTTTATTTACTCATCCTCAATTGGTCCAAACATTTATGAGTTTCTTTCTTCTTTCAAACTCAAAAGAGGATATTCAAAAAACTATTAGAATCTATTGACATCCATAGTAGGAAAAACAAGCACTATGAAAGTGAATGGTTACCAGTTTCCAACATTCTTTAAAATATCTTCTTTTTTGTTCAACAGAAGAAAGAAACTTAAACTAATTTGAGACAAGGTGAGTAAACGATGACAGAATTTTCATTTATTGAAGATCTATCCCTTTAATCAATTTAAAATTAGTCCCTTTATTATAAGAGGTCGCCACTGCAGAATGAACCACCAACTATTCTGGCATAAACCAGAATGGGGAGAACATGCAAACTCCACACAGAAATGCCAACTGGCTTAGCTGGGGCTTGAACCAGCGACTTTCTTGCTGTGAGGCAAAAATTGATTATATTATTATTGTTTACATGATTGAAACAAAAGCCAAACATAAATCCCAGCTATGTTTCTTCCTCAGTACAAATCCTATTTCATTGAGAAATAAATCTCCCTGCTAAAGCAATTGGTTTGTGCATGCTATTTTGGACCTTAACTAATTTGTCTGGCAGTAAAAACTAATCCAAACGTGTAAAACTGTCCATAAACGCTTTACGGCAAGAAAATTGATACCTTAGACTTGTTTTAAGCCCCAGCGTGAGGCGTTTCCAAACACGGCTCACATATGATGAACAAAAGTGATTTAGCAACAGCCCAGCATGCCGACGACCCAGACGGATCCAAAAAACGAGATCTGAAAAGCCAAAACAACAAATCCCCAAAATACGGCTTAAGCGGATTATGGCTTTCACAGAAAACACTGTAGAGCTTCAGCAACAGTTCTGTCTGGCACAACAGCTCATCTCAACAAGCTGGACCGTTCGAGGAATCATTTAGGTGTTGAAGGAAGATTCATGAACTTTGTGATTCATGAACAGGGCTGTGCAATTTGAAGATGTATATCGTATGGACAAAAGAAAAATCTATGGTTTTATATTTTGTTGATTTTTTGGTGTCTTAATTACGGCTGCACAATTCTGGCTAAAATGAGAATCAATTTTTATGCTTAAAATCAAGATCTCAATTTTCTCATGTTTGAGGCATATGCTTGCAATCTGTCATTGACAACATTATTAGACCTTTTTTTTTCACTGGTAAAATCATAATCATAATTTGTCATCAGATTATGTTCAACATTAGAGTAATTTTTCTGACCCTGTTAAACATTTAGTGTCGCTTTTCGTGCAAATTTTCATGCAAAAATTCTTGTCATAATAATAACTCATAGTAATATATATATATATATATATATATATATATATATATATATATATATATATATATATATATATATATATATATATATATATATATATACATACACATACATACATACATACATTATATATATATATAAACATACATACATACATACATACATACATACATACATACATATATATATATATATATATATATACATGTATGCGTGCATGTATGTTTGTATGTACATGTATCCCTGCATTTGCATGGGTTTCCTCTGGGTGCTCTGGTTTCCCCCACAGTCCAAAGACATACGGTACCGGTGAATTGAGTAGGCTAAATTGTCCGTAGTGTATGAGTGTGAATGAGTGTGTGTGGATGTTTCCCAGAGATGGATTGCAGCTGAAAGGGCACCCGCTACATTAAACATATGCTGGATAAGTTGGCGGTTCATTCCGCTGTGGCGACCCCAGATTAATAAAGGGACTAAGCCGAAAAGAAAATGAATGAATGAATGTTTAACAGAGCAAGGATATTTTCACAGTATGCCTGATAATATTTTTTCTTCTGGAGAAAGTCTTATTTGTTTTATTTCGGCTAGAATAAAAGCAGTTTTTAATTTTTTAAACACCATTTTAAAGTCAATATTATTAGCCCCTTTAAGCTATTGTTTTTCTGATAGTCTACAGAACAAACCATCATTATACAATAACTTGCCTAATAACCCTAACCTGTCTAGTTAACCTATTTAACCTAGTTAAGCCTTTAAATGTCACTTTAAGCTATATAGAAGTGTCTTGAAGAATATCTAGTCAAATATTATGTGCTGTAATCATGGCAAAGATGAAATAAATCAGTTATTAGAAATGAGTTATTAAAAATATTATGTTTAGAAATGTGTTGAAAAAAAATCTCTCCATTAAACAGAAATTTAGGGCAAAAATAAACAGGGGGGCTAATAATTCTGACTTCAACTGTATATTATGAAATGAGATTTTGGTCACACTGTACGTTGCAGCCCCCGAAGTTTCAACAGTGCCATAGTGTCACTTCAATCTGGAGTTATAAGAGTGCCGTGCAGAATAAAAATCAGGACGCAGCTTCATAATTTAAAGAGACAGGCTCCTTCTGACTCACTAATGAAGCCAGAAAGAATATGCAATTGATGCCTTGATCCCTCTTGCCACATGACACAAGGACCTGCTCACTCTGACCAGACTGCATTCATCTGTTGTGACACACACTTCAGTTACACAAGCTTTTTAGAAAGACTAGTTTGGGAGAGAGCATTTCATCCAGCACAGAAACCCTCATCTATTCGTAATGCAGGTCAGACAGAATAAGAGCTGTGATCGCAGCGGCGTTTACAAAACTCATGCTGCTGAGACACATCCAAACAGTCCTGCGCTGATACAAATCAAGCTGGAGGAACTGATACTGCATGTATCCTTGAGTAGAAATGATATACACTACCTGACAAAAGTCTTGTTGTTGATCCCAGTTGTAAAAGCAACAAATAATAACTTGACTTCTAGTTGATCATTTGGAAAAGTGGCAGAAGGTAGATTTTTCCCAAGAATCATCTGTTGAACTGCATCCCAATCATTACAAATACTGCAGAAGACCTACTGGAACCCGCATGGACCCAAGATTCTCATAAAATCAGTCAAGTTTGGTGAAGGAAAAATCATGGTTTGGGGTTACATTTAGTTTGGAGGTGTGCGAGAGATCTGCAGAGTGGATGGCAACATCAGCAGCCTGAGGTATCAAGACATTTGTGCTGCCCATTACATTACAATCCACAGGAGAGGGCAAATTCTCCAGCAGGATATCGCTCCTTCTCATACTTCAGCCTCCACATCAAAGTTTCTGGAAGTAAAGAAGGTCAAGCTGCTTCAGGATTGGCCAGCCCAGTCACCAGACATGAACATTATTGAGCATGTCTAGGGTAAGATGAAGGAGGAGGCATTGAAGATGAATCCAATCAATCTTGATGAGCTCTGGGAGTCCTGCAAGAACGCTTTCTTTGTCATTCCAGATGACTTTATTAATAAGTTATTTGAGTCATTGCAGAGATGTATGGATGCAGTCCTCCAAGCTCATGATGGAGTCAGACACAATATTCATTCTTTTTCCACTGCACCATGACTTTAAAATCTATACTCTGCATTATTTATGTTAAATGACAAGACTTTTGTCTAAGCATAGTCAGACCTTACTGTCCTAATGAAATAATTAAAAATCAAGGCATAACCATGTTTTATTTTGGTAAAATAAGCGTAATCTAGAGGTCTTTGTCTCTCATATAAGCCACTTCTGATACCAAATGATCAACTAGAAGACAAGTTATTATTTGTTGTTCCTAAGACTTGGATGGAACTAGTGTAGTTCATGTTTACAATTCAATTATACCTTAAGTGCTGTTGGGGATGTTTTCATCCACTCTGGGGTGATTTTGAGTCTTAATTTGACCACAACTTTCGCTGTGTTTCAGCAAATAGAACAATTTTTGGTGACAAATCTTATTTTGACACATATTTGGGGAAAACGGTTTGAAATTTTTCAATAAATCAGCAATACACTCTGGAAAAATTGATTACCATTTTGTTATGTTGGTGGCTGTTTTTGCCCTATTGACTTCCATTATAATGACATTTATTGATTGCAAAGTGCAGTAACAGCATAAGATCATGCATTCTTGATTGTTGGTGGTTTTCCCTGTAGAAAACAGATCACTTTTACTGTTGATCATCAATTGCAGTGCAAAAAAGCGTAGTTTCTGGCTTAAAATTAGATGGTTATATGGAGCATATTGTGTGTGTATTAGGGCTGCACCATATTGGAAAAATCTCACATTGCAATATTTTACTTTTCTGCAATATATATACTGCAATATAAATATTACTATACATGATAGCTTGAATATCTCTATTTGGGGGGGGGGGGTAATTTATATTGATTGTGGTGATTTTATAAGGGTGTGAATCATGTATAAAAAAATAATAAACAAATTCCAAACAAGAATAAAAACAATAGAGCAAAGAAAAAAGGTAAAAGAAACAGTGTATTCAGAAACACAAATGGAATAATAAAAGTCTTCATTGTATTAATAATTCAGTAAAATTAATCTTCATTAAAGTTTCAAATGTTGTACGTTATAGTGCCAAATGTTTTACACTCTCTTGAAATGCCTTTAAAACACATACAAACTATAAAGTTTCCGTCTGTTGAGGTTATACTTTGCAACGGCTCCACAAATCTCATGTATTCTCAATTGTTGATCAACTATAATCCCAACTCAACATTGCATGTCCTGCGATTTGACTATTGGGAACACACACATTGCGATATCAATGCTGAAATTATATATTTTGTGTGTGTGTGTGTGTGTGTGTGTGTGTGTGTGTGTGTGTGTGTGTGTGTGTGTGTGTGTGGTCCTTTACTGACAGCCGCCTGTGTCTTGTCGGAAGATATGGCGAAAAGTCCTACATGACGGTAATAGTTTGATTGGAGTGTTTACTTCAGTAATGCCACTAATATATGCACTCCACATGTCTTAATTCCATTTCTGTTTAGTTCAGTTATGACTTTAGTCGCATTAAGGTAATCAAAAATCTGTTTACATGGTAGACTCTTAATCAGAGTCTTCATATTAGAGAGAGATCTTTGTGCACTTTCCTTGACATGTCTGAGAAAATCTAAATAAGCAGCTCAAGAATGCATGATTGTTTGGTGTTATGGCTTTTGCAATAAAAAAAAAACGTTATTATAATAGAAGTCACTGGGGCAAAAACAGCCACGAACATAACAGAAGGGTAGTCAATTTGAACAATATACTAAGGTTAAAGCGATAATTCACTCAAAAATTAAAACTCTGTCATTGTTTTCTCCCCTTTCACTTGAATTTCTTTTTATCTGTTGAACCCTAGAGGTGCACCAATTACAATTTTCCGGGCTGATTCTGATTTTTGATTTTTTTTGTTAAGTGTGATCGGCTGATAAAGGATTTTGCCAATCCAGGCTTATTGGAAATATGTGTCCAGGGTTACATTATTGAGAAATGAGAAATATGTACCCTGGGCTATGTTTTCTTGCAGTTTCTGTTTTCACAAATCCCATAGAGGGCGCTGTGTACACTTTTGACAATCTAAAATACTCTACCTGGGCACGTTTTCTCACACGTGCCAATTCTCGAAAATCCACCGGAGGGCGATGTCGACATTTCTGTCAATCTCAACATCCTTCTTGTGTGCGTTCAAGAGAGTGCAACTTTTAAAATACAGTAACATACTGCATAACTGTCCTACCGTAAAATATAGTTCACATTACAGTTAAATACGGTGTAATTTACAAAAAACATTTACAGCGGCGGTCAGACCGATCATGCAAAAAAAGCTTGGTCGGTCGTTCGATGCATCTCTACTGAACACAAAAGAAGGTGCACTCAAAAATGACTTTTTCTGCTTGTTTAAATACCCCAGCTCAGACAGTAGCCAGTTACAGCCTTATTTCATTGGCTGACGCTGCTATGATGATCGCATTAGCACCAAGCTTCAGACACGCCCTTCATCAATCGTTTACACTGACTCCCAGTCTGAATGCATCATTAGGTTTTCTTTCTGGCAACTTAATTGTTTTATGTTCAACCCACTTAAATTTGCAAAAACTATTAAGTCAACCAATCAATTTGTGTGGGGACAACATGAGGGAATTGTTTGTAACCAGGCACTTTTCACAGTCTAGAAAGCTAATAACCAATACATCCATTGTATTTTTTTTCCTATATGGAAGTGAACAGTTACAGGTCTTCAGCATTCTTCAAAATATCTTCTTCAGTGCTCAACAGAATAAAGAAAGTTTTATAACCACTTGAGGGTGAGTAATTGTTTTACTCTTGGCTGAGCTACTCTTGGCTGAGTCAATCTCAACATCCTTCTTGTGTGTATTCAAGAGAGTGCAGCTTTTAAAATACAGTAACATACTGCATAACTGTCCTACCGTAAAATATAGTTCACATTACAGTTAAATCCTGTGTAATTTACAAAAAACATTTACAGTGGCGGTCAGACCGATCATGCAAAAAAAGCTTGGTCGGTCGTTCGATGCATCTCTACTGAACACAAAAGAAGGTGCACTCAAAAATGACTTTTTCTGCTTGTTTAAACTACTTATTTAAAATGGGTTGGAACATCACAATTCTCACACCGATTCACACTGGGCGTCAGCATCAACCTATTCACTTTGAATGGGTGACGTCAAACGTTGCTAAACTGAATTGTGGATCCGTCGGTGCTGCTTCAGTAGCGTTGCACACTGAAGAAGTTGGGAACTTTCTTAACTTTTCAAGTGCCAACGGAAGCGTCAGCCAATCAGATCACTTTATGCAAATACCCCAGCTCAGACAGTAGCCAGTTACAGCCTTATTTCATTGGCTGACGCTGCTATGATGATCGCATTAGCACCAAGCTTCAGACACGCCCTTCATCAATCGTTTACACTGACTCCCAGTGTGAATGCACCATTAGGTTTTCTTTCTGGCAACTTAATTGTTTTATGTTCAACCCACTTAAATTTGCAAAAACTATTAAGTCAACTTAATCAATTTGTGTGGGGACAACATGAGGGAATTGTTTATAACCAGGCACTTTTCACAGTCTAGAAAGCTAATAACCAATACATCCATTGTATTTTTTTTCCTATATGGAAGTGAACAGTTACAGGTCTTCAGCATTCTTCAAAATATCTTCTTCAGTGCTCAACAGAATAAAGAAAGCTTTATAACCACTTGAGGGTGAGTAATTGTTTTACTCTTGGCTGAGCTATCCCTTTAAACCTTTCAGTTCACAGACATGCTTTAGAATGGATCTGAAAAAAACACTAAAACATGTTTAAAACAGGCTCGCTCAAGCGAACTGCGTTGCTAGTTGCAGGATAAATGCGTCTCAATTTGCAAGACAATTTAGCGAGGCAGCAGCGGTTCACATACGGCGAAACCAAGGAAGCAAGCGAAAACATTTTAAAAGTGGGCCACTCTTTACAAATGCAAATGGTGGTAATGATAATGAGGACTCTGGCATTGCATGAGACGTTAAATGGCTCTGGAAGCTGAAAGCGCGATGAAGCCATCTGTCACCAGAGACTCGTCACTGATAAATGTGCTGATAAGACGGCGTAATGGAAACACGATTCGGACAAGAACAAAAGCGGCGGTGGAGTCTTGACAAGCGCTCAGAGACCCGCAGCGCTACAGGTGGAGACGCCAGTCAACGCTACGCCATTTAAATGAGGCTCTGTCTAATAACGAGGACTAAAAGGGCTTTCAAGCATCAGAGCAAAGGGGGATACACTGCAAAAATGCTGTTTTTGACTTGTTTCTAATCCAAATATCTTAATTCTTAAATCAAGAAGCATTTTAGAGACAAACAAAACATGTTTTAAGAAATAATATGCCAAAATTAAGTGAGATTTTTTCCTTATAAAGCAAAATAATCTACCAGTGGGGTAAGTAAAATAATGTTGTGTAAGAACTGCGTTGTTTTGGTTTTTGTATATTTTTGTCTGTTGTAGGTTTGAGATTGGGGTGTGACTTCAGCGCAACTAATGATCATCATCGCTCTTATTTAAGCAAAATGCAAGATTTCATCAGAGCCACTATTACTTTATGCCTTGTTTCCACGTAATTAATATAAATAACGTAATTTCTAAAAATGAATTATTTCTGAATTAATTAATTAATTTATTTGAATTATTGAGTTGTTGTTTGAGTGAGAAGACCACAGTTGTTTAGAAAATAAATAAATAAATAAATAAATAAATAAATAAATAAATGAATATTTCTTGTTTTACCCTTATTGACTATTTGTTTTTATCATTTTTAACTATGTTAAATTTGCTTGTAGGGTGAGAAAACATAGATTTAATGACACTAAATGTTAGTATCCAATGGTTTATATCTTGCATTACAGATACATTTTTCTGAAAAACAAGGCTAACAATACTGTGAATGTTTTTGTTATCAAACATCACATGCACTGCTAGTTACAAAAACTATAGTTTCTGCATCCTAAGATGTCGTACACGTAATTGTACACATAAAACTGTCACACTAAAATCATTCGAGACCCCAGACTCTCAAATCAAGTCCAAAACATCCATGTGCATGTGTGATCCAAATCAGCATGCATGAGTAGGGTAAGAAAATATACATTTAATGACACCAAATGTTAGTATCCAATGGTTTATATCTTGCATTATATTTCTGAAAAACAAGACAAATAGTGATTGTTTTTTCACTAGGGCCGAACAATACATTGATTGAGTATCAATATCGCAATGTGTTTATCTGTAATAGTCACATCACAGGATTGGATGATTTATTATAGATTAAATGATAATAATATCATTACAATTAACATATTTTTAATTCTTTATACAATGCGACCATGTTCTTTTACATTTAATTGTTCAATTACTGTACTTGAACACTGTTAGACTCCACAGAAAAACCTAAAGCACTGTTTATTTATTTATTGCTTGTAATTTATTATAATTTATGCAGATGCACTGCATAGAAAAAGACTCAATCAGTCCCGTTGATCTAAATTACTGAAATCTTACCAAATAGAGCTATTCTAAATTAATCATCTGGTGAAATTATATTCATACTGCAATATATATTACGGCAAAACAAAATATCGCAATGTCAGATGTTTGTGCAGCCCTAGTTTTTACCAAACATCACATGCACTGAGAAAAAAACTATAGTTTCCACGTCCTAAGATGTCGATCACATAATTGAACGCACAAATCTGTCACAATAAAATAATTTGTGACCCCATTCCCTTAAATCCCTCCTCAAAGCCCAAAAAACATCAATTCTGTAGGTGCAAAGGTGATCCAGATCAACATGCATGAGTCGGGTAGGAAAATATCGATTTAACGACACCAAATGTTAGTATCTAGTGTTTTATATCTTGCATTACAGATCTTTTTTCAGCGAAACAAGACAAACAATACAGTGACTGTTTTAATTATCAAACATCACATGCACCATTTGAAAAAACAACAATTATAGTTTCCACGTCCTAAGATGTTGATCACATAATTAAACGCACAAATCTGTCACAATAAAATCATTTAAGACCCCATTCCCTTAAATCCCACCTTAAAGTCCAAAACATCACTTCTGTAGGTGCAAAGGTGATCCAGATCAGCATGCATGAGTAGGGTTAGAAAATATAGACTTAATGACACCAAATGTTAGTATCTAGTGTTTTATATCTTGCATTACAGATCTTTTTTTCAGCGAAACAAGACAAACAATACTGTGATTTTTTTAATTATCAAACATCACATGCACCATTTGAAAAAAACAACAACTATATTTTCCATATCCTAAGATGTCGATCACATAATTAAACGCACAAATCTGTCACAATAAAATCATTTGAGACCCCATTCCCTTAAATCACTCCTCAAAGTCCAAAACATCACTTCTGTAGGTGCAAAGGTGATCCAGATCAGCATGCATGAGTCAGGTTAGAAAATATAGACTTAATGACACCAAACGTTAGTATCTAGTGTTATATATCTTGCATTACAGATCCTTTTTTCAGCGAAACAAGACAAACAATACAGTGACTGTTTTAATTATCAAACATCACATGCACCATTTGAAAAAAAAAATATATATACATAGTTTCCACATCCTAAAATGTCGATCACATAATTAAATGCACAAATCTGTCACAATAAAATCATTTGAGACCCCATTCCCTCAAATCCCACCTCAAAGCCCAAAAAACATAAATTCTGTAGGTGCAAAGGTGATCCAGATCAGCATGCATGAGTAGGGTTAGAAAATATAGACTTAATGACACCAAATGTTAGTATCCAAAGTTTTATATCTTGCATTAGATACTTTTTATGCAGATGTCAACATGACAAATATATTCTGTAATACTGTGAATGTTTTAATTACCAAACATCACATGCACTGTTAGTAAAACCTACAGTTTCCACGTCCTAAGATGTCGTACACGCAATTGAACACACAAAAACTGTCACAATAAAATCATTTGAGACCCCATTCCCTCAAATCACTCCTCAAAGTCCAAAACATCACTTCTGTAGGTGCAAAGATGATCCAGATCAGCATGCATGAGTCAGTTTAGAAAATGAACATTTAATGACACCAAACGTTAGTATCTAGTGTTATATATCTTGCATTACAGATCCTTTTTTTCAGCGAAACAAGACAAACAATACAGTGACTGTTTTAATTATCAAACATCACATGCACCATTTGAAAAAAACAACAATTATAGTTTCCATATCCTAAGATATCGATCATATTATTAAACGCACAAAACTGTCACAATAAAATCATTTGAGACCCCATTCCCTCAAATCCCTCCTCAAAGCCCAAAAAACATCACTTCTGTAGGTGCAAAGGTGATCCAGATCAACATGCATGAGTAGGGTTAGAACATATAGGCTTAATGGCACCAAATGTTAGTATCCAAAGTTTTATATCTTGCATTAGATACTTTTTATGCAGATGTCAACATGACAAATATATACTGTAATACTTTTAATGTTTTAATTACCAAACATCACATGCACTGTTAGTAAAAACTACAGTTTCCGCGTCCTAAGATGTCGTACACGCAATTGAACACACAAAAACTGTCACAATAAAATCATTTGAGACCCCATTCCCTCAAATCCCTCCTCAAAGTCCAAAACATCACTTCTGTAGGTGCAAAGGTGATCCAGATCAGCATGCATGAGTCGGGTTAGAAAATATAGACTTAATGACACCAAATGTTAGTTTCTAGTGTTTTATATCTTGCATTACAGATCTTTTTTTTAGCGAAACAAGACAAACAATAGTGATTGTTTTAGTTATCAAACATCACATGCACCATTTGAAAAAAACAACAACTATAGTTTCCACATCCTAAGATGTCGATCACATAATTAAACGCACAAAACTGTCACAATAAAATCATTTGAGACCACATTCCCTTAAATCCCACCTCAAAGTCCAAAACATCACTTCTGTAGGTGCAAAGGTGATCCAGATCAGCATGCATGAGTAGGGTTGGAAAATATAGACTTAATGGCACCAAATGTTAGTATCTAAAGTTTTATATCTTGCATTACAGATCTTTTTTTTTAGCGAAACAAGACAAACAATACAGTGACTGTTTTAATTATCAAACATCACATGCACCATTTGAAAAAAAAAAAAATATATATATATATATATATATATATAGTTTCCACATCCTAAAATGTCGATCACATAATTGAACGCACAAAACTGTCACAATAAAATCATTTGAGACTCTATTCCCTCAAATACCTCCTCAAAGTCCAAAACATCAATTCTGTAGGTGCAAAGATGATCCAGATCAACATGCATGAGTCGGGTTAGAAAATATAGACTTAATGACACCAAATGTTAGTATCTAGTGTTATATATCTTGCATTACAGATCCTTTTTTTCAGCGAAACAAGACAAATACAGTGATTGTTTTAGTTATCAAACATCACATGCACCATTTGAAAAAAACAACTATAGTTTCCACATCCTAAGATGTCGATCACATAATTAAACGCACAAATCTGTCACAATAAAATTATTTGAGACCCCATTCCCTCAAATCCCACCTCAAAGCCCAAAAAACATCAATTCTGTAGGTGCAAAGGTGATCCAGATCAACATGCATGAGTAGGGTTAGAAAATATAGACTTAATGACACCAAATGTTAGTATCCAAAGTTTTATATCTTGCATTAGATACTTTTTATGCAGATGTCAACATGACAAATATATTCTGTAATACTGTGAATGTTTTAATTACCAAACATCACATGCACTGGTAGTAAAAACTACAGTTTCCGCGTCCTAAGATGTCGTACACATAATTGAACACACAAAAACTGTCACACTAAAATCATTTGAGACCCCATTCCCTCAAATCACTCCTCAAAGCCCAAAACATCACTTCTGTAGGTGCAAAGGTGATCCAGATCAACATGCATGAGTCAGGTTAGAAAATATAGACTTAATGACACCAAATGTTAGTATCCAAAGTTTTATATCTTGCATTAGATACTTTTTATGCAGATGTCAACATGACAAATATATTCTGTAATACTGTGAATGTTTTAATTACCAAACATCACATGCACTGTTAGTAAAAACTACAGTTTCTGCGTCCTAAGATGTCGTACACATAATTGAACACACAAACCTGTCACACTAAAATCATTCGAGACCCCATTCCCTCAAATCACTCCTCCTCAAAGCCCAAAATATTCCTTCTGTAGGTGCAAATGTGATCCAGATCAACATACATGAGTAAATACAAACCCGTAATTGTGCATTGCATTGGCCTGCCTATTATTTAAAAGCTCCCGATGTTTACAGGAGAAAATGTACAGTAAATCACTCTATTAATAGCACTCAGTGTAGTTAATGGATTACAGTTCTTGTTCTCGGGGTTATCGATTAAAGCCTGCTCTCAAAGCCCCCAGAGTGCACTAATGAATAACGACTTCAATTAAGCTTGTCGAATACTTCAACCTCTGTGGCAGGATCAAATCATCTGTCTTGGGAAAAGAAAACGTCAAGCAAGCCTCTACAGACCACTACAGTGTGCTAGACCAGCAAAACGGTTCATGTTAATGAATGCTCAGCAACTTTTCTTACACAACTCAAAGAATACTTGAAGAAATCACACACTTTTTCTGCTCTTTGCTATGATCAGTCTGAGTAAACACGCAATTTTATACCCGAGATGATTTGGAAACCATCACATTGACTGAGTTGCCTCTCTAAACCACTGCATGGCTTCTTAGATAGGCATGGGATGATAACCGTTTTCAAGGTATACCGCGGTTTGCAAAAGTCAAGGTTTTAAAACAGTCAAGATTTCCTGCAATACCGTTCCTAAGGTGTGTGTAAGATTTGTTTCTTTACTTTTTTTATTTGTTTTTTAGGACAACAATATCTCCCAGCAGAAAAGATCTAAAGATGCCGTTTTAAGTTGTAAAAAAAATCTGTTTTTGAAATAAATGGACAGCAGAAGTCAATAACTCATTTGACTTATTTAGCCTGACATGTTTACTGTTACAAAATAGTTCAAATGTTGCTTAAAATAAAATATATTGTGCTTAAAAGGGACAAAAAGTTTTGGTTTTTTACCCAAAAATTTAAAAATATATATATATTTAGAGTCGTAATCACAATACCGTGATACGTGATATTTTCATTCAAGGTTATCATACCGTCAGAATCTTATACCGGCCCATACCTATTCTTAGATGCAGGATAAATGGATAGAAATACAAGTCAGAGCCATGTATTAGCCAGCATTTGGACATTCTCAGATGATAAGCAGTAATAGCCAGAATTTACCATTCAGTTGCAAAATCAAACACCATATGAAATGCTTTAGTAAATACTGTATAATTCAGCATTTCATTTAGAGATTCAACCTTTTAACATTGGCCATTAGAGGGATAGTTTGATTAAAAATAGTGCTGTCAAATAATTAATCATGATTAATTACATGCAAAATGATAGTTTGTTTTTACATAATGTATTTGTACTCATTGTGTATAAATATTTTGTACATGTATACTGTGTACAATTAAAAAAATACAAAACCAAAATGTTTGCATATTTATATATCATTTGTATTAGAAATAAATATAAATTGACATTTTCCTAAATATATACATGTATGTGTTTATTTATATATACACTCACTGGCCACTTTATTAGGTACACCTGTCCTACTGCTTGTTAACGCAAATTTCTACTCAGCTAATCACATGGCAGCAATGCATTAAGGCATGTATTCATACTGAGCATCAGAATGGGGAAGAAAGGGGATTTAAGTGACTTTGAACGCGGCATGGTTGTTGGTGTTGGACAGGCTGGTCTGAGTATTTCAGAAACTGCTGATCTACTGGGATTTTCACGCACAACTATCTCTAGGGTTTACAGAGAATGGTCAGAAAAAGAGAAAATATCCAGTGAGCGGCAGTTCTGTGGGCGCAAATGCCTTGTTGATGGTCAAGGAGAATGGCCAGATTGGTTACAGCTGATAGAAAGGAAATAGTAACTCAAATAACTACTCGTTACAACCGAGGTCTGCAGAAGAGCATCTGTAGATGGGCTATAGCAGCAGAAGACCACACCGGGTGCCACTCCTGTCAGCTAAGAACAGGAAACTGAGGCTACAATTGGCACAGGTTCACCAAAACTGGACAATAGAGATTGGAGAAACGTTGCCTGGTCTGATGAATCTCGATTTCTGCTGCGACATTCAGATGTTAGGGTCAGAATTTGGCATCAACAACATGAAAGTATGGATCCATCCTGCCTTGTATCAGCAGTTCAGGCTGGTGGTGGTGTAATGGTGTGGGGGAGATTTTCTTGGCACACTTTGGGCCCATTAGTACCATTTGAGCATCGTGTCAACGCCACAGCCTACATGAGTATTGTCGCTGACCATGTCCATCCCTTTATGACCACAGTGTACTTCTGATGGCTACTTCCAGCAGGATAACGCACCATGTCATTAGCGTGAATCATCTCAGACTGGTTTCTTGAACATGACAATGAGTTTACTGTACTCAAATGGCCTCCACAGTCACCAGAGCTCAACCCAATAGAGCATCTTTGGGAGATTCACATCACATCATCGATATGCAGCCAACAAATCTGTAGCAACTGCGTGATGCTATCATGTCAAAATGGAGTAAAATCTCTGAGGAATATTTCCAGTACCTTGTTGAATCTATCCCACAAAGGATTAAGGCAGTTTGAAAGGCAAAAGGGGGTCCAACCCGGTACTAGTAAGGTGTACCTAATAAAGTGAGTGTATATATATATATATATATATATATATATATATATATATATATATATATATATATATATATATATATATATATATATATATATATATATATATATATACCCAAAATAAATATGCACAGTACAAATATATTGTGCAAATACAAGCTTTGAATTTGGATGCAATTAATTGCGATTAATCATTTCACATCACTATTTAAAAATGAAAATTCTCTTATCATCTACTGTTATTTTAAACCTTTATGACTTTCTTCTGTTGAACAAAAAAGAAGATATTTTGAAGAATGCTGATTGGTGGCACCCATTGCCTTCCATAGTAGGAAAAAAAATACTACACAGTAAAAGGACGATTTTTACGGTAAAAACCTGTATAATGCTAAAGTAAAACTCTGTTGCTGCCAGAAGTTAACAAGAGTTATTTATATTATTTACTAGATTTCCCATTACTTGTATTTTATTAATGTCAGATTTGCACATTGTGATATCGATGCTGAAGCGATATATTGTGCAGCCCTGGCAGGTGTAGTAAGGTATAAATGAATGAAATTCTGTAGGTTACCGTAAATCTAGAAATGCCTCAACTGTATTTATAACGGTAAAGTTCAAGCAATCAAAACTGAATTTTTTATTTTTACTATAAATTTTACAGAATACTTTTTACAGCATATTTAAGTCAACAGGTCCCAGCATTTTTCAAAATATCTTCAGAAGCTGAAATGGGTTTTGGGCAAGTGAAGGCTGAGTAAATGATGACAGAATTTTCATTTCTGGATGTACTATCCCTTTAAAATAAAACCCAAAATCATCCAACCACCAATGCACAAATATAATAATGGATGACATTTACTGAGGACGTTTTGCAAACACAACCATCCTTAGATGCTTATTATCCCCCAAAAAAACTAGAACAGGTGAGTAAATTTCAAGCCAACAGGTAACCTTTTGCAGGCAGGAATAAAATGTCAATAACAAAGAGACGGAGCAAACATTTTCAGAGGATGTGACAGCAGCAATAATGACGTAAAGGTCAGTACTCACTTTATACGAGTAGGGCGTTTTGCTCAGGTCAATTCCATCCTTCACCAGTTTATCCCGAATCATTATCTTCAGCTTGAGTTTGGGATACACCACCGGCTCCTTATGGATCTCCAAAGCTGTAATGTCACTGGAAAATCCAATCCTAGGCCTGTCGCAGGTTGAGTTGACCCATGATTTGGTGATTTTCTGTTTGCAGTCACTAATTTGAGATGTATTTGGGTATGTGCCATGAGGAAGGGGTTCTAGGGTGAAATATAGAGCTGGTGCCACTTTCTTGTCTTCATCCCGTAGTCTCTCCACAGCCCGGAGCAGCTTTTCCCTGTGGTGTGGAGAGATGACCCCGATGGCATCCAGATCAGGGTTTCCTATCTGTTTGCACACCTCCAGGTCATCATAACCATTATCAACAAAAGACTCCACATACTGACACAGCTGAAGGGTTTTCAGCCACTCATAGACAATAGTGGGTCCGTTGCTCATCGTTCCCAAATCACAGGACATTCCCAAAATCCATTCCCAAGTGGCACATACTTCCCATTTCAGTGCCACAGATGGTCAACACTGGGAGAAATTAGTTTGACTGTATTCAGTTGAGTAATTTAAAGTAGAAAATATTAATATTACATCCCCAAACAACGATTATGAATGGTAATGTTTATTTTGAAGTGCAAAATGTGTGTAAACAAAGTTTAAAGTGCATCATATTGACGTCAATTCATTCATAACTTAGCTTGCTCTATCAAATATAATGAATTCAAGCACAACCATACCAAAATCCCCTCATGAAAGTGTTTGTTTCCTTACATAATCCATATATAAGTCCCTAGTCGATGTTTATCTCCTGTTTAGTCGTCAAAAAAGCATCAGTGTGAGAATCGTTGTTTATATCCAGTGTCAGAGAGGCGCTTGTTTCCGCATGTCGATTAATTCTCCATTGATCCGATAGCGAAATAAACAGGGGGAAAGGAAAACAAAGGAGATGTAGCTTCTATTGAGCACCGGTCCAGCCAGACTGAGAGAGTCGGAGTAATTTAGCGAGCGCTAGACGCCAAATTGAAGTTTCCCTCCCCTTTATTTTGAAGCGCCTTCACGGCAGCTTTCTGGTTGATTGTAGAGCCTCCTGCAGGCCGCGAGCAGAACTGCAGCGCTATTTTACCGGTGGATGGGAAGAGTAAGCCACATTTCTTATTTTTAAAGGGATAATTCATGCAAAATCTAATATTTACTCACTATTTAATCATTTTCAAGTGATTATAAACCTTTATGAGGTTCTTTTTATTCTGTTAAACAAAAAAAAACATATTTTGAACAATGTTATAAACCGATAAGCATAAAACAAATATTATGGAAGTGAATTTTCAAGATTTTTCAAGATAATTTCTGAGTTACACAGAAGAAAGAGGTTTGAGTCAAGGGTGAGTAAACAATGACAAAATGTTTTGGGTCAATTATCGCTTTATTGTCTTGACAGACAGGCTTTATTAACAGACCAGTCAGTTTAAGTCGCATTTTATGCACACTTTTAATTAATTACAGTGGGCCTAGATAAGCAATATTAGAGTTATGGTAAATATATTTAATTTATTTATTTTTTACAAATTTATATATATTTTAAAATGAGCATACTTGGAATTGAATCATTGTGAAATGCCAAATGTGACTTTTGGTTAACTCTATCTCTCTCTCTCTCTCACTCACACACACACTACAAAAAGGGATCATCTAAACAATAAAAATGTAATACAGTTTTAATTTTCTGTTTTCTTTCGTTGTATTAGAACGTGTCTTATTTTTGTCATTATATTTTGAATACACGTTATAAAAAGACTATTTTAAATGGTTATATTTATTCAGAAACAGAATACGTTTATGACAAGTAAAGGTGAGTGAATGAAGACTGAATTTTCAGTTTTTGGTGAAGTACCTCTTTAATGTCTGACAGTACAAAATAACCTAATATTTAAAATAAATAAATAAACAAGACTAAATAAAAAACAGTAGTTTGAGCCGTATTTAATGCACGTAAACCCATAGTTGTTCATTAACAGAAGTGATGTTAAGGATGACAGTAAGTACCAATATTTTAGAGAAAATGAGCCTACTTTGAATTGAACACTGTGATTTATCACTGTGAAATGTGAGATTTAATGTAATGCAATTCTGACACCTGTTTGACAGAGAGTAATGCACAAACGTGACAATGCACACATTTAAATCTTTACCTTTTGCCTTCAGACCAGCATTGTTTTTCCAAACTTCTATTGTTCAATTTTGGTGAGCCTGTGTGAATTGTAGCCTCAGTTTCTTGTTCAGCTGAGAGGAGTGGCACCCGGTGTGGTCTTCTGTTGCTGTAGCCCATCCGCCTCAAGGTTGGACGTGTTGTGTGTTCAGAGATGCTCTACTGCAGACCTCAGTTGTAACGAGTGGTTATTTGAGTTACTGTTGCCTTTCTATCAGCTGGAACCAGTCTGGCCATTCTCCTCTGATCTCTGCCATCAACAAGGCATTTGCGCACACAAAACTGCCACTCACTGAAAATCCCAGTAGATCAGCAGTTTCTGAAATACTCAGACAAGCCCGTCTGGAACCAACAACCATGCCAGACTTAAAGTCACTTAAATCACCTTTCCTCCTCATTCTGATGCTTGGTTTGAACTCCAATAGATCGTCTTGACCATGTCTACATGCCTTAATGTATTGAGTTGCTGCCATGTGATTGGCTGATTATAAATTTACTTTAACGAACAGTTGGACAGGTGTACCTAATAAAGTGGCCGGTGAGTATAAGTCTATGGTAAATTTGTAGTAAGTTGCACTGGTAAATAATAGCCGAAAATACATTGTGTGTATCTAATATTTTCTTTTATGTCAAATTGAGTAAAGAACCAAACGTCCAAACGTAATTTTTAACTACTAACATACTTTGCAAATCATTTAATTCACACACCTTTAAAGGCATTTTTCTCAATATCTAGATTTTGTTTCCAGATTATTCTTTTTCAGCTAAACATCATCCTAACAATCCAGACGTCAGTGCAAAGCTTATTGTCAGCTTCCAGATGATGGATAAATCTCAAACTTTGAGCTTATAAGACTGGATTTATGGTCACATATTTAAAGCGCTGTCGCCTCACAGCAAGAAGGTCACTGGTTCGAGTCCCAGCTGGGCCAGTTGGCATTTCTGTGTGGAGTTTGCACGTTGTCTCCGTGTTGACGTGGGTTTCCTCCGGGTGCTCCGGGTTCCCCCACAGTCCAAAGACGTGCGCTATACTGTAGGTGAATTGAATAAACTAAACTGGCTGTAGTGTATGAGTGTGTGTGGGAATGTGAGTGTGTATGGGTGTTTCCCAGTACTGGGTTGCGGCTGGAAGAACATGCGCTGCTTAAAACATATGCTGGAATAGTTAGCAGTTCATTCCGCTTTGGCGACCTCTGATAAATAAGAGACTCAGCCGAAGGAAAATGAATGAATGTCTTAGTTTTTTCATTCAGTTTTTGAAAGCAGCACTGTACAGTTGTTGAAATAACACTATAATCTTTACATTCAAGCACTTTTAATGACCTGTGTTTGCTTTTGAGTACTTTCCAGGCCTTTTTTTCATAAGTAAAGTACTTTGAAGAAGTGCGGCAACCCTTGCTGACAGTCCCAACAGTGACATCCAGTGGCTGACGTATGTAAAATCATGTGTGATATCAAAATGGCTTGAAAAAAATCGTTCTGTTACATTTATTGTTTTCTCCATTGCACAGTTATGTCTATAAACATGTTTCCTAAACTGTCGGGTGGCAGCAGATTAAGACAAACATTCATGTGAAAGTTTGATTAATAAAACTGTACAATAAGTCAGCTATGTTGAGAAAAAACAGCACAGACAATCATCCCCCCCAAAAACTGACCATTTTCAGGACTGCATGTTTTCTTACAGTGATGTTAAATCCGAACGAAAATAACAATGCTATTGAACAAAAAATAAATCATGTTCATAATCCGATAGAGTAAATACTTGCGATTTGTTCCATTAGCAAACATCTCACCAGCAGGACTACAAAAGATAATTAAATAAAAAGACCAAATAAAATAACGCAGATGGATGTAAACACGATATCATGCTGCTCTTTGTGCAAGAGAAATCAACAGTACACAGAGACGACCAATCATTACGGGGTCGTCTTTCTCTCGACCAATCAGATCGCTCGTCACAATTGGTTCATGAATATTTCAGTGAGAATATACACATAACCACACCCCTTTCAATTCAAATAACACAATAAAAACGCTCATTCGCAAATATCTCAAATCAAACCCAAATGATATATATATATATTTCTATGTATTTATATATATTTCCGATGTATAAATATATTTGTATATCACTGAACTGGCGATGAGGACAAATCTGAGAGTGTGAGCCACCACATTTACACGTCACATCGGTCTTGTTTTGGTCCTTCATAAAAGAAATGTAATGTCCAAAGTAAAGAGCGACTACAAAAATGTGAATCAGAAAATGACGTCGATGCCATTATAATAGAAAACATATAGTGCAAAACCACACAACTGCCCATAGAAAAGAAACATTTATGAAGCAGAGAGGCTGGGTTCAATTTTCAGCTAGTCAAAATGGCTATATTTAGACTTACACAAACATGAGTCTGTGTATATATATTTATGAATATATTTATATAGACTATATATATTTAAAGTTTGGAAGATTTTTTTTTAAATTAAGGCTAAGGCTGCATTTATTTAATCAAATATACAGTAAAACCAGTGTTGGGGGTAACGCATTACAAGTAACGTGAGTTACGTAATAATAGTACTTACTAGTTCTAAGTAACGAGTAAAGTAACGCATTACTTCATTAAATTAAGTAATAATATTTGAGATACTTTTTAGTTTAGTTAATTGGCTTTTATAAAATAAATTGCTGAATTAAAATGATCGTAGTCACGTTGAATCCTGCACACAATAAGAGAATGCAGAAACAGACAGAAATTAAAACGGCAGAGCCTGACATTTCGAGAAGTGTATTAATGGAAGTTGGAGTCAGCTCCAAGTGGGCTGTACTAATCTGTCCAATATTGTGCTTTATGAATGTCTACACCTACACTAAACCTAACCTCACAGTAACCTGTTGTGTTTTATTACCTTCTAAACCTACTCTAAACCTAACCTCACAGTAACCTGTTGTGTTTTATTACCGTCTGAACCTACTCTAAACCCAACCTCACAGTAACCTGTTGTGTTTTATTATCGTCTGAACCTACTCTAAACCCAACCTCACAGTAATCTGTTGTGTTTTATTACCGTCTGAACCTACACTAAACCCAATCTCACAGTAACCTGTTGTGTTTTATTACCATTTACATCTACTCTAAACCTAACCTCACAGTAACCTGTTGTGTTTTATTACCGTCTGAACCTACTCTAAACCTAACCTCACAGTAACCTGATGTGTTTTATTACCGTCTGAACCTACACTAAACCCAATCTCACAGTAACCTGTTGTGTTTTATTACCGTCTGAACCTACTCTAAACCCAACCTCACAGTAACCTGTTGTGTTTTATTACAGTCTAAACCTACTCTAAACCCAACCTCACAGTAACCTGTTGTGTTTTATTACCATTTACATCTACTCTAAACCTAACCTCACAGTAACCTGTTGTGTTTTATTACCGTCTGAACCTACTCTAAACCCAACCTCACAGTAACCTGTTGTGTTTTATTACAGTCTAAACCTACTCTAAACCTAACCTCACAGTAACCTGATGTGTTTTATTACCGTCTGAACCTACTCTAAACCCAACCTCACAGTAACCTGTTGTGTTTTATTAACATCTAAACCTACTCTAAACCCAACCTCACAGTAACCTGTTGTGTTTTATTACAGTCTAAACCTACTCTAAACCCAATCTCACAGTAACCTGTTGTGTTTTATTACCATTTACATCTACTCTAAACCTAACCTCACAGTAACCTGTTGTGTTTTATTACCGTCTGAACCTACTCTAAACCCAACCTCACAGTAACCTGTTGTGTTTTATTAACATCTAAACCTACTCTAAACCCAACCTCACAGTAACCTGTTGTGTTTTATTACCGTCTGAACCTACTCTAAACCCAACCTCACAGTAACCTGTTGTGTTTTATTACCGTCTGAACCTACTCTAAACCCAACCTCACAGTAACCTGTTGTGTTTTATTACTGTCTGAACCTACTCTAAACCCAACCTCACAGTAACCTGATGTGTTTTATTACCGTCTGAACCTACTCTAAACCTAACCTCACAGTAACCTGTTGTGTTTTATTACCGTCTGAACCTACTCTAAACCTAACCTCACAGTAACCTGATGTGTTTTATTACCGTCTGAACCTACTCTAAACCCAACCTCACAGTAACCTGTTGTGTTTTATTAACATCTAAACCTACTCTAAACCCAACCTCACAGTAACCTGTTGTGTTTTATTACCGTCTGAACCTACTCTAAACCCAACCTCACAGTAACCTGTTGTGTTTTATTACTGTCTGAACCTACTCTAAACCCAACCTCACAGTAACCTGTTGTGTTTTATTACTGTCTGAACCTACTCTAAACCCAATCTCACAGTAACCTGTTGTGTTTTATTACCATTTACATCTACTCTAAACCTAACCTCACAGTAACCTGTTGTGTTTTATTACCGTCTGAACCTACTCTAAACCCAACCTCACAGTAACCTGTTGTGTTTTATTACCGTCTAAACCTACTCTAAACCCAATCTCACAGTAACCTGTTGTGTTTTATTACCATCTAAACCTACTCTAAACCCAATCTCACAGTAACCTGTTGTGTTTTATTACCATTTACATCTACTGTAAACCTAACCTCACAGTAACCTGTTGTGTTGTATTACCATCTAAACCTACTCTAAACCCAACCTCACAGTAACCTGTTGTGTTTTATTACAGTCTAAACCTACTCTAAACCCAATCTCACAGTAACCTGTTGTGTTTTATTACCATTTACATCTACTCTAAACCTAACCTCACAGTAACCTGTTGTGTTTTATTACCGTCTGAACCTACTCTAAACCCAACCTCACAGTAACCTGTTGTGTTTTATTAACATCTAAACCTACTCTAAACCCAACCTCACAGTAACCTGTTGTGTTTTATTAACATCTAAACCTACTCTAAACCCAACCTCACAGTAACCTGTTGTGTTTTATTACAGTCTAAACCTACTCTAAACCCAATCTCACAGTAACCTGTTGTGTTTTATTACCATTTACATCTACTCTAAACCTAACCTCACAGTAACCTGTTGTGTTTTATTACCGTCTGAACCTACTCTAAACCCAACCTCACAGTAACCTGTTGTGTTTTATTACCGTCTGAACCTACTCTAAACCCAACCTCACAGTAACCTGTTGTGTTTTATTACCGTCTGAACCTACTCTAAACCCAATCTCACAGTAACCTGTTGTGTTTTATTACCATTTACATCTACTCTAAACCTAACCTCACAGTAACCTGTTGTGTTTTATTACCGTCTGAACCTACTCTAAACCCAACCTCACAGTAACCTGTTGTGTTTTATTACCGTCTAAACCTACTCTAAACCCAATCTCACAGTAACCTGTTGTGTTTTATTACCATCTAAACCTACTCTAAACCCAATCTCACAGTAACCTGTTGTGTTTTATTACCATTTACATCTACTGTAAACCTAACCTCACAGTAACCTGTTGTGTTTTATTACCATCTAAACCTACTCTAAACCCAATCTCACAGTAACCTGTTGTGTTTTATTACCATCTAAACCTACTCTAAACCCAATCTCACAGTAACCTGTTGTGTTTTATTACCATTTACATCTACTCTAAACCTAACCTCACAGTAACCTGATGTGTTTTATTACCGTCTGAACCTACTCTAAACCCAATCTCACAGTAACCTGTTGTGTTTTATTAACATCTAAACCTACTCTAAACCCAACCTCACAGTAACCTGTTGTGTTTTATTACAGTCTAAACCTACTCTAAACCCAATCTCACAGTAACCTGTTGTGTTTTATTACCATTTACATCTACTCTAAACCTAACCTCACAGTAACCTGTTGTGTTTTATTACCATTTACATCTACTCTAAACCTAACCTCACAGTAACCTGTTGTGTTTTATTACCGTCTGAACCTACTCTAAACCTAACCTCACAGTAACCTGTTGTGTTTTATTACCGTCTGAACCTACTCTAAACCCAACCTCACAGTAACCTGTTGTGTTTTATTACCGTCTAAACCTACTCTAAACCCAATCTCACAGTAACCTGTTGTGTTTTATTACCATCTAAACCTACTCTAAACCCAATCTCACAGTAACCTGTTGTGTTTTATTACCATTTACATCTACTGTAAACCTAACCTCACAGTAACCTGTTGTGTTTTATTACCATCTAAACCTACTCTAAACCCAATCTCACAGTAACCTGTTGTGTTTTATTACGGTCTGAACCTACTCTAAACATAACCTCACAGTAACCTGTTGTGTTTTATTACCGTTTAAACCTACACTAAACCCAATCTCACAGTAACCTGTTGTGTTTTATTACCATCTACGTCTACTCTAAACCTAACCTCACAGTAACCTGATGTGTTTTATTACCATCTACACCTACTCTAAACCCAATTTCATAGTAACATGTTGTGTTTTATTACTGTCTACTCCACCTACACCACTTAAACCCAACCTACTTGTGGTTTAAGTCTCTCCCACTTGGAGGTCACCCAACCTACTTGCTATGTAATCCCTTCCCACTTGGAGGTCTCCTGGCTACAGCGATACTTGTCACTATTGGTGAGAAAAGGGGGACAGAGTGCATAGGGCCCTGGCAATTTAGGGGCCCAGCGACGAACAGCGGAGCTCGAATTCCCCACCCCTAATCTCTTCATTTCTGCCAATTGTATTGCCTTGCCCCAATACAGCACAACCCCCCCCCCCCCCCACCCACCACCACCACATTCTAACTTTTGACGATTGTCTCGCACTAAATAAAAATTTTTATGTGTTTTTTAGTTCTTAAAGTTCTAAAAGAGATCAAGCCTCAGCCTGGTTAGAAAAAGTAACTTAAAAGTAACGCAACGCATTATTTACCATAAAAAGTAACTAAGTAATGCATCTAGTTACTTTTTGGGGGAGTAACTCAATATTGTAATGCATTACTTTCAAAAGTAACTTTCCCCAATACAGGTAAAACCTGTAAAATTGGGAAACGGTATTATACTTAAAAAACAAAACAAATAAATAAATAAAAAAATGTAAAATTATTTTTTTATTTATTTAAAAATGTTTTTTTTTAAATCCAAAACTGAATTTTCAGCATCAACTTTAGTCTTTACTGATCCTTCAGGAATCGTTCTAATATGCTAATATCTAATTATTATTTTTTTTATGAATGCTGCAAAAACTGGTTTCATATTTTGATAGTAATTGAGCACCGAGATTTTTATTTTTTTTTAAATGTGGTTCTGAATAATTATTTTACTAAACCCAGAACAAATGTACCAATTTCAACAACAAAAAAATAAGCAGATCAAATTTTTAATTTATAATAAGAATCATTATTATTGTTCTGCCTTCATTTTCCTTTAGCTTAGTCCCTTTATTCATCAGGGATCACCACAGTGGAATGAACCACCAACTATTCCAGCATATGTTTTAGCAGCGGAAGCCCTTCCAGCTGCAACCCAGTACTGGGAAACATCCATACACACTTATACACTACAGCCAGTTTAGTTTCTTCAATTCACCTATAGCGCATGTCTTTGGACTGTGGGGGAAACCGGAGCACCCGGAGGATTCCCCTGAGCCACCGTGCCACGTGTTTTAATATATTTAAATGTAATAAATGTCTGTTATTTCCACAAAAGTATTAAGCAGATGACACTTTTAATTGATAATAAGAATTATTCTTATTATTATAATTTATGAATTAAGCTCCAAATTAGCATATTAGGATGATTTCTGAAGGATCGTGTGACACCGAAGACTGGAGTAATGGTGCTGAAAATTCAGCATTTAATCACAAAAATAAATGACATAAACTTTAAAGAATGCATAAACATTTAAAGAGTGCACATTATTATTATTATTATTATTATTATTATTATTATTATTCCTACAATTAATTTAATGTCAATTTAATTCAGCCTTGGGGAAAAAATGCACAGTATTATTTCGTTTTTTAAAATGTATTTTAATTCTAAAGTCAAATAAGTCGCAACTTATTCATTTAAAATGTGCACTATTATTATTATTACAATTAATTTAATTCATTTGTCAATTTAATTCAGCCTTGGGGAAAAAATGCACAGTATTATTTCGTTTTTTAAAATGTATTTTAATTCAATAGTCAAATCAGTCACAACTTATTCATTTAAAATGTGCACTATTATTATTATTATTATTACAATTAATTTAATTTATTTGTCAATTTAATTCAGCGTTGAGAATTTAAAAAAAATAAGTATTTTAATTTAATAGACAAATAAATTTTAGTGATTTTTTTAAATGCACTATATATATATATATATATATATATGTTAATGGTCAATTTAATCCAGCCTTGGGGAAAAATGCACATTTTTATTTTTATTTTTATTTAATAGTCAAATTAATTTAAGTGTCAATTTAAATATTATTTTTTGAAGCACAATATTATTATTATTATTTTTTTTTTTTTTTACAATAAATGTAATTTATTAATCAATTTAATTCAGCCTCTGAAAAAAATCCACATTATTATTCTTTTTCTTAATTTACTTAAATTTAATAGTCAATTTAATTATTTATTTCATCTTTTTTTTAAAAGTGCACATTATTAGGATTATTATTACAATTAATTTAATTTATTAGTCAATTTAATTCAGCCTTGAGAAAAAATTCACATTAATATTAAAGTTTTTAAAAATGTATTTTAATTATATAGTCAAATGAATTTAAGTGTCGATTTAATCATTTAAAAATGCACATTATTTTATTTTTATTATTCTTTACAATTCCTTTAATTTAATGGTCAATTTAATTCAGCCTTATTTGGCTAAACTGCACATTACTATTAGTATTATTTTTAAATGTATTTGAATTTAATAGTCAAATTAATTTAAGTGTCAATTCAATTATTTATATATAAAACAATACATTTATTTTATTGATCAATTTAATTCAGCCTTGGGAAAAATGCACAATATTTTTTCATTAAAAAAAAATATTTTAATAGTCAAATTAATTTAGGTGCCAATTTATTGATTTACAAATGCATACTATTATTGTAATTATATCTGTTTTTACAATTAACTTAACTTAATGGTCAATTTATTTCAGCCTTGGGGAAAAATGCACATTATTATTATACTTTTTATTTATTTATTTTCACTTAATAATCAATTTAAGTGTCAATTTAATCACCTAAAAATGCACATTATTATTATTACCATTATTTGTTTTTTTTTACAATTTATTTAATTTAATGGTTAATTTCAGTCAGTCTTGGAGAAAATATGCACATTATTTTATTTTCATGCATTTTCTTCTCGGCTTAGTCCCTTTATTAATCAGGGGTCGCCACAACGGAATGAACCGCCAACTCATCCAGCATATGTTTTACGCAGCGGATGCCCTTCCAGCCGCAACCCAACACTGGGAAACACCCATCCACTCTTGCATTCACACACATACACTACAACCAATTTAGTTTACCCAATTCACCAATAGCGCATGTGTTTGGACTATGGGGGAAACCGGAGCAGCACAGGAGAACATGCAAACTCCACACAGAAATGCCAACTGACCCAGCTGGGGCTCAAAACAGCGACCTTCTTGCTGTGAGGCGATTGTGCTTATTATTTTATTTTATAAGTTAATTTAATTTAAGTGTCAATTTAATTATTAAAAACTTTTTAAATGCACAATATTATTATTTTACAATTAATTTAATTTATTGGTCATTTATTTCAGCCTAGAGGAATAAATGCACATTAATATTTTATTTCTTAAAATAGATTTTAAATTAAGTAAATTTAATTACTTGTTTTAATAAAAAAATGCACATAATTATTATTATTATTATTATTTAAATATATATATATATATATATATATATATATATATATATATATATATATATATATATATATATATATATATATTTTAAGGTCAATTTAATTCAGCCTTGATGAGCCTCTTCAATTAAAAAAAGCAAATATTCCAAACTCTGATGCCACATTCAGTGTGTTTTAAACTATAATGAACGATTTTCTCCTCTCAATGAGAACAAACTTTCACAGCAAAGCAACTCTTTGGAGTCTACTCAGATCACAGCCAGCATCCTCACTCACTCTGACTGCGTCTGTCAGCACTCTCACGTTTGTCTTCAGAAGTATTCATATTTACAACATTTGGCAGCAATGTGACGACAAAAAAAAGCCCCATAAGAAAATAACAAGCATCAACAGATCTGCCAGATGCTCCTAATTCAACACAAATAGCAGCAATGTCTTGCACCTCATAAATAAGAAAAACACACCTAAAGAAAACATATATGCTTTTCAAATATATTGTATCTTCAGTTTTTATAGAAACGCCAGCATACACATATTCCGGCATACATGTATGTCCACCAACGCACACACGTATACGCACAGGAGGTCGAGGTTAGCATATATTCATGGGTCGCAAAGCATAAAGGCAGAAGGTAAACCCCCCTGTGGACCGAGAGGATGGTCACTTCCACTGCAGCAACAAACACAGAGATAAGATATATTCGGCTCTCTGTGAGGATGACCAACTCATGCATTTGTCCATCCCAAAAAGGCTTCTTAGAAAAAAAGAAATCCATTCGTCGTGTTTTTCGGATGAGGAATGCAACAGGGTTCTGTACTGGGTCCCCCCTATAAACCGTGGGATTTCTTCGTCTCGGAGCGGTTGCGTTAAACTGCGGAAATATGGGGGAGGTACCTGTTTTGCATATGAAGATTCAGTAATCTGTCACATTCCACCGGCGTCCATCAATCATCACAAGGCACATAATCAAGATCATGCCTCACGCTTCTGAACCCCACAAACATAGCAGAGGACATTAGATTTTCTCTCTCTCCAGATCTCTGAAATAGGAGATACACTGTCAAAAATATCAGTCAATTAAGCTGTTTTAAAAGCTTTTGAATTGAATGTTAAGACTTTCTATCTTTCCTTCAAGTTTTGATGTTGAAAAGTTAAACAAGTGACTTTTATTGATGATTTTTATAGTATGAAGTGATATATTGTCTGAGTTGGTGTTGTAAATTATGGTACAAAAACCTGCTACTAGTTTCTGTTATTTTACAGACTTAATTCTCTCTATATACTGTATATTATTTCTTATATATGATTTCAAATGACTAAGATGTCAATAAAAGTCACTTTGAGTTTTTAACATCAAAAGTCAATAGAGCAGGGACCAATGTCCCATAATGCAATTCATTGCTGTAAATAAATGTAAAAATACCTGTGAATCGTAGACGGAAACTGTAGATTAATGGATATTTTTACAGTGTATTCAGTAGTGGTTCACCCGAGTCAAACCTGTTCAAACCTGTTCATTTCACCCTGAAATCTGAGAAACTCAAAATAATAGGTTGCTTGCAGAAAATTGAGCCATTTGTTTTCTTTTTTTCTTTGCACATTTGCAAGTCAATTAGGCACATTTTTGTTTCATATTGTGCAAATAATAATAATAATAATTAATTAATTAATTGATATTTATGCATCATGGTAGTATTTGTACCTTAATTCTCAAATTTATAGTATTATTATTAATGTGTATTTTTAAGAAACGTTTACACAAAAAATGGTATTGGGAAAAAAATGCTTAATTTTCTTTATAATAAATATTTTTCTTTTGACTTTGGAGTAAAATATGAGCCAGAAATATTTCATATTTCACCCTAAAATCTGAAAATCTCTAAATTGTAGTTTGCTTGCAGAAAATTAAGCCAATTTTTTTGCACATTTTTATTCCATATTGCGCAAAAACAATTCAATTGATGAATATTTATGGTTCATGGTAGTATTTGTACCGTCTCAAATTTATACTAATCTAAATTTTTATTGCATAAAAAAATGGTATTCGAAAAAAAAAATGCTTAATTTTCCTTACAATAAATACTCGTCTTTTGACTTTTTTGCACATTTGCAAGGCAATTAGGCACATTTTCATTCTATATTGGACTAAAAAATACTTCTTGGTAAATATGTATTCATCATGGTAGTGTTTCTACAATTTGCTTTAAAATAAATATTTATCTTTTGACTTTGGAGTGAAATATGAGCCAGAAATATGTGAGATTCTGTGAGTCATATTTCACTCAAAAATCGGAGAAATTGAAGGACAATCATTGGTTGCTCATAGGTTGCTTGCAGATCTTTTTTGCACATTTACAAGGCAATTAGGCAAATCTTTTATTCCATACTCTAAGGAAAATGTAACTGGTAAATATTTATTTGTACCGTCTCAATTTTTTCTGCTGGAGTGAAATTTGAGCCAGAAATATGTTTTTGTGACATTCTAATCTGAGTCATATTTCACCCAAAAAATCTGGAAAATAGAAAATTATAGTTTGCTTGCAGAAAATTATGCACATTTTTCTTCTTTTTGTGCACATTTTTAACCCTAATTCACAAAAAAACAACTGATAAATATTTTTGGATCATGGTAGCATTTGCATCATCGCAAATTTACACAAATGTTTTGTATTAAATTTAACAAAAATGTGTTTAAAAAAATAAGCTTGAGTTTCTTCATTTCTTCTTTTGATTTCAGAGTGAAATACAAGCCAGATATGTTTTTTAAGACTCACCTGCATTCCTTACACTCTAAAAACATGCCAATTTTTGTGTAAAATATAGACAACACCAACCTCTAGGTTAATTTCTTTTTAAATTATTTATAAATATATTCTTTATAACATTTGTTATTGTCCATATTTCTCCCAAATTGGCCTGAAAATAAACATTTTTACATAAAAAAAAAAAATCCTTCTCCAGTGTCAACAAAGCATCTAGTGTACATCAAAATCCGAGCTCTTCCCTAAAAGCTCTTTAGAGACATGATCCAGTGTAAACCAATGTGTCCTTCAGACGAAACAACAAACCAAATGATGCATGACCAACCCAGGCCAAATAATCCCATGATATGTGGTAAATACAGCAACTTCCAGCCCTTTAGAGGTGAAATTAAATGATCCTCCATCCCCCTTATATATATATATATATATATATATATATATATATATATATATATATATATATATATATATATATATATATATATATATATATATATATATATATATATGTATGTATATACGTATATATATATTTACACACACATATATATATATATATATATGGGTAAATATATATGTGTATATATATATATATATATATATACACACACATATATATTTACACATATATATTTACACACACACATATATATATATATATATATATATATATATATATATATATATATATATATATATATATATATATATATATATATATATATATATATATATATATATTTACACATACATATATATTTACACATATATATATATATATATATATATATATATATATATATATATATATATATATATATATATACATATATATATATATATATATATATATATACACACATATATATTTACACACATATATATATATATATATATATATATATATATATATATACACATATACACACACACATACACATATACATATATATATATATATATATATATATATATATATATATATATATATAAAAATAAAAGACAATCCGCCCTTTTCTATAGCAAACGTGATTACTAAAGGAGTCTTGTGAAACACTGCTTATATTTCACCCTACATTCGCAACAAATATATTGCATAAAGAACAAAAGTAAGATTCTCTTCATGCAAAATATTAATTCCAGAGTGAAATATTAATCAGAAATATATTCACACGACTCGCACTGTAAAAAGCGATTACATGCTTTACTTTAAAAAAAAAAGTGAGTTAACTAGCTGCTTTAAAAGAGACAAGTAGATTTTAATTTAAAAAGTGATAAACCTATTGTAAGTCAACTTAAGTTAAGTCAACTTTAAAAGCAACGGGTTAACTCAATTTAAGTAAAGTCAACTCATTGCTTTAAAAGCAATGGGTTTACTCGCTTTTTTTTTTTAAAGTAACGTCTAGAAATCGCTTTTTACAGTGCCCCCTTTTCCTAAAAACCAAGAAAACGCACTAATTTCCTACATGAAATCACTAGACATGCAATGTTTTCTTGCACTAGTGACAGATTATCAGAAGCATTAAGCTTGGCAATGCTGCACACGTTAGTCTCCATTTCATTCGGTTTCTTTCTCCGTGTAGTTTGTTTCGCAGATCGAATGGCAGTGAAAATGACAGCGTGGGGCGGATGATGGTGTACAACAGGGGGCAGCACCGGTTAAAAGCCTCCTCTACATGACAAGAAATACAGCTTTTTGTTTTCAGGGGAGGAAACTTTAGTGCCGGGAAATCCCATCCCAATGCGTTTGACTCGTCTGGTTCCTTCGCCTACTGTCTCCTCTGCTGGAGGTAATGCCGCGGGACGTTGTGCCGAGTCTCTAGACATCACAGAGAGGGAAAGATACGGGAAGAGAAGGAAGAAACCGAGGAGAGATGATGGATCTGCTGTCTTCCGCTGACTCCCTGCAGGCCCTCAGAGCTGGTACCATTTCTTGTCCTTGTATTTCAGCATCATCTGGAGAAGACAAACAGGAATTCTCTATGAAATCAATTGGCCAACACAAATATCTTGTGTGACCTAAAGTATATGGCTGTATTTCAAAACCTAGTGAACTCAAAAGTTGAGAATAACTCAAAACCTAGTGAACTCAAAAGTTGAGAATCACTCAAAACCGAGTGAACTCAAAAGTGAAGAATCACTCAAAACCTAGTGAACTCAAAAGTGAAGAATCACTCAAAACCTAGTGAACTCAAAAGTGAAGAATCACTCAAAACCTAGTGAACTCAAAAGTGAAGAATCACTCAAAACCTAGTGAACTCAAAAGTGAAGAATCACTCAAAACCTAGTGAACTCAAAAGTTGAGAATCACTCAAAACCTAGTGAACTCAAAAGTTGAGAATAACTCAAAACCTAGTGAACTCAAAAGTTGAGAATCACTCAAAACCTAGTGAACTCAAAAGTGAAGAATCACTCAAAACCTAGTGAACTCAAAAGTTGAGAATCACTCAAAACCGAGTGAACTCAAAAGTGAAGAATCACTCAAAACCTAGTGAACTCAAAAGTTGAGAATCACTCAAAACCGAGTGAACTCAAAAGTTGAGAATCACTCAAAACCTAGTGAACTCAAAAGTTGAGAATAACTCAAAACCGAGTGAACTCAAAAGTTGATAATCACTCAAAACCGAGTGAACTCAAAAGTGAAGAATCACTCAAAACCTAGTGAACTCAAAAGTTGAGAATCACTCAAAACCTAGTGAACTCAAAAGTTGAGAATAACTCAAAACCTAGTGAACTCAAAAGTTGAGAATCACTCAAAACCTAGTGAACTCAAAAGTGAAGAATCACTCAAAACCTAGTGAACTCAAAAGTTGAGAATCACTCAAAACCTAGTGAACTCAAAAGTTGAGAATCACTCAAAACCTAGTGAACTCAAAAGTTGAGAATCACTCAAAACCTAGTGAACTCAAAAGCAGTTCACTACGTGATGCTCGTGGAGGAAAGCCCGACTCGCTCCTCCAAAACACTCCAAAGGTGTCTTAATAATATTTAAACCTGGTGACTGTGCAGGCCAACTACACTTTCATGTTTATCAAACCACTCAAACCACCAGTCTTGAACCATTAGGTCGACAAGGTATTGGTCCTCGGGAATGCCATGATATTGCAGCCCAAACCACCACTGATCCACCCCCATGTATCACTCTGGGCATGTAACAGTCTGGGTGATGTGCTTCATTGGGGCTTCTCCACACCGTAACTCTCCCGGAATTGGGAAAAACGGTGAAGGTGGATTTATTAATAAATGTTTACATTGTCCATAGCCCAAGATTTTAGCGGCTGGTTCCACACAAGAAAGCATGCTCTGCATCATTTCCACCAACATGTTCAAATAGCCATCAAACAATAAGGACCACTTAGCATTTCTTTTCAAACAATAGGTTTAATTTTCAAATTTAATACTGCCGCTTTAGGGGTAAACTCTAGTTTCTCTCAGTGTTTTCTTTGTTTAAATTACAGAGATCAATGTTCTCAAAGAATTAAGACGTGTACATCTGTGTTTATTTTCACAGCAAAACTTAGACGCAAATTTTGCAAAAACTCACCACATGATCAATCATTTAAATCACAAAAAATCTAAATATTTTTCTCAAAATTCTGGAGGGATTTATAGAGAAAAGGAAAATTCTATACTTACAGTATGCAGTAAAGACTGCAGGTGTTATTTTTCAATTGATTGATTGACTATTGATTGTCTTTATTACTTTTTTAGTCTAGTTTAGTTGAATTAAAATTTGACAGGGCAGGGTATTGCAGCACAATTCCCTGAAATGCATCAAACACACACTCGAAACAATATTTGACTAATAGAAATACTAATATATAACATGATAAACAAACAAAGTAAAAACAATAATTAAAAAAACAAAACACTATAAATTATAAGTTATCTATACCAGTGGTTCTCAAACTGGGTGTCGTGACCCCTGCGGGGGTCGCAGAATAATTTCAAGGGGTCGCGAGAGTGATTTAAAAATTGTGTAATTTTCAGTGATTATAATAATCATTTTTCAGTATTATAAGTGAAAGCTAATATTTTCAGATTTTTAAAAAGATATTACAGATACATAAAGTATTTAGGACACGTTCAGGCAGAATGCATCTTTGTACTTGGAACGCAGCGCTCAGGAACAGTTTAAAACTGTTGTCATGTCAACTTAACGCAATAAAGAAAGCCTTCAACGCTTGCCCCGCCTTCGCGCTCTTCTTATTGGCCCACTGCTCTAAGAACTGAACACGAATGATTGGTTAAAATCAGCTGTCAATCACTCAGTCAATGCCTCCTGTCTTCAGGTGACAGGAGCTACAACTGCGAAAATGTAAAGCGCTGAAGATGAGAATGAAAACAACACTGACAGATTTTGTCTTAGAAACACCTAAAGCTACAAATAATGGCACATCTGATTACTGATCATGTTGTGAATGTTAATCCACCATCTACATTTTTCGAAGAGTGGATAAAAGACTTCCATTGGCTTCAAGTACGCTATGAAAATAGCGGTCAGCCGTACAAGTGGCAGCTATTTGTAAAAGTTAACACCACATACACCATCGCAAAAGGGCTTGCACTGACTAAGATTAAACTAATATTGCAGCTCATGAAAAGACCGGTATTGCTATTAAAATGACGTATGCAAATAATAAGGTATATGTCAAAAGCATCTGTGCAATATCAGACACCACCCATGAGAACACAGCACAGTTATCGTTAACAGATTCATTAATGAATTCATGTCAAGCAGTGCGTGCCGGGCCGGTGAGCGGTTCGTCCGTGATATCTTTTGGTCACTCAATTATGTTATAAAAATGTATTTTCTTGTGATAACGGGATTTCATTGAGACATATTTTCCTCACGCATGCATATATATATATATATATATTTGCTTGTTAGTTTTGATTAGTGTTGATTTCAAATGCAATAAATCTGTTTATAAAACTTGTAGTAACAGTGCGATAATTGGTGGGTGCCACTAAATTTTGCCTGCTGCGCCTACATTTTTAAAGTTAGGAGCACCAGTACTACCAGGCAAAAATGTTAATTTCGAGCCCTGTAATGTATAGTAAATATAGTTAACAGCTATAAAGCTATAACAGCTGTAAATATTGTGAACAGCTTAAAAAGAAGCTATTTTTATTGTTTGTATATGCTTTGGTAATGGGGGGTCGCGAGTTCTTGTCGATCTTATATTGGGAGTCGCTGGTTTAAAAGTTTGAGAACCACTGATCTATACAACAATTTTAGAGCATAAAGGAAAGATCATGACGTTTAGTTTTACTCCTGGGGTTAGCAAAAGTCTTATGTTGCTGAAAATGGTAGGATGACACTGGAGACCTAGGCAGGAAACAATGCAGTGTCGATACACTGTCACTGAGTATTTTAGCGAGAGTACGTATGGTGGCTACCTCACGCCTTTCATTTAGTGTTGGGAAAGTTGAAGAGGGAATACTTTTTATCCAACAACATCGCTTTTGGATCCTCTCTAACTCCTTACAGAGACTTTTAGGAAGTCTGCCCCAGACTGAACTGGCATACTTAAGAACTGGCCGTATAAAAGCATTAGAACATCACTGAGTAGAAAAGCTGTAATAACAGTTGTGTGTGTGTTGTTTAATGAATATTTATTGAACAGAAAGAAACAAATTGTATATGAATTGGTAAAAGATACATTTGAATTAAAATTTATTTGGTTATTTTTATATTTGGTAAAAACTGCAAGGTGTCACAAATAATGACATCTGCTTGATTCGCCATAAAATCCTATAGCCTAGCCTGTGTATGGTTCTAAAAAGCAGCAGTTGTGGTGAAGTGCAGATGATCGTCTCACATCATGCGCATGTTTGGAGAAGGAGTCTGCGCTGGCCATCATGGCTGCCGTCCTCTCCTCCAGCTCTCCCAGTTTCTGTCCTCTCTCATCCAGCGCTATCCTCGCCCGCGCAAGCTCTCCGACCACACCTGACGCCGCCCCCTTCATGCCCTCCATACCGCCAGGACCTGGGATGTGCTGTGCTAGGCTGCGTGAGGCCTTCCCAGCAGCCACCTCTCCAACTGTAAACCACAACAAACAGCAGAGATTTCATTTAAGATCAGTGAAGCCTTTTCACATTTACAGGTTTCTCAGTAGCAAAAGTCGTCATAGTAGGGTAAACTTAAGAGTGCAGTGAATGTTAGAGTACAACAAATAATGTTTTTACAATCCTATTAGCTGAAATAATAAAAGAAAAACTCCAGGATGGTGTTATTGAGACTTTCAGAATATGGAAAAAAAAATAGTGTGAGACAGGTAACGGCAGCCAGAAGAGAGAACAACGTCAAATGTACTGTCCTGCACCCATAGACACTGCATTAGAAACACCTCGCATAAGCTGTAATTAGTTTTTTTGTAATTTGATGCAAAGTAGGGCTGCTCGGTTATGGGAAAAATCATAATCAGGACTATTTTGGTCATAATTGTAATCACGATTATTCAAAACGATAAACAGTTCAAGTCAAAATTATTCGCCCTCCTGTATATTTTATTTTCTTTTTCAAATATTTCCCAAATGATGTTTAACAGAGCAGGGAATTTTTCACAGTAGGTCTGACAATATTTTTTCTTCTGGAGAAAGTCTTACTTGTTTTATGTCAGCTAGAATAAAAGCAGATATAAATATTTTTAAACCTATTTTAAGATCAGTAGTATTAGCCCCATAAGTAATATATTTTTTGATTGTCTGCAGAGGAAACTACTGTTCAACAATGACTTGCCTACATAACCTAATTAAGCCTTTAAATTGCACTTTAAGCTGAATGCTCGTATCTTGAAAAATATCTAGTCAGTAGAATGTTCTTTAGATTATTAAAAATGTTTACCTGAAAGCCAAAATAGTTTTGTCGTCACTGTGAAATACTTGTAACATTTATTTTTAAGTGTATTGTATATTAAAATTCTTGTTTGCTTTAAAATGAGAACTGGTACAGACATCTGCGCAAATAACTAACTTGTATTTAGTCTTTCTTTAATTTAGTCTAATTGAAGAAAATCAGACAACATTTTTTGATGTGTGAGTGATAGTTTGTTGCTTACACAGATCCTCTCTGTCCAAGGACTGAGCGCCGCCTCCAAACAAGCCCTTGAAGAAGCCTCTGTTTGGAGCTTCTGGAGTCTCCACTAGAGTAAACATCTCTCCAAGCATCTCCTGCAAAAATCAGCACCTCAAAATAAATGAATATGAAGACCAATCTAATACAAGATTTCTCTGATTTGGACTTGAAAGGCACAGCAAACAGTAATCAGACACTTTTTCTGTGGCTTTGGTTCATGGAAAGTGTTTTTAGTGGTTTTTAGTGGAAAGTGGTTTTAACAATAGCACCATTCAATTGCTAGCAGCACGTCATGATTTGGCCAAGTACGATGCGATCCTGGATTAACAACTATGTTGATCCTGGAACATCATTTTTGTTTGAAAATGTAATCGATATCTATTCCCTACCCCTAAACCCAACCATAACTGTAAATTATTCCCAATCAGAGGGGAATAATAGTTGGATAATAATCATGTAGAAGTGCATAACCCTAACTGTAAACCTAAACTTAACATAAACGGTAAACCCTTAATTCTAATTGGCTGATTGGAATGTTGTTCCGTTGTGTCCTATTTAGTGAAATCAGGTTGGCGATGTTAGAAACCTCCAATATTATAGGATGATAGATCTTAATTAATGCTGGATGATTAAATCTGCTTCCCTTGACTATTTTAACATAACTCTCTGTGATATCGGCCCGGTTACTTATCCTGAAAATGTCATCTTTCTTTTATTTTGTACATTTCTCCCATTGCATTGATAAACAAACACAACTACATACTAGAAGAGTTTAAATGAGAAATTGACAAGATAAAACAATACAGATTATCTAACAACTCAGACAAATGTACTCTGGGTTACAATGATTTACTCTTACAAACTGTAATAAATGCAAGAATTTATCTTAATGATTGTGATTTGGCTAAATTTAAACAGCAGATGGCACTCTATGTTAGTTTTTAATAGTAGATTGCGCTCTAAGCTAGATTTTAAACAGTAAATGGTGCTCTAGGCAAGTTTTTTACAGCAGATAGTGCTCTAAGCTAGTTTTGAACAGGAGATGATGCTCTAGGCTAGTTTTGAACAGTATAATGTGCTCTAAGACAGATTTTAACAGCAGATGGCGCTCTAAGCTAGATTATAAACAGTAAATGGTGCTCTAGGCTAGTTGTTAATAGCAAGCTAGCTAGTTTAAGCTAGTTTTGAACAGTCTACGACGTTTTAGGCTAGTTTCACTCACTAGAATGTGCTCTAAACTAGATTTTAAACAGTAAATGGTGCTCTAGGCTAGTTTTTAATAGCAGAGGGCTCTCTAAGTTAGTTTTGAACAATAGACGATGCTTTAGGCTACTTTTGAACAGCAGATGACGATTTAGGCTAGTTTTGAACAGCAGATGACGGTTTAGGCTACTTTTGAACAGCAGATGACGCTTTAGGCTGGTTTTAAACAGCAAATGTCGCTCTAGGCTAGTTTTTTTTTTACTGCAGATGGCACTCTAGGTTAGTTTTTAATAGCAGATGGCACTCTAAGTTGGATTTTAAATGGTAAATGGTGCTCTAGGCTAGTTTTTAAAAGTAAGCTAGCTAGTTTAAGCTAGTTTTGAAGGCTAGTTTCACACAGTAGAATGCGCTCTAAGCTAGATTTTAACAGCAGATGGTGCTCTAAGCTAGTTTTTAACAGGAGATGATGCTCTAGGCTAGTTTTGAACAGCAGATGGCGCTCTAAGCTAGATTGTAAACAGCAAATGGCGCTCTAGGCTTGTTTTTTTTTACTGCAGATGGCTAGTTAGGTTAGTTTTTAATAGTAGATGGCGCTCTAAGTTGGATTAAATAGTAAGCTAGTTTTGAACAGGAGATGATGCTCTAGGCTAGTTTCGAACAGCAGAATGTGCTCTAAGCAAGATTTTAACAGCAGATGGCACTCTAAGCTAGATTTTAAACAGTAAATGGTGCTCTAGGCTAGTTTTAATAGCAGATGGCACTCTACGCTTTTAATAGCAAGCTAGCTAGTTTTGAACAGGAGGCGAAGCTCTAGGCTAGCTTTTGAACAGAAGACGGCGCTCTAAACTAGATTTTAACAGCAGACGGCACTCTAGGCTAGTTTTTAACAGCAGATGCCGCTCTATGCTAGTTTTTAATAGCAGAAGACACTTTAGCCTAGTTTTAAACCATACACTTAAATGTGCAAGAGAAAGAGTGCTTGTGTGTCTGGTTGAATCATGTAAATTGGGTTTTTTGTCACAAGATTAATGTAAACAGTTCACTATGAACACTCTTGTAATTCGCTTAAACCTTTCCTTACTTATTATTTATGATTATTTTAGGTTAAAGTGACAGGAAGTAAAGGAAGTAGATGCAAGCTGAATGTGGCTGTTTGTAATCAATACATTCTGCGCCATCTGCTGTTAAAAACTACTGTAAGCCCAGAATCAGTTCAAGATGATCCATTTTGTGACGGTCAATGTCAATTTTAGAACAAAATAATTGCGATTAGCAGTTTAATCATTGAAAGTAATGAGTAGAGTAAATGTCCATCTATGTTTGAAAACAATGGGTTTTCAATGGGACACATCCTGCACACATAAAGCATGAAGCGCACAGTCTGACCTGCAGGTTTTCACAGGTTTCCTGGCTATAGGTGATTCTTTGGATCTCAGTGGGGGATGTGAGGTACAGGGCTTGGCCTTGGTTCGAGAAACAGAAGGTTCTGGCTATCCTCATGTCCGTTAGAGGAAGGTAGTTCACATCCAGCAATGGCCGCAGGCTGGGCAAACTAAAACAGACAGTTCACATGTTCAGAACAGCGTAAAAAAAATACGTAAATGATCATGTGAGAGATCATGTGATGATAAAAATGTGTGTGAATGGACAAACCAGCAGGCTGAACACACTGTAAAACATCTGAAATGTTGTTTTGGTCATTCTAAAACGCCAGTATTAGTGTAATTATATTATCAATGACCTCCAGAATTGTCAAGAGCGTCTGTGCTCTGCGTCTGACACCTTCAAATGCCACCACACGTTCATTGCGTGTCGGGATTGTCTTCTGAGGCACAAGTCATTTTTTAAATAAAGAAAAAAATCACGCAGCTTTTACTACCGCAGCAAATTCAATTTTTACTGTTGATATTTGGTGCCTGTAATCAAGAAGTGACAATTTTTTTCTCTTTGACTCATTGGATGTAAACGCTGCTTTATTCGCACGTCTTTTGTGCGATATTCCATTTATGCGCATAAATTTATTTCGCATCTTTGGATGGAAACATAGCTATTGTTTGTTATGATAACCTGACATAAACAAATACATCACAACCAGTCTTCATCTTTGTCATGACAACTTGACATTACAAAGACAGCAAAACTTGTCATAAACATGACTGTCATGAAGCCATTATAAATATTTAATACATTTTATAACAGCCTCATTAATACTTTTTGAGCTCAACTACAGTGGTATAACTAATATTTGTTATTAAAATGTAATTAAATATTAATGGCGCTCTTAAAAATATCTTTTACAGAGTAACGACACTCTTAATGAGACATTTTAATAACAAATACAGTTTGTTCCACTTTAAAAAAATGATCAGAAAAATATTCATGACAATTATAATGCCTCATGACAATCATGTTTATGATAGATTTATGACAGGTTTTGCTGTCTTGGTAATGTCAAGTTGTCATGACAAAGATAAAGACCAGTTGTGATGTATTTGCTTGTGTCAAGTTGTCATAACAAATAATGTCATCTTTGCATTTAAAATTAGCAAATGACACAATAACAGTTATCATAACCCTGCTTAAAATCTCATTCACTTTAATGACATGTACTATGGACAAATGATTAACTATGATTTTAGCACAATAAACTCCTAATTTGCTGTTTATTAATGGTAGTAAGTATTAAGGTAGATATTGGGTAGAATTAGTGATGTACAATGAGATCACGCAGAGTATGTACTAATAAACAGCCAGGTAATAAGGTAAGGCAGGTAATAAGCCGCTACTTAAAAGTGACTTAAAGTACAGATGAAATCAAAACGAACCATATTGATTTTGTTAGCTCACATTGCTAGTTTTGTGGTGAACAATTCATCTGTGTATGTCACTAAAAAAAAACAATTGTTTGGCCTTGTAATCTAAAATTGTATTTGAAAATGCACTTCCTGTTTATTTTACGTTAAATTCTCAGATTATGTCTGTCTGAGGCATTAGGCGTGGCTAACACACTTAAGCTGCGGTCACACTTGACTTTTCTTCCCATAGACTTCCATTCATACGCACGCGAATGCGTCAGACCGGAAACACAAGGTCATGCGTCCAGTTTCGCAGGTTGCTGCGGTGCAAAGTTCAAGCTTGGTGAACTCTGACCTGCGAAATCGCATCACTTGACTGCGTGAGACCAATCGAGGATCAAAACATGACCTCTCTGGACAGAAATTTAAAGCATGATGCAATCGCTCGCTTTTTTAAATGTCTAATCATCTAGTTTAATCCCGCCGCTTTTCGCAGCGCCGCACGACAGAATTTCGCACACACAAAGCCTGGTGTGACCGTAGCTTTAACCACGCCCCTCCAACCGTCAGTTTGACAACAAACAGAAATGGTGAGGAGGAGGAGGAGGTGTCTGTTAGGTTGTAATAACTCTTCTAAAATGCCTTTCCCGATCTTTCTGAATGAAATGCCTAGTTTACTACATCCAATCAGCTTACAGTAGATAAATTAACCTACGCCCACTGATTTCTCATTCAATATTCCGTTTCTCTAGGATCTGCGTTACAATACGAAAAAAATAAAGACGGTCACAGCTTCAGGTTCATGTGGACTTGAAACTAAATTGATACCAAGATCAGTAGCTTTGAATATCAGGCCATTCATTTCACCTGAGGGTCATGATGTGGCCGTTGGCACAGAAACAGGCGATGCCAACCCCGGCCGTCATCGTCACCACATCGGCTCTAAGCACAAAGGATGCTTCAGTGATGTTGTGTTCGAAGATGCAGTTTTGGGAAGGCAGCGCCACCACCTTGGCCTGTTTTTCAGAGCAGACCACAGCGTACTGACAGTCCTGGTTCTCCTGAGATGATGGAGGGGATGTGGGTCTGCGTCTCCGTGGCCGCTCTCTCTCCTCCTCAGAGGCGTTGGGCTCATACCAGGGCTCATAAACATGGGGCAGGAGAGTCCCGCTGGCATCCAGCTGCGCCATACGCAGAATAGCTCCCTTCAAGCGCACTACTGAACCTAGGAGGACAGAAGGAGACATCTTTAGTTTGACTTTTTCCATCAATTGAGTGCAACTGTATAAAAAAATGAGTCAACAATGTGACATTAATTGTATGTGTGAACTTTGTATACATAAAGTTTGGTGATATTTTAGCGCGACCAAGAGTCTGCATTTTAAACTTTAATATAGCGTCACGCAGAAAAAACCTTTATGTCCACTCAGAAGAATAGAGATGCCACTTGCTGCCATGGCCACTTCGGATATTAAAAGGCAAATCCTCAGCAAAAACGGAGAGCCGACATTAACCAATGTATATGTATATATGTGAGGTGATCGATCTCTCTCTCTCTGAAGAACAATTAAAGATGCAGTAGGTGATTATCTTTAGAAACATTTTCTGTTGTGCTTGTTGTAAGTGTCTTCACATTCCACTAGTAACGATTAAAGGGCACCGAGGTTATCCCTTTTTTCAGATTTATTAAAAGTCTTTTGTGTCTCCAGAATGTGTCTGTAAAGTTTCAGCTCAAAACACTTGTCAGATTATTTATTATAGCTGTCTGAAGTGTCTGTTTTATAGCTGGTAAAAGCTTGTTGCTGTTTTTTGTACTGTGCCTTTAAGGCTAGTCCTCCCCGCCCACCGTTCCCACGTGCCTGTCATCATGCCTCAATGATAAATATCTGTTATGTTAATGAACAAAATAAACCTGATTTAACGTCCACTAACCGGGATTGAAGCGTCTTCTTTTATAATTGTTCACGCGCCTGTGGTGATGAAGTAAAGCTGAAGTGAATCGCTGTAATTCATTACACACATGCTCTGTTTTAAAACATGTTAAACTTGTGAAACTCACTCTTGATCACATTTGATGATGATTGATGATCCTAGCAAACCGAACAGACCTTTTATTCCTCGTTGCTCTGCGCACACCCTGTCTTGTTGATTTGATTATACGCGTTACTAAGGAGACATGTTTATACGCAGCTGTCGATCAATATTGGTGGGTGGGAGGACCACACTCCTACGTAAAGTTGCAGTCAGTCTGAAAACCGCTCCAATTGGTCCACCGTTCTATGTTGTTAAATTTGAAAAACAAGGACTGGGTGTGTTTATATCACATCAATATGACGGTCTATACACGATACCTACACATATGTCTGTCTAAACAGCTTTAAAAGTAGATTTTTCATCATAGGTGCCCTTTAAAGTAAATGATCTAAATGTATTTATATGTATTTTTATATTCAGGGTGAGGCATAAGACAAAAAAATTTTCATCCAATTAAATATTGTCGGTATGACAATTACCATAATTGCGATAAGTAGCCCAAACTGTCTGTCAACAAATGTAGATTTGTAAAACTGCAGCCATTCGCGCAGATCTGCCATTAGAGTGTGAATCAGTATTAGAGTTAATTTTGCATGCTGGAGTAAGGATGACACCATGGCTGAAGTATTTCTTTTAGACAAATAATGTTCTGTTTTAAACTATTTCAGTCATGCAAAGCTGATGTAGATTGTGTTGTTATGAATGGGTTATATGCACAGAAGTGTTGTTCAGCCACTGAAATCTTTCGGCGAAAGATTGATGTGACTATTTTCAATTTCATAAGGGACCTTTTATAGCATCGATAATGTAGATTTTATTTAGTTTAACAACAAAACTGTCAGTAAATAGCGCTATTCCTCCTAGCCTGCGTTACTGAGGTAGAGTTGGTTTTATATTCACATTGGTTTATTTTTGAACAATGACAACCTGTGATGCGCTCCCTATATTGTTTACCATGCTACTCTGAATATTCGCTCTGAAATAGCATGTAAGTGTGGCTTAGTAATGAGTGTAATTCCTGCACCCCCGTCAGCCAACCACTAAGCATACAGTAGTTGCTTTAGGACAACGTGCATAAGAGAGTGAGACCAGTGATCCTTGCATGCATGAAATATTGCACATTATTATAAGTTTTTCTTGCTACACAGCTGAAAACGTGCTAGATATAAAACAGTTTTTCATTCAGCATTGCAGCATTATAAAGTACAGTAAAGTTTTCCAACTGGCGAATGACATGATCTACTGGATTGTCTGTCTGTCATGACCACCTACTGCACCTTTAACCTATCAAAATAAACCACATACCATATATAATAAAGCAGTATTGATGCAGATTTCCCACCAGTCTTGTGTAAACTACGGCAAGCAGAGTTTATTTGTTTATATATTTATTTATATATATCGGTAGCGGAACAATAGTTAGCTATGATGTATTTCTGCATTGTTTGTATGTATTTATTGTTGTATTTACTTATTTATTTTTAATAATTGATTGTTATTGCCTGTACTGTAAGAAGGTCTATGTATTGTACATTGTTCACACTGTATTTTCTGTTTTTAAATAATACTATTAATCTTGAAAGAAATGCTTAATATTAACCTGAAGTTTCTGTTACTTTATTAAAGCTAAGACAAAGGAATCAGATCTTTAGTGGTTTAAAGTGGGATCTGATGAATTGGAGATATACTGTTATTCCACATTAACTGGACATATACCGTTCTTCCACATTTGAGAAATATAAATCACAATAACATTAGATTTTTAATACTAACACTGAAAAATGCTATCTCCTCAGAATTGAGTAGCTTTTGTTGTCTATTGTCAAGTGAAATAAAAATATAATGTTCACAATCCAAATGAAAATAATCGTATTATTCTAAATCTGAAAAATATAGACTTGTATGGTTCTTCGTTTCAAGGCCTCAATTGATATTTTTCAGTCATGTGACCTCTGACCTGTACAGAGACCTGGTGGCGGGCAAAAAAAACAATGGGCCGTAATGGCAGCTACACTGGGATCTCGATAGAAATGAAGCACAAACCGGTCATATTTCTATTAGTTTCAAGCTATTTAGATCACATATCAACAGAACAGAACCAAGATATGATCACAAACTGTCAATTGGGACAGCCGTTTTTCAGTCATGCAAAACTGTCATGCCCCTTGTCAGAGCTACAATTCTTACATCTAACGTTATCTTTTGGATATTCCTCAGCGATTTAATCATTAGTGACGGCATTATAACATGTACGTGTCTGCTTTTATATTTGGTGCTGGTTTCTTTTACTTAGGTAAAAAATATATATTCATTCACTTCTGCTATTTATATTTTGACTTAGCATTTCAATTTATTCTTAAATTGCACCTGACCTAAAATAAAAACTGTATAAAAAGCATACAAACGCACTGACATTAGGTACTATGAATTGTTATGGGTCAATGGTGCTACCATTCAGCACAAACCCATTAATTTCTCCTTTCTGGATGTTCTTTCTTTGAAGGAATTCTGTAGAAGCACAAGCTCACGTGTGTCTCCTCGTTGGTTAGTAATGCTAAACCTTATTGCACAACAAATATCTGGTTATTTGGCTTAAAAAAAAAAGATGTGCGGTCAGTGGGAGATGTTTTGCAGGCCAAGGAGAGTTTAAATACTATGGAAGTCAACGGTTTCCATAAATCTTCAAAATATCTTCTTTTGCGTTCAGACAAAGACAGAAACTCAGAACTCAGAAAGACAGAACTAAAGGTTTGGAACAAGTAAAGGGAGAGTAAATAGTGAAAGAATTTTTATTTTTGGGTGAACTACCCCTTTAAGAAGTGAAAGCACTTTGAATTTGGATGAATAGATCAGTAGTAAAACAGTGCACTTATGTAGACTAGGAGTTCTTTTTCAGTATTGATAACAACATATTTTGCTGACATTGTTCTTGTTCTGGTATCTTGTCTGTTACAGGATAATTAAAAAGTGACATTGAAACTACCAGTAGGTGGAGCCAGACTTCTGTCTAAATGAGCAATTGCTAAAAATATCTACAGTTGAATTAAGAATTATTAGCCCCCCATTTATCTTTTTCCCCTATTTCTGTTTAACAGAGAGAAGATTTTTTTAAACACATTTGTAAACATAATAGTTTTAATAACTCATTTCTAATAACTGATTTATTTTATCTTTGCCATGATGACAGTAAATAATATTTGACTAGATATTTTCAAGACACTTCTATACAGCTTAAAGTGACATTTAAAGGCTTAACTGGGTTAATTAGGTTAACTAGGCAGGTTAGGGTAATTAGGCAAGTTATTGTTTAATAATGGTTTGTTCTGTAGACTATCGAAAAAAATATATAGCTTAAAGAGGCTAATAATATAGACTTTAAAATGTTTTTTAAAAAATTTACAACAGCTTTTATTCTAGCCAAAATAAAACAAATAAGACTTTCTCCAGAAGAAAAAATATTATCAGACATACTGTGAAAAAAGATTTTTTTTTTATTAAAAAAATTCAGATTATTTTCTAAGTGTATATAATTACTACTAATTCTGACTTCAACTGTATGTTCAAAATGATGGTTCACAGTTATAAATTCAGTTAGAACAATGTCATAACATTAATTTACAGAAATCAATATTAACATTTGCTGAACTGTTGTTTAATCAACATCACGTGCACCATTGCTAACATACTAATAATTGGGAAAATGGCAGTCCTTTCTTGTGTAATATTGTTTAGCATCTTAGAATATATATATATATATATATATATATATATATATATATATATATATATATATATATATATATATATATATATATATATATATATAAACAATACAGTGATATGTTTTGTTTTTGTGAATGTTTATAGATTACAACAATTCAGATGTCAAATATAATAAATAAGACATTAATTTTACCATTAAAAGTGCAATTTCTGAAAACTAATATAACATACATAATGTTTACATGTAAAAAGATAGTTCTCCCAAAAATAAAAATTCGGTCATCTTTTACTCACCCTTCACTTGTTCAAAACCCATCTGAGTTTATTTCTTCTGTTAAACACAAAGCTTACAATGCAAGTCCATGGTTCCCAGCAACCAGCAATTCTCAAAATATCTTCTTTTGTATTCATCAGAAGAAAAACTCAGAAAGGTAAAAATATATATATACACTACATGGCAAAAATCTTGTCGCCTATCCCAGTTTTAGGAACAACAAATAATAACTTGACTTCTAGTTGATCACTTGGTATCAGAAGTGGCTTTAATGAAAGGCAAAGGCCTCTAGATTACACTTATTTTCCCTTCACCAAACTTGACAGATTTCTATGAGAATCTTGGGTCCATGTGGGTTCCATTAGGTCTTCTGCAGTATTTGTGATGATTGGGATGCAGTTCAACAGATGATTCATGGGAAAAAAATCTACCTTCTGCCACTTTTCCAAAAGATCAACTAGAAGTCAAGTTATTATTTGTTGCTTTTACAAGTGGAATCGACAACAAGACTTTTGTCAGGTAGTGTATATATGCAATGATTTTAATTTAAAAGTCATTTTAATTTTTGGGTGAACTGTCCCTTTAAGAACCTCCATGCAGTTTTACATACAGGACAAATGCAAGTCTTACCACAGAAAGAGACGCCCACAGGCTGTTGCATCCTTTGCTCTGGTGTGGAGGGAACGGTGAGGGCAATGGCTAACATGCTGCCCAATGAGGTGCCCACCCACAGACTGGGCACTGCCAGCGTCTCGCTTTTCTTGGACAGAGAGTCGCAAAAATAAAAGGAGGAAATGACCTCCCGTGACTCTCTGTCAATGCTGGTCACACTGGAGCTGCGCGAGCGGCTGAATGAGTTGTCTCTGGCGTCTACAGAGAATACAGTGAGGGACAAAAAAAAAAAAGGGGGAGACAATTAGTATGCGTTTCTAAAGCAAAATAAAGTCTGAAGCACTTCAGGACCCCTGAAAAATGAACTAAAATATAAAACATAAGCACAGCATTCAGTTAATATACTGATGGTGTATTCTTATTAAATTAGTGTGTGCAGTAAGATTTTAAAGGGCACCTATTATGCAAAAATCACTTTTATAAGGGGTTTAAACACAGTTGTGTGGCAACAGTCTGTGAATATAGCATGATTATAACGCTAAAAATTAATTAATTCTATTTTTTATAATCACACTTGTTAAAAACAATCTGCAGAAACACTTTGATTGACATTCTTCCTTTGTATTTGTCATCAGAGCAGGAAAGCCCCGCCCATTAGTGACAATCTCTCCCTCATTAGCATAGACAGCCCTGAGTGAGAAGCAGCCATCTGCCATTAGAGATTAGTTTTAGATGCACATAAACTTATTCAGAGACACTTCTTTGGACATTTCCAGTTTTTCACAGATAACGTTATTCTTGTTCTTGAATCTACCACTAAGCTGACACACAGGCATTTGTAGCTCCACCCTCTTTTGAAAAGAGCACAATCTGATTTAAATTAAAAGCGACAGTAAACAAAATAGCCCAATTTGGATCAAAGCCTAAAAGGGGCAGTTTCAAAAACAAATTTGTGGGTATTTTGTGCTGGAACTTCACATCCACATTCTAGACACATCACAGACTTATTTTACACCTTGTGTAAAGGAGCATAATAGGTCCCCTTTAAAGCTCATGTTGAATTTGTGAACTTGCACGCAACACCTTTTCATGACATCACCAAAACACACATATTTCCATTCGATATTAAAAACCATGAAGTCACTAATGGAGTATATGCACACACACTTCAGTCCGCCAGCCCAAGCTCTTCTGATGAACTGTTGCGCCATTACAAAATCGCATCATTTAAGATCTGATTTCTTTAAAAATCAGTGATCTGCACAGCCTGACTGATATATACAATGCAAAGTAGATACAGTATCACACCAGACAAAAGGCACTGCACTAAATTACTTTTTTTCCCGCCATTTCATTAAAATATGGAGTTTTCAATTTAGTTTCTGCCATCGCCTACTGCTACTGATGGCGTTTGCATTTACACTTGCATCTTTCATCTCTTTTTACGCTTGAACAAAGTCTATTCAACGGATTGTGTTTTAATTGCATTACAACATCGATGCTGTAAAAGGAACCTTATGAAATTGAAAATAGACACATAAACCTTTTACTGGAAGTTTATCGTTGGCTGAAAGTACTAGCTGTGCATTTAGCCCATTACAGCAGCAATAACATTGCTCTATTTCATTATCACAGACCAAGATGCAAACATGTTTCTGATGAAACCTGATGAAATTTTATAAAAAATTTAAACTGTAAAGCAATGGCAAGACTCTCACATGAAAAATTCACAAGAACGTATCTGGATTATATTTAACCACAAAAATCATACACATTCTGCATTAAGACCTTTTGTAATTGGGTAAATATTCATATATATATATTTTTTTTTTTTTTTTTGAGTTTCATCTGTAGAATGTATGGAGGTCAGTTGTCCACTCAGAATGCAAAATAAATGAATAATTAACTGTAACCGATATATCAACTGATAAGTTATACTGTCACTAGGCCAGACGAAATCTGCTGAGTATTTAGCCCATCATTAAATCTGTTTTTAAATTATGAAAATGTGTATATATATTTATTGAGTTTTCATATTACTTTTAGTAATATTAATTCATATGCAAATGTTTATTTGATTTATTTACAATACAGTTTGTAATATCTTCTGTATTTTAGCAGATATAATACATAAAAGACTTGCTTTGTAAACAAACAATTGGATCTAACTGGATTTGCATCGTAAACTTTAAAAGTTAATAATTTTTATTTCATGTTTTAAGTTTTTAGTTACTATACTCCCAAAATCATTCTGCATAAATGCTGATTTTTATAAAAAAATTCTGTGCTGAAATAGCAAATAAACAAAAATAAATAAATAAATAAAAATAAAATTAAAAAATTGCCCTTTTTATTCCTCAATGGAAACAAGAAAAATTGCAAAAATGGAATTTGTTAGTAAACCATGTAATAACAGGCCATACAAGTTAATAGCAACAAAAATTTACTGACAGATTCTTTCCACCAATATGCTGGAGTCGAACACCAGTGGTCCCCAATTCTCGGGCCACGAAATGGTACCAGTCCGTGGATCAATTGGTAACGGGCCGCTTAAGAAATCATTAATTATTTTTGCTTTATTTATTACCCAAGTCAGAACGATCTTTTATTTTGAAAAATCTTTTAGTTTGAAAAATAACTGTATTCTCTCAGTTACATCTCAGTCACTTGAGCACCAAAATTTAATCCACAATCTAACAAAATGAGTAAGAAACAGACAATGTTGGAAAGTTTCTTTGCGAAGGGGAAAAGGCTCAGTGAAGGGCCCGCAAACTTGTCATCCTCTAAGAAAACAGTTGATGGTCATCTAGAAATATATACGTACACCCACCGTCCTACCGGGGTGCAGTGAAATTGTCATGCGTTAATCGGTCCACGGTCATAAAAAGGTTGGGGACCACTGTCGTACACTACTACTGTCTTCACATCAACCAGAATGATATGAATGTATGCCTTTTTTGGCCATAATACATACATGTAAAAGGAAATTAGAATAGAGTCCCCTCAGCATAATTTGTCACATAGTGCATACAGTAACTTTCAGTACAAAATAATAATAATAATAATAATAATAATAATAATAATAATAATAATGAATAAATAAATTATAACAATAAATGATAATAATAATAACATTAATATTATCAATAATAAATAAATACACAATAAATAATATTAATAATAATAATGCATAATAATAACAATTATAAATAAATACACAATAACAATAATAATAATAAAATAACAATAAGATAAATAATATTAAGGAAATAATAAGTAATGATATTCCCTTGATTTGCCTGTACATGTAACACATTAGTGTACACAGTATCTTTCAGTAACAAAATAATAATAAAAAAATAAATAATAACACTAACAATAATAAAATAACAATAATAATAAAAATAATAATTATAATAAACTATGCTATATAATAATGATAAATAATGGTAATAATAATAATAAAAATATCAATAACAACAAAAAAATTAAAAATACATAACAAAAATAAACACAACAAAAATAAAATACACGATAATAATAATAATAATGATAACAAACAATGATAAATAATAATGATACACGATGATGATGATGATAATAATAATAATAATAGTAACAATAATAAAATACATAATAATAATAATAATAATAATAATAATAATAATAATAATAATAATAATAATAATAATAATAATAATAATAACAATAATAAAATAATAATGATAATAAACAATGATAAATCATAATGATACAGGATGATGATGATGATGATAATAATAATAATAGTAATAATAATAATAATAAAATACATAATGATAATAAACAATGATAAGTCATAATGATACAGAATGATGATGATAATAATACTAGTAATACTACTAATAATAAAATACATAATAATAATAATAATAATAATAATAACAATAATAAAATAATAATGATAATAAACAATAATAAATCATAATGATACAGGATGATAATAACAACAAAAACAACAACAAAAATGAAATAATAATAATAATAATAATAATAATAATAATAATAATAATAATAATAATAATAATAATAATAATAATAATGCATATAGTTGTATATTACACTAACTCTCCCAAGACAATGGCTCTATGCACTAGAGTTTTAAAGCCAACCATAAACTTCCGGTAAAAGCTTAATGTGAGTATAATCAATTTCACAAGGTTGTTTTTACAGCATCGATGTTAGCATTCATTTAGTTGTTCAAGCATAAAACGAGATGAGAGACCATTGTAACAGCAAGCGCTGTCAGTAGCAACAGGCTAGTGCAGAAATTCCATTGAAAATACAGGGGTAAACTAAACTGTCATATTTTAAAGACATGGCGGGGGAAAAGAGAATATAATGCAGTGCTTCTTGTCCGATCTGAGATCCACTTCATATTGTATATATAACAGGCAGTGAAGATTGCTGATTTTTAAAGAAATCAGATCTTAAACGTGACAATTTGTAATGGAAAGACAGTTCACTGGAAGCCGCTGGGCTGCCTGGCTGAAAATTAAAAGTCTGTGTGCATATAGCCCATTGTACTTTACAATAGAAATACACAAATGCACAAATTTTGGTACATTTTGAGAACAAAGTCCATAATCTCCTTTGTTTCGTTCCTTTGAACTGATGATAGAATTTCTTGACTTTTTGTATGACACTATCCAACTTCAATCTGTAATCTGGTTCAAATAAAACTGTGAAAGAAGGATTAAACACAGCGGGCAGATTGATCAAAAGCAAACCCACACACGACGGGTTTCAGTCAGAGTTAGTTTGTGGCAGGTCAGGTCAGCCTGTAATCGGGCCACTCACTGCGCTCACAGAATGAGGTCTCACGGAAAGACACTGTGTGACGCTGCCTCTTCATTTCCTTCACACCACTCTGTTTCTTACCAGGGAGAGAGCAGTGACGCCGTAACCTCCTTTCTACATGCAGAACAAATGTGCAGTTCATCTACCTGACCAATGCACATACAGTTGAACTCTTTTTCAAATATCTCCCAAATTATGTTCAATAGAGCAGGGAATTTTTCACAGTATTTCCTATAATATTTATTTTTTTCTTTTGGAGAAAGTCTTATTTGCTTTATTTCTGCTAGAATAAGAGCAATTTTTAATAAAAAAAATAGACAAAAAATTAAGGTCAATATCGTTAGCCCCCTTAAACTATGTGTTCTTCCAATTGTCTACAGAACAAACTACTGTTATAGAATGATTTGCCTAATTTCCATAATTTGCCCAATTAACCTAGTTAAGCCTTTAAAGGTCACTTTAAGCTGAATACTAGTATCATGAAAAATACCTAGTAAAATATTATGTACTGTCATCATTCATTCATTTTCTTTTCGGCTTAGTCCTTTTATTAATCTGAGGTCGCCACAGCGGAATGAACCGCCAACTTATCCAGCACATGTTTCACACAGCGGATCCCCTTCCAGCCGCAACCCATCTCTGGGAAACACCCATACACACTCACTCACACACTACGGACAATTTAGTCTTCTTAATTCACCTATACATGTCTTTGGACTGTGGGGGAAACCGGAGCACCCGGAGGAAACCCACGCAAACGCAGGGAAAACATGCAAACTCCACTCAGAAATCCCAACTGGCCAAGCCGGGACTCGACCCAGCGACCTTCTTGCTGTGAGGCGACAGCATTACCTACTGCGTTGCCTACTGTCATCATGGCAAAGATAAAATAAATTAGTTCTTAAAGCTATTATGTTTGGAAATGTGTTGAAATCCTTCTGTTAAACAGAAATTAGGGTGAAATATAAAATAATTCAAATATAACAAGAGGGCTAATAATTCTGACTTCAACTGTATGTCTGATAAAAACATTAGTGTACTTTTTTCATTAATGCATTATGGACAATCGATTATGGACCCTATTCGATAACATAACAAGACTGTTATGACACGTTTAACTGTTATTATAAAAAAAACAAACAAAAACAAAACGTTTTACATTTATATGTAAATACACGCTACATTTATACACGTTTGAACATTTATATGTATTTCCATTTGTATTCTATCATCTTTGCATCAAATTAACAAAAAACAAATTACAGCTTATGCAAGGAATTTCTAATGCAGTGTCTATGGGGCTGAGAGTAAATGTGACGCTGTTCTCTCCTCTGGCTGCCATTATCAGTCTAACACTATTGTTTTTCCTTTTTCTGAAAGTCTCAATAACACCATCGTGGAGTTTTTCTTTTATCATTTCAGCAAATAGGATAGTAAAAACATCATTAGCTGTACTCTCCCATTCACTGCGCTCTAAGTTTACCCTACTATGACGAATTCTGTTGCGGAGAAACCCGGAAATGTGAAAAAGGTCTATAATCTACTACATAAAGCCCTATTCTACTACACAGGGGAAAACGCTAAAGCATTAATCGTGAAACTAAAAGTTATATACTAAATGAAAAAAAAAACGATCTATTGTAGTGTTTGCTATTTAAACAAAACAAAATATAATCCTTTTCAGACTTTTCATGCCAAACACAGTGTCCTAACATGCTGCACTATACAATAAAAGGTGTCGTTTCCAAGCTAAAAGGAGTTTTTTATTAAATCTATTAGGGTTTTTTTATGTGTATTCATTGAAAATCACTTGGGAAGTATTTGAAAAATAATGAAAATTTCAAAAGAAGACTATTAATTTTACCTTCAACTGTACTTTTAGTAATGTAATGAGGTTAAATATCATCGTAACATGTTTTATTTAATGCCATTTCAGAAAACAAATGCTATTTTCACGGAAAAAAAAAACAGTTCATTAATAAATATACAATTAAAAACCACAAACAAATGAATAAATTAGATAAGATTTTGCATTTTTCCAGGTGATTGAGTTCATTTCATAAAAAGCAGGACAGTTTACCAGAATGTGTTTTACAGTATTAAGAATTTTGAAGAACAAACACTGAGTGGGGTCTTCACTTTTAAGCAAAAAAAAAAAAAAAAAACAAGGGTTCATTTTGAATGTCCATCTGGTAAAAACCCCTTGATCACATCTAGTCTTGTATTAAAATGCATTAAAAAATCAGTTTGAAATTCATTCATTCATTTTCTTATCCATTCATTCACAGTGGAATGAACCACCAACTATTCCAGCATGCTTTACGCAGCAGATGCCCTTCCAGTCACAACCCAGTACTGGGAAACATCCATACACACTCAGTCACACACATACACTACGGCCAGTTTAGTCTATTCAATTCACCTATAGCGCATGTCTTTGGACTGTAGGGGGAAAAGTGTGAGCACCCGGAGGAAACCCACACCAACATGGAGAGAACATGCAAACTCCACACAGAAATGTTAACTGACCTAGCCGGGACTCGAACCAGCGACCTTCTTGCTGTGAGGCAACAGTGCTAACCATTAAGCCACCGTCCCACCCCGTTTGAAATTTCAGGTTGTATTTTAAACAATTAATTACTCTTCCATGTCTCTAATGAGGTTTAATATATATTTATGAATTAGTTTATTTCATTGGCTCTGGTATTTAAGAGATTGTCTTGTAGTGTCTGGTGGGAACAGTCAAATTGCATGTTATTAGGACACCGTTTTTGATTCTAGCCCAGAAAAGCTCAGACCTTCAATAAGATGACTGCTTAAAGTAAGGTCAGTTTTACATCAGCAAGGAGGAAAAGATGCACAGCTACTCCTACAAGCTGAAGAGAGAGAACAAACGCTTACCATCTTTTTGATCAGCAAGCATGTTAATTTTCCGGGATATCTTAGCTGTAAAAAAGAAAACATTGTTCTGAACATACAGTCAAAGCCATTCAGCTGGGAAATCAAGGTTACTAAGGAAGCAAAATATGTGTTAATCAACCGCTTTAGGAGAGAAATAAGCAAGTTGAGAGGATCATTATGTAGAATGAAGCAGCCAGGAGCCCATCAGCAGCCTTAAAAAGAGACGTTCGATCATTTAGCAGGTTATATTCGTATTTAGTAGTAGTGTGTTAGCGTACTCGATCATGCCCGGAAAAAAAATATTGCATTGAGATTAGTGGAGATGAAACCCCAGCACCAATCAAGAATCAGAAAACTAGGAGCTTCATTTCTGTCTGATGAAATATGAAATTGTGTGTGTGTTTGTACTGGTGTTTGTGGTTTATGAGGACCTCAGGGTTTAAGAGGACATACATTGTGTCAAAATGCTTAAAAATCGTAGTTTAAACCAAAAACGTTAATTTGGTTATCATTTACTTGTTTCAAACGATTATGAGTTTCTTTCCCCTGAAGATATTTTGAAGAAAGTTCAAAACCTGTAGCCATCGACTTGCATAGCATTTGGTTTTCCTTCTACGGAAGTCAATGGTTATAGATTTCCATCTTTCTTCAAAATAGCTTCTTTAGTGCGAAGAAAGAAACCCATAAAAGTTTGGAACCACTTAAGGAAGAGTACATAGTTGTCATTTTTGGGTGAACCATCTCTTTAACAGGGTATATTTGCTGAAAGATTGGGTTAAGGGCTAGCGTTAGAATAAGACAATAAGATAAGCGATTGTTAATCTATAAAATGCATTACGTCTATGGAGAGTCCTCTTAAACTACATATTCAAATATATGTGTGTGTGTGTGTGTGTGTGTGTGTGTGTGTGTGTGTGTGTGTGTGCGTGTGTGTGTGTGTGTGTTTAAAATCACCCATATGTACTGTAAATCTATTCATGATTTCAGAGGTACAGTTGGCATCTGTGTGAAAATATTTGATTAAAAAATCTGAAATATGTTAAATGTCTGACATCATTTTCTTGGCCTGTGTATTTTTACCCTTGAAACGCACCAGAGCAGAGTGAAAGCCTGTAATGTTAAAAAAGGTTAGAAAAAAAGCAGTCCTACAGGGAAAACGCTTTTGAAATGATGACAGTAAAACTGGTTAAAACTGGTTTCAGGAGCATTTACAATCCATTCAAAAACAAAAACCGTAACTGCTTCATAGGGTGCTTTCACACTTGGTTCAATTGCCTGATCTGAACCCAAGTTCGATTGTTCCCCCTTGCTACCTTCTCAGCTGGTTTGTGTTCACACTGTCTTGTTTCCTTCTGAACCCCGGTACGCTTGCGTCATTAAGCTGTTGTATTTACTTAGAATTTTTGTCTTGTTTTTTATTCCAAATATCTAAATTTCAAACCGAAAACAAGATTCTTTAACTTACCCTGCTGGCAGATTATTTTGCTTGTTTTAAAGAAAAACTCCCTTAATTTTGACTTATTTCTTCTGAAAGTGAGAACCAAACAAGATTTTTACTTGACCTATAGGGATGTAACAATTCACCTGACTCACGATTACAAACACAATTCACGATACTAATCTCACGATTCAGTCATGATTTTTGTTAACAAAATGATTTGAAAGAAATTAAGGTGAAGAGCCCTTTCATTTTTTCTTAAATGCTGCACATGTTTTGCTAAATATAATATATTTTTCTGCCAAAACAAAATTGCTATTTAAAAAATAATAATAATAATAATAATATTAACTAATTCATTTATTTAAACAAACTAAAACTTGTTTAACTGTGCTGGGATTTGACATTTTAATAAAAAAATATATCAGCATATCTATGTTTTCTAGCATAAACTGAGGTCTTTGTGGAGAGGAAAACCTTTCCTAGACCAGAGAGCAGTGTGTACAGAGGTGGTCAATAGGCTCTATGCTCCAGGGAACTGGCCACTGGCATAAAACACTGATTATAAAATTCCTAATTATACAGTAGGATAGAGACAAGAGTTGAACATGATTATGAAGGTGAATAATTAATATTACTTGTAGAATTAATTAGTATAAGAATCAGTGTGATACACTTAAGAACAGATAACCTTGAACATTTAAAAATATTCAATAATAATAAGCAATTTATGAAAATATGCATAAACTAATTTGAAAATAAGAGGGTAAAACTAATCTAATACCTGCTTCTGTAACAGAACAACTTTCTCTTTCAGTCTGAAAAACAACTTCACTTTCGCTATGAAAACACTGATGCACCGTGTGATCTTTGTAGCACTCGTCGGAGCAAGCAGAGCTGCAAATCATCTGGTCATTTCGCTTATTAATAGCTTTGTTGTGTATAGACATCTGTGACAGTAGTTTTTCACTGTGCTGACGGTTTATGTGCATCATATTCGTTCTTCTGTTTGTGTATGTAAACGTCTTTTTGCAGTATTTGCACACAGTTTTTGTTTTGTCTGGTGCACTTCACCGCTGTCATTTCAATCTGCCACTCCACTTCTTGCTCGCTGCTGATGTGCAGGTAAAGCGAGCTTGCGCCTGCAACCACAGCGCCGCCTCTGTGCAAAAAATGTATGGTGATTCATTCAACATTTGTATCGATTTGATTCGTCACATATATGAATCGATTTTCAACCGACTCACGGTGAATCGTTACATCCCTATTGATCTATGACGCTTTAGGTAAGTCAGAAAAGCATTTATTTCCATCATGAATATTCCATTCCTGTAGCCGAATACTGTTATAGACTCCCCAGAAAAAGATTAGAGCAATTCAAAACATCTGGAGAAACTGTATTCATATCGCAATTATTATTGCAGAAAAATAAGATATGGCAATATCAGATTTTTTCAATTTTGCACAGCCCTAATGTGAACTGTAACTGAGTCCATCTGAAAGAGATGGTCTGCGGAAGGCTTCACTTCAGATCTGAACACAATCGCACCAAATCATGGAAGCGAGCGGCTATTAATTGCGTATTAATTGGTCAAACAGTATATTTGAGTATTATTCAGTATATTAACAGTATATTCGCTTTATTGACACATCAAGTAAATCAAGTTTGTAACCATGTGTAATTCTTTTGTCTAACATTTTAAGAAATTCTTATTACATGTTTTATCCTGTTGTCATTTGTAACTTTACTGTTTCTGTATGTGTGATGATGTGTTTTTTGATTTTAGGTTGCCTTTTAAAATTTGGCAGGGGGCAACAGATGAAAATTAGCCCCCGTGGCTAACTCTGGCTTATTTACAGTCTCACTGTTTATTAATAAGCATTGTCCCTGTTAAATTAATAAATTACAAATTAATGACATAACAACGCGCTACAAGCAGAGAGAACGTACATCAAATATCTGCTCGACTTTGCAAAAAAACTTATCTCTTTGCATTAGAAATAGATGATTGAAATAAAACAATGCAATTCAATATCAACATAATATAAATCCAGGGTTTTGACAAAAATCATGCAGGCAGTCGTGGCTACCGACAAACCCCAAATGCACTGATCATGTATATTAATTAAATTTAATGTTAGCCTAAGACGTTTTACTTGATTTGATTACAAGAATAATGTAAAAAGTGTTTGTTTCAAGTAGAAAAAATGACCACCTCAGTCTCATTTTAAGACACGAAAAACCCTGATATCAAATAAATAATGTGATAAAATAGATGTATGTGGCGATCAGTGTTAGCACTTTAAAATACACTCACCGGCCACTTTATTAGGTACACCTGTTCAACTGCTCATTGATGCAAATTTCTAATCGGCCAATCACATGGGAGCAACTCAATGCATTTAGGCATGTATACATGGTCAAGACGATCTGCTGCAGTTCAAGAAAGGTGATTTAGGTGACTTTGAACGTGGCATGGTTGTTGGTGCCAGATGGGCTAGTCTGAGTATTTCAAAAACTGCTCATCTACTGGGATTTTCATGCAGAACCAGAGGAGAATGGCCAGACTGGTTCAAGCTGATCGAAAGGCAACAGTAACTCAAATAATCAATCGTTACAACCGAGGAATGCTGAAGAGCATCTCTGAACACACAACACGTCCAACCTTGAGGCGGATGGGCTACAGCAGCAGAAGACCACACCAGGTGCCACTCCTGTCAGCTAAGAACAGGAAACTAAGGCTACAATAGGCACAGGCTCACAAGAATTGGAGAAGATTGGAAAAACATTGGCTGGTCTGAGGAGTCTCGATTTCTGCTGCAACATTCGGATGGAAGGGTCAGAGTTTGGAATCAACATTATGAAATCATGGCTCCATCCTGCCCTGTATCAACGGTTCAGACTGGTGGTGGTGTAATGGTGTGGGGGATATTTTATTGGCACACTTTGGGCCCATTAGCACCAGTTGAGCATCGTGTCAACACCACAGCATACATGAGTATTGTTGCTGACCATGTCCATCCCTTTATGACCACAGTGTACACATCTTCTAATGGCTACTTCCAGCAGGATAATGACAATAACACGACAATGAGTTCATTGTACACAAATGGCCTTCACAGTCACCAGATCTCAATCCAATAGAGCACCTTTGGGATGTGGTGGAACGGGAGATTCGTATCATAGATGTTAAGCCAACAAATCTGCAGCAACTGTGTAATGCTATCATGTCAATATGGACCAAAATCTCTGAGGAATATTTCCAGTACCTTGTTGAATCTATGCCTCGAAGGATTAAAGCAGTTCTGAAGGCAAAAGGTCCAACCCAGTACTAGTAAGGTGTACCTAATAAAGTGGCCAGTGAGTGTATATTAAATACAATAAAATTTAATTTCTTTTAATTAAACTCCAGTGCAGTTTCCTTGTACTGGGTTGTGGCTGGAAGGGCATCAGAGCAGGGACGGAGCAAACCAGACATTCAAACTAAATGCGAAAGCACCCTAAGAGTAACTTGCACTCATGAATCATTTACAAGATGACATTTTCTGGAACAGTAAAAATGCCTAGCAATTAAAACGTAGAAGTTCTCAATAGCCCAGTATAAACTGGCAAGCTTGACCACCGAGCAACAGACAAACATAGTTCAGCTCTAGTACATATTTATGCAGCAAACCCAGTTGAAATGGTTTGGTTAGTTCATTTGGTTAGTCCACAGGAGCCCATTAGTACAGAAACTGAGAGACCCAGATTGCCATTTAAGGAACATAATACAGTACCAAAGTCATTGGCAACAGTCTTGGATATCCGCTTGCTTTTGGACTTCACTGGAAAATGTGTTGAAAAAAGAAAATAAAGGCTTTGCAAGAACAAATTTGTTATTATTCTTTTTGTATGCTGTATGTACTGTACCCTTCTCAATGAACTTTTGTTTGCTGTCTTCATCAGAATTGCATGGTGAACCGGAGCCTACAGCAACAACACAGTCTGCATAATAATGTGATACAGCCAATGGGGTCTTACGTAACTTTTGGCAACTATCTGCATATCAAAGTCAAATTCCTTGTAAATGAAATTTCCTTGGTCAGCACACCTGACTGGGATTCTGATGACGCTTGCAGAATTGTTTTAATTTTTTGCTGTGCTAGAAGCTTTTTTCAACTATAATAGAGCTTCACGTCCAATGCTCTGGCATTGCAGTGTTTGTCAATATGTCTGTCTGTAAGTTACAGTGTGTAATTTATGCATCGCCAAAAGAAACTGGCAGAGGATTAGCATTGGATTGGCAGAACTACCAGTATTTCCAAACCATGCACACAGTGGCCTTTCTGGGAAACTACGCAAATAAAGGAAAGTGCAAAATTAAAATTCAGTTCATCCTTAAAATGCTAAATTCATACAAAAATATTGTCAACATTAACTCACCCTCATGGGTTCATTCCTTTCATTATAATCTTTTATGAAAGACAATAAGAGATCTTAAGTAAAATGTCAAGATTGATTTTGTACTTTAAAACTCAACAAGCACAAATACGTGCCCCTGGAGCACACCGATTACACTGAACGCTTTTGTTTTTTTACATTCTGAGAACGCAAGGTGCACCATACAGCCTTTTTACATGTGTTAAAATTACAGATTATTATTTTATGCCAAAAATATTTAGAATATTAAGTAAAGATCATCTGGTCAGAACTAGCTAAGCACAATCTGCTAATAAAAACCACTCGAGAACGCCATCTGTTGTTAAAAACTAGCCTAGAGCACCATCTACTGTCCAAAACTAGCCTAGAGCGCTACTCTGTACTAAAATGGCGGCTCTATTGACGCATTCCTTTCAATAGACAACAATAGCATAGGCGACATCTAATGTAAATATCTATGAAGTTAACGAGAAGTATCCTCAGTCGTATGCCATCTAGACGTCACCGCGCTGCTCAGGATACTCCCGTTAATATAGCATAATTTCTGTGATGCTACATCAAATAATATTTTTACATTACCGTGAGGGTTGAGGTAGGGGTAGATGCTACTAAAATACAACTAATGCGTAATTTAACAAATAAAATAAATACTTCTCAATAACTTCCGATCGCAGATGTATCCCTTCTAGGCGACAATGGTGGCGCCTATTAGCCATCATATAACAAATAATACGATCATTTTCAAGCTGTTTGAAAGACAGAGTATACATTTTATCACATATTTGAGAATTGGAGTATCAGAAATTCCACAATATTAATTCGGATATTTGTCAATATTTACAGAAAAAGGCAAAAATAAACAAAATACGATGTATACGTAGATCATTGGGGCTGGTGGGTGACGTGATAAATTTGACGCGTCGTGATGGGAACTTTAGATGGATTCTAAAGCCTCATTCACCGTATGTGCGACTCGCAGTGGCAAAGTGACCGTTCATTTCAACAGAGAGTGAGCGACTTCCGGCAACCTCCGTCTACGCGAGCAACAGCAACGTTGGCGACCAGGTGGGCGTGTCCAGCGACGTAATAAAGTTGAGAATTCTTCAACTTCATGCCAATGAAGAGCGACAGCCAATAGGAGCATCAGTAGAGCTCACATGATCCTCGCTCAGAGGCCAGTTGTATTCTCTGTGCTGTAGACATACAGCAGGGGCCACCCAGAGCGACAGGCAGCTAAAAAGTCACTGCTAGTGTGAATAAAGCATAAGTAACGGTCACAAAATAAACCTCACACAGGAGAATAAGCTGGAGTTTATAAAACCCACGCGTGAAACGGTTAAACAACAAAATAAGCGCTCATTTGACGTGTTGTGAAAGGTTTCAAGTGGTGTCAAACACTTGTTTTTTTCATGTCATATACCACTTTTAAAAGACACGACAAAAATGAGAGTCAAGAACTACAACAAGCTACAACGTCTGATATAGTTTCAGAAAACTATGAAGATGTATCATTTTATAAAGTTTTGGAGCTTGACAGTATAAAAGTGGGTGGTGATTTATCAGAAACAAAATGCTTTTAGCCTGAGATCTCCTTTTATTTTTCATGAAAGAAAGAAAGATGTTTTTGGAACAACACAAGTGTGAGTTAATAATGACAAAAAGCGTAATTACTGGGTAAACGGTTTTTCAAATTGCTTGTCAATCAGCTCATCGCAAAACTATCATCCACGCTCTTAATCCTTCTTGTTTTCCCCAGTAAAGACAATGCAGAAAAGTGTGAGAGCGTCTTTACCTGAGGTTGGTGATTTGCATCTCTCCTCTGGGGCGGCTGATGCATCATTACCATCACAAAGACCTGTTGAAAACAAACGCGATTAAACCAAACCGCCTGACGGATTTTATGCGCAAAACATCACTTAGCACTTAAACAATAAATCAAGACAAAAAGAATAGAAGAGAAATAGAAGAATGCAGACAGATATAGAGAGAAAGACAGGACGTTTGATGAGTGCCATGTGACTTACTGAGGTAAGAAGAACGAAGCTTTTTCACTGATTCAGAATAAAAGTTAGAGAGGCCGGACATGCAAGACTTCTTATGCAGAGTGTCTTTACGAAAACCACAGAGAGAGACGGATATTGAAAGGGTGAGACAAAACAATGACACAAAAATCAAATGAACAGCAAGAAGGCCTTTGAATTCCCAGAGTTCAGAGACTGCATTCAGGACAGATTGTTTCACTTAGGTTTTTTAGTAATTGTTGAGGTCTAAACATAGGTAGGTCGTTTCTGTTCAGTAAATTTAAAGAGTAATTTGGAATGCACAATGTTAGACAGAGCTGTGGCAAAAATCAGTTGAGAAATCAATTCTACATCGATTGGGATTAAAAAAAAAACATTGATATTCTCTCTCTTAAATCAATTCTGAGCTTTGTTTTTATGTATGATTTACATACATATACTGTTTGCATTTAATTCCTTATAATTAGCACTTAAACCTCAAATAATCATTAAGTGAGGATAGGTTTAAGCAAATTACAAGAGTATTCATAGTGAGCTATTTACATTAATCTTGTGATATAAAAGGCAACTTACAACAATCAAGCGCACTTCCTTGTGAGGATTTCAGCATAGAGCACCATCTGCTGTTCAAAACTAGCCTAGATTGCAATCTTCTGTAAAAATAATAGCCTGAAGTGTCATTTGCTGTTAAAAAAAACAAGCACCATCTACTGTCAAAAACTAGCCTAGAGCATCATTTGCTATTGAAAAACTAGCCTAGAGTGTCATCTGCTGTTCAAAACTAGCCAAAGCACTATCTACTGTCAGAAACTAGCCAAGAGCGACATCTGCTGTTAAAAACTAGCCTAGAGCACCATCTACTGTCAAAACTAGCCTAGAGCGACATCTGCTGTTAAAACTAGCCTAGAGCGACATCTGCTGTTAAAAACTAGCCTAGAGCGCCATCTACTGTCAAAACTAGCCTAGAGTGACATCTGCTGTTAAAACTAGCCTAGAGCGACATCTGCTGTTAAAAACTACCCTAGAACGCCATCTACTGTCAAAACTAGTCTAGAGTATCATTTGCCATTAAAAAACTAGCCTAGTGTCATCTGCTGTTCAAAACTAGCCAGAGCACTATCTACTGTCAAAAACAAGACTAGAGCAACATCTGCTGTTAAAACTAGCCTAGAGCGACATCTGCTGTTAAAAACTACCCTAGAACGCCATCTACTGTCAAAGCTAGTCTAGAGTATCATTTGCCATTAAAAAACTAGCCTAGTGTCATCTGCTGTTCAAAACTAGCCAGAGCACTATCTACTGTCAAAAACAAGACTAGAGCAACATCTGCTGTTAAAACTAGCCTAGAGCGACATCTGCTGTTAAAAACTACCCTAGAACGCCATCTACTGTCAAAGCTAGTCTAGAGTATCATTTGCCATTAAAAAACTAGCCTAGTGTCATCTGCTGTTCAAAACTAGCCAGAGCACTATCTACTGTCAAAAACAAGACTAGAGCAACATCTGCTGTTAAAAACTAGCCTAGAGCGCCATCTACTGTCAAAACTAGCCTACAGCGACATCTGCTGTTAAAACAAGCCTAGAGCGACAACTGCTGTTAAAACTAGCCTAGAGCACCATCTACTGTCAAAAGTAGCCTAGAGCACTATCTGCTGTTCAAGTCTAGAGTGTTGTCTGCTGTTAAAAACTAGCACAGAGTGTCATCCGTTGTTCAAAGCTAGCCTAGAGCAGCAGCATCTGTTAAAAACTAGCATAGAGTACTATACGCTGTTCAAAACTAGCCTAGAGCACCATCTGCTAATAAAAACTAGCCCAAAGCGCCATCGCTGATCAAAACTAGCCTAAAGCACCATCTACTGTCAAGAACTAGCCTAAAGTGCCATCTGCTGTTCAAAACTAGCCTATAGTGCCATCTGCTGTTCAATACTAGCCTAGAGCGCCATCTGCTGTTCAAAACTAGCCTAGAGCGCCATCTGCTGTTCAAAACTAGCCTGGAGCAGAATTTGCAATAGAAAACAAGCTTAGATCGCCATCTACTGTCAAAAATTAGCCTAGAGCACCATCTGCAACTAAAAAATAGCCTAGAGCGCTGTCTATTGTTAAAAGCTAGCCTAGAGGACAGTCTACTGTCAAAAACTAGCCTAGAGAGAGCTATCTGCTGTTTAAAACTAACGTAGAGCAGTCAAAAATCGATTCAAGAGGGAATAGCAACGTCTTGAAAGATTTTCCACCCCACCTCTATTAAACATTGGGATTTTGTACAACTTATTTAAAATTTCATCAAGTATGATGGATAACAACTATGGGTGTTTCTTTTGCCTTAACAAACACCACTTAAAACTTGTATTGGACATATCTTCAGTATAGGAGCATTGCTAATAATAATGCTAAATGCCATAAATCCAGTCTGTTGGCGTCTGTGTATTTCAAAGACTGAAACTCAGATGAGTGAACAACATAAAAGATCAAGCAAAGACAGGGAAGAGAAAAGAACAAACACCAGCGCCACATTTTGAGCATATGGATCGGATGATTTTCTAAGATCAGGGGCAGATGGTTCCTCGGCCAGAGATGACCACCCGCGGGTTGAAGGATGCAGGAGGCATCACTGTTTGTAGACGGACACTGCTCATAACGAGCTGTACTTTTTCAGACAGAAAGTGACACACACACACACAGACTGACAACATGCAGAGGTTATGATTATTAGTAAGATAAGGCTTTCTCTTGGATTTGTGTTCACCTGCTGAGGGCTGTCTGGTTTTGCGGGGTGAGTGTGGCTGTCTGTGGTGAGGATCTGTCGAGCCATACAATTCGGCGGTGCTCACGTTCAGAAGGAGAGTTTTCTGAATGTAATCAACAACTGCAAGGCCGTTTCCATTGCCAAAAGCGACTCTGTGAAATGTACGACAGATGCGTTAATAAAATACACTGCCTGCTCCACCAAAAGTCTACATTAGGACTTTTATTGCAATGATTCATAGCTTTCTGGCATATTTTTGGCATCGTTTTTTCAAACCTTAACCTTTTTTATTTCTTAAACCTCCATTTGCAAAGATTTATCCCATGGCCATAATCCAGGATGACAATGCAAAGATTCATTAGGCTTAAATTGAAAAGAGGCTTCGTTTGTGCACATTAATTGACCACCGATTAACCTGAACCCCATATAAATCTTCAAGATGATGATTAGGTGCAAGACTACACTGCTTGTCACAGTAGCTGGGCTTCCATGAGCCTGTGTTACTGGGCATTTTGAAGTATCACATGAGAAACGAGTAACAAAAACAGCAGATTTCAAAAATAAAATAGCTTGCTTGAGGTTTTGAACTGTGTGAAAGAGGGTGTTGTAAAAAAATAAATGAGTGAAGATAGAGAGAACCCAGTCTAGGAGACTTGAACAAGCAGAAGAATTTCTTTATTGAGACCTGTAGGTTAGTCTGCAGTCAAGAAGTCCATGTGTCTGCAGAGCCTATCGGAGGTCTGCAGTCTGCGAGTTCTATCACAAGTCTGAATTAAGACAAAGATGTCCTGTCTATAATGTCTTCTTAGGAGGAGGGGAGATGGCTAAACAAAGCATGCAAATTAAGAGTCAGCATGATAACCTGCATATAGGTGTTAGAAACCTGCCCAGCAACTGACCAGATGAGTTAATCAACAAGTGATGTTTTATAAACAAATTTCGGGAGGAGCACGCGCAGAAGTTTCAGTATCAAATACGTCATTGACAATTATTCTATTATCCAATCAGTTCTTGACTAAACCCCTATATATACCAATGCTGTCTTACCTGCAGCATCTTACGACTTTAGCATCCCTCCACCACCCCGTCACCTCACCTCTTAAGCATTACAATCTCGGGGGGAGCGTTCTCGGGCCGGGCTAGATACTTCGCTCGAATCCCAATTCCTCTGTTTCCTGATAAGAGGAATAACTCGAGTTTGGGTGTCTTCCCCGAGCTCAGAGCCCTCTCCCCGGACAGCACGCCAAATACGCTTTATTCTGAAACTATTGCAAGTGTGAACTCGTGAAAAAGGTTTCTTTAGCATGAAAGCATCACCCAAAAACAAAGGCAGAGTCGTTAAAAGCCTGGCCGTAGCATTTGCATTACCTTGGCTCAGCCAGTAGTCAGAAAGACAAAGGTAAGTGTCCCTCATGGCTGGCCTGTTAATGAAATGATATAATCTAAAACCAAAGAACTTTTCAGTTATATGTAGATTATTGTTCATTTGAAACTAGATTATACAAATTTATATTCCCACAAGGTGACGCAGTGGCGCAGTAGGTAGTGCTGTCGCCTCACAGCAAGAAGATCGCTGGTTCGAGCCTTGGCTGGGTCAGTTGGCGTTTCTGTGTGGAGTTTGCATGTTCTCCCTGCGTTCGCGTGGGTTTCCTCCGGGTGCTCCGGTTTCCCCCACAGTCCAAAGACATATGGTATAGGTGAATTGTGTAGGCTAAATTGTTCGTAGTGTATGTGAAAAAGTGTGTATGTGTTTCCCAGTGATGGGTTGCAGCTGAAAGGGCATCCGCTGCATAAAACAAATGCTGGATAAGTTGGCGGTTCATTCCGATATGGCGACCCTGGATTAATAAAGGGACAAAGATTAATGAATGAATATTTATTTTAATTTATTTTATTATTATTATTTTATTTCTTTTTACTACTACTTCTACTACTACTAATACTACTACTATCTATTGTGTGTACTGTTTTTTATTATATACAGGCTTCTTACAACTTTTCCAACTTCAAATTCCAGCACTTTTCAAGCACTTTCAAGATGCATTTTTATGCTTTTCCAGCACCTAACAACCACTGTATATATATGCTGTATGTACTTTTTCACTATTAAATCCATTGTGCCATTTTAAAAAACACAATATGACTTTTTAACTTAAATTGTTCAATACTTTGGAGCATAGATGTATTGGGAAAGTTCACCCAAAAATGCTAAAAAAAAAAAAAAAAGGTCAGTTATTGGATGAAGTATCTTTTAAGTTTGGTCTCTTACTACCTAAAGTTGCTGTCTCAAATTATTAGCTTACGGTCAGATTTTGTTTGGGTGTAGTACCAAACTTTCATGACCAGTCGTTCATGATATTTCATGTGCATTGCTATTCAAGATTCACGTAACAAATTAAAATTAAATCCTTGCCACACAGCCCGAGAATTTTCTTGCTGCAAATTAATGAACTGTTCATATGTCAACTGTTTTGAAAATCAGACACCAAATATGGAAACCACACTTTGCAAGCTTTCATTAATATTACTTTTACATTTTTTATTATTTTATTTATTTACTTTATATTACTTTAGGTTAGGACTAAGGTACTGTTGCAACTGTATGCAAATGTCCCACCTGTCAAAGGGTGACAGTTAAGGGGTTAAAGGAAAACATGTTTAATGGTTGAAAATGTATCACCTCTCTGTAAGTAGTCTTAACATTTTATATAATCTATATATAAATGACAAATAATCAGCAGACAGATAAATTCAATTTCAATAAACTCTTTAATTGCGTAAAATTGTTGGGGGGGGGGGGGGGGTTTCTTATCCTGAGCAGCCCTCACATGTCACAGTGTGCAGTACACAATCAATAACTCAAATTGGCAAGGAAGTGCCCTTTAGACTGTCGAGTTTGGGAAAAAAAATGAATGAAAATGAAAATAGTGCAAAATTGAAACTGCACTGAACAAAATATAGTGCAAAAATAATAACTAGCTTATTCAGGATTAAGCCAAACATAATATAACCTAATACTTGCACACGTCATCTTAATAACAGTAACGGTCTTTTCATGAGCTGCAATATTAGTTTAATCTCAGTGAATGCAGCAACATCATGACAATTAAATGAAGGATTAAATAAAACATCTCATGCTTAAAATGTGTGGCAAACGCTGTTACCTGCAAAGCAGACTCCCTCAGGCTTTACAGTGAATGGCTTTAGTCATTTTTATAGCTGACTTTAACCCACCGGAAATCTTTTATCTACTCTTCGAAAAGTGTAAATGGTGGATTAACATTCACCACATGATCACTGATTAGATGCGCCGTTATTTGTAACTTCAGGTGGTTTGTAAAACTAACATCTGTCAGTGTTGTTTCAGTCTCTCGTACCTTTACATTTTCACGCCTGTAGCAGTGTTGCCAGATGTTGCTGACTGTTTCCAGCTCAAAAGCTGTCGAAAAACCGCTGAAAACCAAAAAGCGCTGCCCAACAATCAATAGAATATAATAACCTGAGGAAGGGGGAGGGGGGGATGTCGTGTCGTGGAGGGAGATCATAAGCGTTTCTACACTGTTCTTAGCATATGTAGGGGCTATGGCAGGGGCTATGGGATCTCTTTGGGAGATCAAAACAGGTGTATGAGGGCAGACCCGGGTTGGCGGGCACGCCGTTGCAAAACCACCAAAATTTTCACTACCCCCCTATGTCATTTTTTAACCGCAAAAATAAATTCAAAACCGCCCAATCTGGCAACACTGGCCTGTAGCTCCTTGTCATTTGAAGGAAAGCGTTGACTGAGTGATTGACAGCTGATATTAACCAATCCATTCGCTTTCAGTTCAAGGGCAGTGGGCCAATCAGAAGAGCTTTAAGGCGGGGCAGGCATTACGTGCAAATATGCATTCTGCGTCAATGTCTCCTAAATCTGCGCATCTGGTGAACGAATTTCGAGCCCTGCAATTTCAAATTCAAGCAGGTTCAAGCACTTTGTCCAAAATCCAAGCACTTTTCAAACCTTGAAAACACCATTTTAAAAATCAAGCCTTTTCCAGGATTTCCAGCACCCGTACGAACCATGTATATATGTATGTTACATTTTATAAATATCATTTTTCTATAGTTATAAAAATATTTTAACAACAAAAAGTCATCAAGAGCAATAAATAATACATAAGCTAATATACCTAAATAATAATAATAAATAAGATAAAAATCTTTTTTCAGCTGTACTTTTAATACGTAAAATTTTGAAAGGATTCACATTTAAAAATATTTCATTTAAAGTCTCTCCAAATAAAAAAAACATTGTCTGACAACATAAAAAATAGGACATTCCACAAGTATGTTTAACAGTTTGGTTTCTGTTGCAATATTGCCATTTTGGGGGTTATTCTCCTTTGAGTAAATGTCCATGTGATGAGTGACATGTGTCCAATATGACATCATCTGGAAACAATCTCATCATGTCTCGAGCTAAAAAAAAAGTTAGATTTTTATTTTATTTTCTTCCAGGGACATTCAAAGTTCATTAAAAAAACTAAAAACATTGACAAAAGATTGACAGATTTTCAGCATTCTTCAAACTATCCTCTTTTGAGCTCAAAAGAGCAATAAAAACTAACTGATTTGCAACAGTTGAAGGGTTAGATATTGATGGCAAAACGTTCATTTTTGATTGAACTGCCCCTTTAATTATGCTCAAGTACATTTCAAACTCCTCTAAATAAGACTTTAATTATTGTAATGAAGAAGAATTATTCAAGTCCTTTACATGCCTGCTAGGCTTTAATATGATGGATCGTGACACATAAAGCTTGTTTGAAAGATAATGAGCAGCTGTTGTGGAAGGGACGTGTTTTTAAGCTGCTCAGTAAACCCATGATAGATGCAATAAAGGAGTCGGTGTTGTCATTCGGTGGACTTACAGGCCATAAGCAGAGTTGATGGCCAGGCTGGTGATCTGCAGTGGCGGCTCCCCGCTGACCCATACCAGCTGAATGAGCAGCTCCACATGGTAACCGGGAAACTGTTTGAGAGGAGAACTCCTGACCCTGGATTAAAAAAAGACAGAAGACAGAATTAGCTACAACTACAGATCACACTTTATTTTAAGGTACAATTCTCCCTATTAAAAAACCAATTGCATCAATAAACTGCTAATTTGCTGCTTGTTAATAGCTATTAAGATAGTACTTTAGTTTAGTTTCTTAAATTTATAGAGCACTTTCAAAACATCTAAGGCTGACCAAAGTGTTGTCCAAACAAAAAAGATTAACAGCAATAAGATGTGAAGAAAATACAAACAGCTATACATGCTTAATATACCCAGTGCAAAGAGTTAAGAAACATTAACAGCAGATTATTACTTGTTAAAGCTTAGAGAAAACAAGTGAATTTTAATAAGAAACAGGCAAAGAGTTGGCCATTCTGAGTTTTACAGGCAAATCATTCCATAAATGAGGACCCAGCACCGAAAAAGCTCAGCCCCCTCTGTGTTTCAGCCTCAAAGTAGGGATTTTCAATAAATTAAGATTACAAGATCTTTAACTTCTTGGAGGGTTATAAGGATGCAGGAGATCTTGCAGATATTTAGATGCCAAATTGCATATTGTGTAAATAGTAGTTTGATTTAGATATTAGGTTGGATTAGGGATGTAGATTAAGATCATGCAGAATATGTAGTTTATGAAATACAAATAAACAGACAATATCTTGAAAGTCCAGTGAAGTGCTTTTAAATATGCATTTTTATTCGATGTTTAACGCAATCTCAACCAAAACACGGAGAGAGGGTGGGACATAGTGTAGCTCCTCCCCTTTAAAAAAAAAATCAGCCAATAGTGTTTTTCTTTATCACAGCTCTGCCAGTGAGAGTGGTTGAGCTCAAGTGCATCAAATGAAAAGCAAATAAAAAGTGTCTTGAAGGGGGTGGGGAATATCAGATACTAGAGCAGGCCTGTAGTCAGCCTGGGGAAAGAGGTGGTTCCAGGGTTTCTGCAGATATCATCAAGTCAAATTTAAGACTTTAAGACCTCTTTAAGACCATTAAGTAATAAATTTAACACTTATATCACAATATTAAAAAAACACGCACACACATATAATAATTATAAAATTATAATTATTATTATTTCTATTATTATTTAAAACGACAGGGGGCGGTCAAAAGAAACCCACCGTAAAGTCAGACGGATAAACTGAAAAGTAGGAAGTTTCCGGAACAAGGTCATATTATTAATACCGTTCAAGATTTTTAAACAAGCAATTTTTTATTACTGTTATAATTTATTATAATGATTATAAACATTTTTATAACCATTCAAGATTTTTTAAATCAAAATTTGATGCATCACTGGCTTTTGTTCATATCTCGGACAGTTCTACCTATTAAAGTTAAATATTAATGGCAACAGAACATGGGTTGCTCTACAATTATATTTTTTATTATGGCTAGAATAAAAGCGAAATAATAAAAAGTAAAGTTACTAAAAATACTGACGTTTTTATTTTGCCCACTCAACAATTCACACACTACTGTCTGGCTAGTTTCTGTCCTCTACTTATAAGCTAAAAAGGCAATAATGATCCAACATTCCTGACCGTTATCACCAATAAAGCCTAGAAAACAGGGCATCAGTATGTTGTAAACCAATAGGTTCAAATATTTCTTTCCAGTTATCAAAGAAATAAGTTGTTACTTAATTTTAGTTTGTAACTATTAAATTGTTTTAAATTCAAAATTGTAATATAACATCAGTTTAAAACCTATGAATGGTGGAAAAACATAATCTGTATTATTAAAACCACCTGGGTCTCTACTTTTGCATGGCCTCTCTTTTTGGTTTTAACAAACTTATCTCTCAGGTTTTTCCAAACCTTTACAAGAACTTTCCTTCTTTTCCACAACTGTTGCAATTTCTAGCCAAGAATTACTGGTCATCTGGTTCTCCCTATGATCACGCATGGATGGATCATAAAGATGTCTGTACAGTCGTACCTGTTTCAGACAAAATCTCTTCAAAGTGTTTCATATTCAAATCAAATGCGGGGCCACGCGAACTGTTCACTCGTGTCTCAAAACATTTTGTGCGCTCCGCCAGCCGATATCATGTCACGTGCACCCAAAGTTCAAAAAGAGAAAGCTGATTGGCTATTGCATGTTGGTTTTATTTGTAGTTGTAATACCGTAAATTACATTTGGACTAGTAAAATAAAGAACTACAACACCACGAAAACCAAGCAGCAACAACAAAAAAGAATTTAAATGAGCATTAGATGTAGCGTTACATGGACATCGGAAATATAAGACCTGTGCAAAAATATTTTTGACCTAGAACAGCAAATTTAAGACTTTTTAAGGCCTAAAATTTCTATTTTTAAATGTTACACTTTTTAAGACCACGCAGAAACCCAGTGTTTTTTTTTTTCTTAAAATGTGGACTTTTTTTTATTTGCCTCATTTTCTATTTAATTATGATATTTAAATAGTGTATTTTAGAGACATTATTTTTAGCTGGATTAGCTTGTCGGGTGGTCATCATAACCACACTTTTTAATGTACCAAAATATTTCCTAATGATTTAGAATAAAGAAATATGAATAAATACTAATTTTTAATACAAATTTATTACATCACAAGTCATTAGAAAAAAAACATAGGAATCTGTTGAAGTTTTAAATTACAAACTGTAGTCTATTGTCATTTATTAGGCAAATAATTAGGCCAAAAAAAAGGCCCGCACATTCTTTTCACATTTCCATTACATTTCCTTAGTCAGAATTTGGCTATTTGAATAACAAAAAATGAAAACATAATGATAATAAAAGAGCTTCATGACTTTTCTAGCCTCTCTTGTAAAAAAAGTATTTGATAAAAAATTTCTGGATAACAACAATAGCCAAATTAGTATTCAAATTAATTTTAACATGTCACTTTGGGTGCTTCACACCTTTTTATCTGCAATTTTTTTGTTTTAAGATTAAGGTCCAAGACTTAGAATAAAAGTTACTTGCAGAATGCTTTCTCTATTTACAAACAATACAATACAGCGAAAGATTACTTCACTTATGTCAGATTGTATGTTTTCTTGCACAACTGGATGTTGGACTCATTGAAAATAATTTGCACAGGTCAAAACTGATTAGCTGAAGTCACACCGATGTGACAGTCAACAGAGGATTCGGCTTGGTCTTAAAGCCTTTTTCAATGGGTTATTTTCACAATTTATGATGGTGTAGCAGTCAAAATAGGACAACTGAGCTCATGTATGGGACAAATTCTGGACTTTTGTCATTAAGGGGTGGGTCTTTCTTTATTTTTTTTGCGATAAATATTGGGATATGAATATAATTTCTCAAGATGACTTATAAATCTGGAAAGAATTCAGCATTTTACATTATTTGTGATGATTTTGTAGTGGACTGAATCTGCATAAAATATAATAAAGACATTACAAGCATGAATTAAAACAATAGAACAAAGATATTGCTTAATGGTTTTCTGGAGATTCTTACAGTATTGATGTAAAAAATGTAATAATCAAATGTAAAACAACACCGTTTACAGCAGTCAACATTTGAAGCGGATAAAAGATTTCATTAAATTTGTCCTAAAACTATTAGACAACAACCATTCTTGTCTGAAGACAATTTTGAAAAACATTTTTTTTCCACTTCAAATGTTGACTGCTATTGTAGTCTTCATTAAAGAAATAATTAAATACAATTAATCTTTGTTAATTGTTAACAAATTTGATCATTTCTTGTGCCCAAATGGCAAAAATTTGCTTGAAATCAAACAATCACAGACATTCAAAAAAATCTTTCACTCTTTTAGGGTTAAAGTTTGTTATGAACTGTGTTTTTGACACTGCAGATCCTGTGATGTGACTATTGCAGATTTGCAACATTCCGATATCGATGCTGAAACGATCATATTGTGCAGCCCTAGAAACTAAAGTGTCACCAATTATAACTATCAAATGACACAGTCATACCAAAGGCTATAGGAATAACTAGAACTACACCACCCCTATTCTGCTACCTGCTTAATATATTGAACATGTCCAACAAAAATGAAATATGGTTGCCTTTCTTTTTAGCATTTTTCCTGCTCATCCTTGTAAAGCGGCTTTGACGGAATAATGTGAATGGACGGACTGCGCAATTGTATTTAAAATTCACCCAATATTACCATCTCAAACATATTCAAGTACACAGATATTTGTTAAAACAAATTTCCATGACTTTTCCCAAACATTTTGGGTTTATTTATTTTGACTAAACTTTTCCAGGCCTGGAAAATGCCTTGTCAAAATTCCTTTTCCAGGTTTTCCAGGAGCGTATGAACACTGTTAGATGCTGTATTTGTAACAAGTAAATGTAAAGTAAATGAAAGCAGGTTGTACTTGAGGCAGGGCACGTTATCCCGGAGGCCGTCGGAGGAGTTGTTGCTGCTGGTGGAGGGGTGAGACTGAGGCAGGCTGGTCTGAGGGCTGGGTGCGGTTCCTGGGGTGGAAACAGCCGACGCCTGGTCTCCTCCACCCTCTGGAGACTCCACTTCATTCAGCTCACACTGCATACGCACCTCCAACAGCTACACACATAGGAGAACCGGCATTAACACATACATACAAGGGTATTTGTAGTAGGGCTACACAATTTTTTGTCATTTCATGTCATTTCAATCAAAATCATGTCATTTCAGCATTGATAAGGCAAGGTGTGCACCCGCAATAGCCACATAAAAAATCATTCCAGCTTTATTTAGGTAACTGATATACCAACTATTGTTTCTTATTCATTTTTGTATCTGGACAGAAAACAACTGTATGAACTAAATTACCTACGCAAGTTGTAATATTTTAGCATTTTCAGCAAAAAACATCTCATTATGGTTTGTTAGATACAGGAATATTCAAATAAATGGTTTGGACAGAAATGTCATTATGTATTCATTATTCTAAAATAAAATGTATTACACAGACTTTGCTTGTAAAGTGACTAACAAGCTGTCTAACAAGCAGTCCCTCTGGGAGCCTTAATATTATTTAACATCGCTATCACGACACCAAGATATTTATTTTCCAAGCTTGTAAGTATAAAGAAGAGTATGGCCCTCTATTCATTATTTTTGCAGTATTTATGTGCAGCTGCTTCCACGTTCATTTCTTCAGTCCTGCAGTGTGACACCTACTCATTAAAAAACACGGTTTTTAGCATTATCACGCAAAAATAAGTGAGCGCTTTGACTCATTTGTGTGGATGCAGCATATGGCAGTCTAACTGTTGGAAAGCATGTGTCAAAACAACTTAATGCTTAATGAAATATCCTGCAGTGTGCATACTAAACTCCATCTAAAAAGCTTTAAACAGCATTTTTCTAATTGCATTATAATCACCATGCAGTTTTCAGGACCTCATCTTAATATTAATCATTTGCCACATAGCAGGGCCGCTTCAAATTAACATGTGAAATAAAAAAATATCTAATAAAACCAGTAGTGTAAAGTAACTGATTACAAATACTCAAACTACTGTAATTGAGTAGTTTTTCTCAGGAATTGTCATTTACTAAATAGTTTTAACTGTGTACTTTTACTCTCACTTGAGTACATTTTTAGTGCTGTATCTGTACTTTTACTCCACTACTTTCCTTCAACCTGCAGTCACTACTATTTTTTCTTGTCTATGGGGATTAGAAAAATCAGTCCTGTGATTCCTGTCCATTCAAATCACACAGAAGGTAATTCGCCTCAATATGAACTACCTAAAGACATGGGCGATTTATAATTGCAGCAAACTGTTTGGAAGCATTAAAAGTGTCCAAGAAGATGTCCAAAACCTTTACACGCATTGACCCAGAGACTGTTTAGATGCATGTCACTGATAAGATGACAGATGTTTACTAAATGATGGCCTTAAAGACCTAGCAGGCACGTCAGCATGACGTCAGATTGACGTTGTACTCTAACGTCATGGGGACGCTGCATTTTGTTTGGAAATAAAAATCAGGTTCACGTCAGAACTCAACGTCAGGCCAATGTCTATGTCTAACCTAAAACCAACTAAATATCAACGTTTAATGGTGTTACAGCTTGATGTTGTGTGGATGTGAAATGTCAGTATTTGACGTCAATATGACGTTGGTTTAAGATGTTGATTAGACGTTGGATTTTGGTCACTTTCTAACACAACCTAAAATCAACAAAATATCAACATCATTTGACGTTGTTATAGGACATCAAAATAATGTTGTCGTTAGATGCTGGATAGACGTTGAATTTTGGTCACCTGACATCACAACCTAAACCTAAGTCTCATGGCGTTGTGTGTCTGCTGAGCAATACTTAAATGCCCTACAGAATGTTACGTTTACCCATACACCTTCACAAATTACACGTAAATGCATCAGCTTTCGATGGCGTAATACTCACAACTTACTACTCTTGAGTACTTTTGAAAGGTCTGCTTTTTACTCATACTTTGAGTAATATTTACAACAGATACTTTTACTCTACTTGCACTACATTTATAGACAAGTAATGGTACTTTTATTTGAGTATGATTTTTCAGTACTCTTTCCACCACTGAATAAAACACATAGATTTAAATGTGATAAATGTAGTCAAATAGTGACTAATACCAGCATCTGCCATTTCACTTAATTTCCTATGCCATTTCAAATATACGTATAATATATGTAACACAAATATACAACCCCAAACCAGAAGTAGTTGAGACAGTAAGGAAAACGCTAATAAAAAAAGAAAGTAATGATTTCTAAATTTACTTTGACTTGTATTTCATTGCAGACAATACAACAAACATTATTTAATGTGTTCCATTCCATTATTTAATGTGTATTTAATGTGTGATTTTTACTTTTTTTCCAAAATAAACAATTATTCCAATCTTGCAACACATTTAAAAAAAGTTAAACAGTAAAGCATTTACCACTGTGTAATGTTGCCATTTCTTTTCACAACACTTAAAAGACGTTTAGGGACTGAAGACACCAAGTTAAGTGTTTCAGGTGTTATTTTGTCCCATTCTTCCTAAAAAAAACTCTATAAAGGTCAAAATCTTTATGCACTTTTCAGCATTAATGGTGCCATCACCAGGGCAAGTAACATTTGCAAAGAGCACTGACACAACCACATACCATGACAGACCCTGGATTTTGGACTTGTTGCTGGTAACAGTCTGGATGATCCTTTTCTTCTTTGGTCCGGAGCACACTGAGGCATTAATTTCTCCACAAAAAAATACCTGAAATACTGATTCATCTGACCACGTTTCCACTGTGTGATGGTCTATCCCATATGACTCTGAGCTCAGAGAAGTCAACAGCACTTCTGGACACTGTTAACATAGGGCTTCCTTTTGGCACAGTACAGTTTTCACTAGCATTTGTGGACGTAACTACGTATTGTAGTACTTGACAAAGGTTTGCCAAAGTAGTCCAGGGCCCATTTGGTGATAGCTTACAGATGAATGAGAATTCTTGAGGCAGAGTGGGATCAGAAATCACAGTGGTTTAGCTTAGGTTTGTGCCCTTGTCCTTTCCGCTCTGAAATTCCTCCAGATTCCTTGAATCTTTTAATGATGTTCTGCACTGCTGAAGGTGAAATATCCAAATGTCTTCCTATCTTTCTTTGAGGAACATCGTTTTTAAACTTTTCAATAATTTTCTCACGTATTTATTAGCAAACTGGCAATCCTCTGCCCATCTTTGCTTCTATGGACCAGATCTTTTTGGATGCTACCAAATCCTAATTAAAATCACCTGTTGACTTCACCTGTTTCAAATCATTATTTAAGCAATTTTTCTGATTGTTAGCCCTTAGTTGCTCCTGTCCCAACTTTTTTTAGAATGTGTTGCAGGTCTGAATGACAGGAAAGGATGTAAATTTACAAATAAAATGAAGTTGACCAGACAAAAAGTGAAATATTTTGTGTTCATATTGTCTGCAATGTCAAAGTAAATTTAGAAATCACTATTTTTTTTTATTTGAGTTTCCCATACTGTCCCAACTTTTTCTGATTTGGGGTTGTATGTAATATACAATATATGTAAAGACAGTAAGACCTCATCTGATTGGTCAAATATGAATAATCAACCTATGTATGCAACACACAAATCCTTGAATCTTAAAGGGCACCTAGGTTACCCCTTTTTCCAGATTTAATAAGACTTTTGTGTCTCCAGAATGTGTCTGTAAAGTTTCAGCTCAAAACATCCATCAGATTATTTATTATACCTTTCAAAAGTTTGTCATTTTCAGCTCAGAGCATCTTGTGGCTGTTTTTGTGCACTGTGCCTTCAATGCTAGTCCTCCCCACCCACCGTTCCCACGTACAAAATAAACCTGATTTAACGTCCACAACCTAGGATTGAAGCATCTTCTTTTATAATTGACTTGGGCTTATACTGACAGGCGTGCGTCTGTGATGACAAAGTAAAGCTGAAGTAAATCGCTGTAATTCATTACACACATGGACTGTTTTAAAACATTTTAAAGTTGTAAAACTCACTCTTGATCACATCTGATGATGATTGATGATCCTAGCAAACTGAACAGACCTTTTATTCCCAGCTGTTTTGCGCACGTCCTGACTTGTTGATATGATTATACGCGTTACTACGGAGACATGTTAATACACGGCTGTCAATCAATTCGGTGGGCGGGGAAACCGCACTCCTACATGAAGTTGCGGTCAGTCTCAAAACGGGAGGGATTTGGATGCTATTTTAACGTGAGGAAATAAAAAAAGTGACTTATTGTGTTTATATCACTCCAGTATGACCGTGGACACACTATACCTACACACAGTTCTGTCCAAACAGCTTAAAAAAGATGATTTTCATCATAGGTGCCCTTTAAGATACATTTAATTCATCACACCTCTCTATAATACAGATATTGTATATAAAATGATCACAAAGTTGATAATTGTTTTATATATTGTGCCACCCAAATTGTAAACTAATTATGTAGACATGCACAAAAACAGGTCCGACCTGAACCACTTCAGTGGTGACTTCCTGTTTGCTGAACCTGTAGACTATAACATGAGCCGATACTCCAGCCACACACAGCACACGGCTCTCCGGACACCAGGACAGCATCTGAATGGCGAATGGATCCTCATCCACAATATCAGTGCTGGATTTCTCTTCTTTACTGCGGGGCTTGTCAAACACCTTCGCTGTTTTCAGCTTATACAACACTTGAAGCATTACTGACAGACACAAACACACACAAAAAAAATCACATTCATTATCAGTTACATCCATTAATTGCTGCATTTTTTTATAATTACTAACATACTTTGCATTTCCCAGTGTGAAGTTGGGGAATCTGTTAAACTGTAAAAAATGCCTTTAAAGGGTTAGTTCATCCAAATATTTTAATTTGCGCATTAATTACTCACCCTCATGTTGTTTCAATCTCCTGAGGCCTTCAAAGGTTTTACAAATTAAGATTTTTTTAGACCTGAGAGCTCTCTGACCCTCCATAGACCGCAATGGTCCTGAGATAGTATTGGGAAACACCCACCATACACACTCATTAACACACACACTCATACACTACAGACAATTTAGTTTATTCAATTCACCTATAGTGCATGTCTTTGGACTGTGAGGGAAACCGGAGCACCCGGAGGAAACGCATGTGAACACGAGGAGAACATGTAAGCTCCACACAGAAATGCCTTCTGGCCAAGCCGGGACTCGAACCTGCAACCTTCTTGCTGTAAGGTGACAGTGCTAACCACTGAGTAAACACTGGGGCTCCTCTGGGTACTCTGGTTTCCCCCACAGTCCAAAGACATGCGTTACAGGTGAACTAATTTGGCCGTTGTGTATGAGAGTGTGTGTGTGTGTGTGAATGTTAGAGTGTGTTGGTGTTGCAGCTGGAAGGGCATCTGCAGCGTAAAACATATGCTGGAATAGTTGGCGGTTCATTCAGCTGTGGAAACCTTTGATAAGGGACTACGCCAAAGGAAAATGAATGAACGAATGTGAACTATCCCGTTCATTTGTGTTCTGAAGATGAATGAAGGTCTCAGGGGGTTGAAACTACACGTAAGTAATTAATAACAGAAATATCACTTGTGGGCAAACTAACCCTTTGATGAAGCTCTGAGTGCTTCAAAAACTTAGAAATTCTTCAGTTCAAGTAATGAATTTGCAGAATCCACAAGCATCTATTGTATTTTTCTAACTCCGAACATTGTCATTCTATAAATTCGGTACATAAAACTACAGTGTATATTTTCTGAGACTGAAACTCACAAGCTGAGGCATCCCAAAACTTGATCGATCCATCAGCATGCCTGTTGTTTCAGGAAAAAAACGAACAGAAAAGAATACAATGGCTCCACATTAAAAAGCTTTTCACTTTCAACAACAATAAATAGTTTTACTTTCTAATACAATTATTAAAAATGAATAGGCTTCAGCACAGCAAAGAGCTAGTGTGTGTCCTTGTTTTGGTGGTTTACGAGGACAGACCGTTTTATAACGACATAAGTATGACCTCGGTATTACAACATTGAGGTAGCTCTTGAGGACATGCCTTCTGTCTTTGTAATTTACTTACTTAATGGCTGTCACGAGAGGAAAAGTAGGTCAATCAAAAACATTACTAACACTACTAACTGGACTTTTAAATGTTTTAAAATGAGCTTCTCCTGCTCACCAAGGCTGCTTTTATCTCAACAAAAATACAGTACAAATTGTAAAATTGTGAAATGTTTTTGCACTATAAAATAACTGTTCAAAAGTAGTTTATCATTTAATTTAATCATTTATTCCAGTGATTTTAAAGGTGAATTTTCAGCTTCATTACACCAGACTTCAGTGTCACATGATCCTTCATAAATTACTCTAATATTATTGCTGATATTATTATTATTATTATTAATATTATTATTATTATTATTATTATTATTATTATTATTATTATTATTACTATTATTATTACTATTAATAATGGTAATAATAAAATCAATAATGACTGGAGTAATAATTTCATTTAAAACTACATACAATAAGAACTCAGTTATATAAAATTGTAATAAATATTTAACAATTTAACTTTTTTTTTTACATTTAATAAATGCCGCCTTGATGAACAGAATAATTTTCTAAAAAAGAAACATTAAAAAAAACTGGTATATACACAACTGGTCAAAAGTTTGGGGTTAGATTTTTTCTGTTTTTCATGTTTTTTTTAAAGAAAATTATTTTGTTCATCAAGGCAGCATTTATTAAATTACCATTAATAATAATAATAATAATAATAATAATAATAATAATAATAATAATAATAATAATAATAATATTTAATATTAGAGTGACTTCTGAAGGATCATGTGACTCTGAAGACTGGAGTAATGAAGCTGTAAATTCATCTTTAAAATCACTGGAATAAATGATTAAATTAAATGATAAACTACTTTTAAACAGTTATTTTATAGTGCAAAAACATTTCACAATTTTACAATTCTTACTGTATTTTTGATGAAATAAATGCAGCCTTGGGCAGGATTAGCTTATTTTAAAACATTTAAAAATCCTACTGACCCCAAACTTTAGACCGGTAGTGTGCGTAGGACCGATTTTTCATCCCACTCCTGCAAAAAATATATATTACTTTCTCCTGCTCGCAGTATTCAAGTTTTGTCTTGACTCGGCCACAAAAGCCTGCAGGTAAACATAGAAGTAGTTTCATTGCTTCGCTATTTGTTGTATGCTCCTTTCTTTAATAATGAACTAAGATCTGTAGCACTAAGCATTCCACCTATATCATGCTCTTCAGACATTTTGCCTAAGTGTGGACTAGCCTATAGTACTACAGCCTATAGTTCCATGCATGAACCACGCAAGAATTAGCTTCCGACCTTGCACATGCAAATTATTTTTATTTTACTTAAGTCTATCATGTTGCTTCTGTGCAGTAGATAAATAACAGAGCATTTGATTTTAGTATTTAGTACAAATTTTAAGATATTTCCGTTTTGTGTGAGTCCCACGAATAATTGTATTCTCCCGTAGCCTGCACATACATGAGGACCTTACTGCCTGCACCCGTATTCATCCATCAAATCGTGTCCCGTGCCACACTTGGTGGGTTAAGTCCTATGGTATTTCACAATAATAAACAAGTTTATTGTTTTCCTGAATCGCCGACCCTGTCTTTCCTCACCCCACACACACACACACACAAACGTAATTACAATAGCATCTTTTCATTCATTCATTCAAAATTTGCTACAGGTTTCCTGTGAGAGTTGGGCTTAGGGGTACGGTTAGGCAAAGTAATAAACATTTTTTACAGTATAATATACATTACGCCTATAGGGAGTCCTCATAAACCACAAAAAACCAACATGTGTGTGTGTGTGTACTTCTTTTTATATCCTGGTGAGAACTTAAATCTGAATGCACACAGACTCGAGGGAACTTCTGTTAACGTTGGGACCAAAATCGAGGTCCGCATTGGAAAACATGCTTATAAATCACACAGAATAAAGCATTTAGAAAACTGTGGAGATTGCTTGCTGTGAGGGTTGGGTTTAGGGGGACAGAACATATGGTTTTCATACTTGAACCATCATTACGTCTATGTTCGTCCCCACCGGAATACAGAAACAAGTCCATGTGTGTGTCTGTGTGTGTGTAATGACTTACCCAGTGATGATAATCTCTGAAAAACTCAGTGTTCCCTGGCCCCAGTTACCTGCACTTATGGGCCATTCCTGCATAAACACAGATTCGGATCAGCCATTTTAGGACCTTCAATTATCCAGCAGCACACAGCAGAACATTACCTTCTTACTGAAGCCCTGTCTTTTCTGTCTGTAGCCCACGGAGTAAAGTGCAGGTATGGCTTCAGCTGGACAGTCTGCAAAATATTCGCAGCAGGTCACCGGAGACTCGTGGATGGATAAAGGGTACGGGTTCTCAAAGATGGGATACCTGCACATACAGATGTGTAATAATCAACTGTGCACAAATGAAGAGAGTGTATCACGTTTGCCGTTTACTCACCCAATTTGTGCAAGGTCAATAACAACCAAATCCTTTTCCAGTAGGACAACAACTGCATAAGGCTCCTGGAAATCTGTGCAAATACAGAAGATACAGAACTCTTACTTTAATAATACATGAAAAATAATTACCACTATACCATTAGCTTTCTAATTCTCTTAACTATTTCATTGTGTTTTAGAACTTGTCTTGTAAATGTTTGATAATGAATGTTTGGTCTAAATTATAGTTCATTGTCATTGAAAATATATTTTTTTATTACACCGACAAGCCAAGATTTACTCCAAATTTATTTAAATAATCCGTCACACTTTATTTTGATGGTCCGTTTGTTGAATTTAAGTTACATTGCATCTACATGCTAAATAATTCTCATTAGGTTTTAAGTATACTGTTAGGTTGGGGTTAGGGTTAGTGTACATTGACATGTACAGGCAAAGTTTCTTATAGTCAGTTAAATGTCTGTTTAGCAGCAGTATCAACAGATATTAAGCAGACAGTCTACTAATACTTAAATGGACCATCTAAAATAAAGTGCTACCAAATACCAAATCAAAAAGTGCTACCAAATAATTAGGGATGTAACGATTCAGCTGACTCACAATTCGATACGATTCACGATACTAATCTCACGATGCAGTCATGATTTTTTAAACAAAATAATTTGAAAAAAAATTTAAGGTGAAGAGCCCTTTCATTTTTTCTTAAATGCTGCACATTTTTGCAAAATATAATATATTTTCTGCCATAAGTAATTACTATTTTAAAAACAAATTCCCCAAAAATGATCAATACAAACTAAATGAGACTAAAACTTGTTTAACTGTGCTGGGATTTGACATTTTTAAAAAGAAATATCAGCATATCTATGTTTTCTGGCATAAGCTGAGGTGTTTGCACATTTACAATGTCCCCTGCTGATGACAAAACTCTTTCACTGGGGACTGAGATGGCTGATGTGGAGAGGAAAGTCTTTCCAGGACCAGAGAGCAGTGTGTAGAGAGGTGGTCAATAGGCTCTATGCTCCAGGGAACTGGCCACTGGCATAAAACACTGATAATAAAATTACTCTATACTGTAGGATAGAGACAAGAGTTAAACATGGTTATGAGGGTGAATAATTAATATTACTTGTAGAATTAATTAGTATAAGTATCAGTGTGATACACTTAAGAACAGATAACCTTGAACATTTTAAATATTCAATAATAATAAGCAAATTATGAAAATATGCACAAACTAATTTGAAAAGGAGAGGGTAAAACTAATCTAATACCTGCTTCTGTAACAGAACAACTCTGAACAAGTCTGAAAAACAACTTCACTTTCGCTATGAAAACCGTGATGCACTGTGTGATCTCCGTAGCACTGGTCAGAGCAAGCGGAGCTGCAAATCATCCGGTCCGCATGCTTTGGCTTATTAATAGCTTTTTTTGCGTAGAGGACGTCTGTGACAGTAGTTTTTCACTGTGCTGACGGTTTATGTGCATCACATTCGTTCATCTGTTAGTGTGTGTAAACGTCTTTTTGCAGAATTTGCACACAGTTTGTCTGGTGCACTTCACCGCTGTTATTTTATTTTGCTGCCCCACTTCTTGCTCACTGTTTATGTGCAGGTAAAGCAAGATTGTGCCTGTAAACACAGCGTTGCCTCTGTTCAAAACATGTTTCGCGATTCATTCAACATTTCTATCGATTTGAATCATCACATATTTGAATCGATTTTCAACCGACCCACAGTGAATCGTTACATCCCTTCAATTAATCATGTAAATAAACTATTTATTATATATATATATATATATATATATATATATATATATATATATATATATATATATTCGATTTTATTTTAATTATTTATTTAGGTGGTGCTTTAATACATAAAAAGACAAACTGATTAGCCCTCCTGTGAAATTGTAATTATTTTTCATACATTTCCCAATTGCCGTTTAATAGAGAAGATTTTTTTCAGCATTAGCTTAAATAACTCATTTCTAATAATGTACTTATATTTTCCATGATGACAGTACATACTATTTGACTAGTTATATTGCAAGATACAATTATTCAGCTTAAAGTGCAATTTAACTAGGCAAGTTAGATTAATAAAGCAAGTCATTGGTGGTTTATTCTGTAGCCTATCAAAAAAAAATGAAGGGGGCTAATAATTTTGACCATGAATATTTAAAAAAAAATAATAAAACTTTCTTTAGAAGAAAAAAATAATCGCTAACTAGAGTTGTCATGATAGTGGAATTCGGTACCAATCGATACTGAAACTTTAAAAACATCCATGTCCCCGCTAACATTTTAGCACGTTCTTGAACAGTGCTTATTTGCCAGTGTGTTCATGTGATCGACAGAAATGACTGAGTGGCCGTGAAGGTCATCAGTTCACCAAACTCACCGCTGTTTACTGAGTTTAACTACAGATACAGGGACACTGGAGCGTTTTAAAGCCGGGATTCATCGGTGGATTGCTAGTACTGTATGTCATCTTAAACACAAACCAGCTGATCGACCTGACTTTGAAACGCTCCAGTGTCCCTGTATCTGTGGTTACACTCAGTAAACAGCGATAAGTTTGGATGATCTTCACGGCCAATCACAGTCATTTCTGTTGAGCATGTGAACACACTGACAAATTAGTGGTGTTTAAGAACGCGCTCCAGGGCTTTATTTATTTATTACCCTTTTTTCTTGGTAGCACCAGTGCTCCTAACTTCAAAAATCTAGGCATAAAATTTTGTCGCACCCATCAAAAATTATGAGCACAGTTACAACACATTATATATTAACAGATTTATGGCATTTGAAATCACGCTAATCAAAACTAACAAATAAACCAAAATCTGCATGCGTTCACTGGCCCTGCACTCACTGCTTAACATGAATGGGATGAACTGAGTTAACGATAATAACTGTGCTGTTCTCACGGGTGCTGTCTGATATTGCACATATGAAATTATTGACGTATAACTTATTATTTGCAGACGTTATCTTAATAGCATTATTGTTTTTTTCACGAGCTGCATTATCAGTTTTATCTCAGTGAATGCATGCTCTTTAGTGATGGTGAACCCGGTGCCAGTCACATGACAGCATCGTGAAGTTTAAATAAAGGATTAAATAGAACATCTCGTGCTTAAAATGTGTAGATGTGGCAAACACTGTTACCTGAAAACTCTGTCCCACGGCTTTACAGAGAATTCTTTAGTCATTTTCATAGCTGACTTTAACCACTGGAAGACTTTCATCCACTCTTCAAAAAGTGTAAATGCTGGATTAACATTCACCACAAGATCACTAATCAGATGTGCCATTATTTGTAACTTTAGGTGGTTCTAAAACAAATCTGTCAGTGTTGTTTTCATTCTCTCGCATCCAGACCTTTACATTTTCGCGGATGTAGCTCTCTGTCATCGGAACTGAGTGATTGACAGCTGATATTAACCAATCCATTCGCATTCTGTTCTAGCGCAGTGGGCCAATAAGAAGAGCTTGAAGGCGGGACAAGCATTGCAGGCTTTGTTTAGTGCAGCAAGTTGATGTCAACTGTTTTAAACCATTCCTGAGCGCTGTGTTTGGTGTTTTTAGGTGCAGAGATGCATAATGTCTCCTAAATTTGCGCATGCAATGAACATTTTGCTGTGAAAACTGGTCGCACGACAACAGTTTTATGCACTCGCACAAATGCTCCCAAATATATTTTGAGGTTGCCAAAGATAAAATTTCGGGCGCATATGCGACCAAAACACTTACAATTTCGAGCCCTGTGCTCAAATATTAGTGGGAAAGGGATGTTTTTAAAATATCAGTATCGTTTGGTACCGAATTCTAGTATTGTAACAACCCTAAATAAAATAAATAAATCCTTAAAATTCCTTAAATAAACCAAAAACAACAATTATTCCAAAAAAAATTTAAACATACCATGGAAAATATGTTTTTTTTAATAATTAAGATTTCACAGGAGGGCTAATAATTTAGTTAACTATAAATGGAAATATCCATAATCATCATATTTTCATTAGATGAAAAAAGACCAAAAGATTTGTTTATCTCCCAGTCAAACATAAAGCACTTTGTCTAACTCTAATTTATCCACAATTGTCAATAATCAATGAACATTTTAAATGAATACTGATTTTTATAATTAGATTTCTGCCTCTGCAGATTTGAAAGGCACTGTTAAATATGCAGTAAATGTTACGGGAGAAGATCCATCAATAGGTGGGGCAGTGACTTGCCGTTTGGATATGGGGTTTCACACAGCGTAAGGAAATCCACTATGGGGTAGTCCATCTCCAGCACTGCAGTGCTTTTCCCATGCATCACAGTCAGACAGGCTCGCCTACCCACTGTATCATATGACAAACCTCCACACAGTATCATGAATGGGTCCCTTAACAAAACAAATGAACAAATCTCAATTTTCCATGATGCAAAGAGAAGCCAAGCCGGAAGTGAAACAAATTAGTGCTTCATTCAGGAGGAATGGAATGAAGGAAATACACTGTCATATTAGTCTTATATTTTATACCGGTCCCCCATAAAACATCCTGTCATCGCTGTAAAACCCATAAAACAGAAGCATCTACAGTCTCTCGCAATGCAACGTTGCACAAGTCTCAAACCGATGCATCATGCTCTGTTTGCTTCCTCGATGCAATCCTGAGTTCAGCCTCCAAAATAAGACTTACCCTGCTCTGGTGGTTTTGTACTCCACTTTCAGGATGGGTTTGCAAGGCTCTGGCTTCTTCCCATCCTTTGGCTGTTTACCTGAAAGAGAGAACGTTGCATGTTAAAAAGGTGTGCAGTTTAAGAAATTTAGGCCCAATCCCAATTAAATTTTTTTACCCTTACCCCTTCCCCTGGCCCTTGAGTGTTAAGGGGAAGGGCTTCAAAAGTTACCCCTAAAAAATGGGACAGCACTACAGCACCTGCACACACCATCATACGTCCTCGCGATCTCTTACTTCATATGAGATCACCAATTGCGACTGCTGTAGTTATTCCAGTTGCATTATTTTTGGTATTATCTTCAGGAAATCACTGAAGGCGACGATGTCATGTTATCATAACGATATAATGTGGCATTAAGCTCATAACTGTACTGTGCATTTACACAGAGACCATATTCATCTTAACATAAGAAAGCAGCATTAACATTATAGCAGACACTGTAAAAAGCTCATTCCCAGCCACCAGACTTTTCTGACAGGGTATTCGAGTGTCATCGAGTGACAGAATGTTGTGGGACTACTATAGACCTTTTTCTTAGAACGCAAAATTACCCATTATGCTATGCGTGTATGCACAAGGAGACTACGTCGAATAGTTCGGACTGCTGAGCGAATCACTGGTACAACCCTTCCTACTCCCCAAGAACTGTACTTATCCAGAGCGAGCAGAAGGGCTGCCAAAATCACTCTGGACCCCTCACACCCAGCACACTGCCTCTTTGAGCTTTTACCTTCTGGTCGACGCTACAGAGCACTGCGCACCAGAACAGCCCGACACAGAAACAGTTTCTTCCCTCAGGCAATCCATCTCAAGAACACTTGATGATAATAATTGCGGAGCCAACATCACTACTTGCCATACACTTTATACACATATACACTTATTTAACAACACGCTTTACATGCCAATTTGCACATAACAGCTGCACATATAATGTTGTATATAGTAATAAACACGTACATGCACTTGTCAATTTGTATATTTGCATTCACTACTTACTTCAATTTTTTTTTAAATATATTTATTATCTGTTCTTTGTCCTGTCTCTGTTATCCTGTTGCACTGTAGAAGCTCTGTCACGAAAACAAATTCCTCGTATGTGTGAACATACCTGGCAATAAAGCTCTTTCTGATCTGATTCTGATGCTAAGAACTTCCGTTCAGCAGCTAATGCGTTTAACGGTCACATTTGGACAGCTTTGAAAACGATAGTTTTTAATCTATTTATTTGCTTTTAATGTCTTTAAACTGATACTGTTGTCGGTCAGCGCCACCTCCTGGACTGTTTATTTAAAAAATGTGATCTAATAGGATGGAAAACACTGCTGCGAGGTATTTCCCTCCTTGTCAGACGGCATCTTCTGCCATTTAAATGAAGCCTCGTCATGACTGAAGTCAACATTTTCTCTTTCTTTCAAATATATGACTAGGCCCTCACGGAATCTGTGTGCGCAGAACTCTGCAGATTTTTAGCCCATCATTAATTCTGTTTATTTACTTGAGTTAATGTGTGTAAATCTATATTTATTCAGTTTTTATATTAATTACAGTAATATTATTGACGAATAAGAAATGTCTTTTAGTAGATATATTATATGAGAGACTTGCTTGGTTACCAAATAAAGTGGATCTGATTGGATTTGCATTTTAAGCATTAAATAAAAGTTAAAAGATATTATTTTTTATTTCACATGTAAGGTTTTAGTTGTGATACTCCCAAAAATAAACAGAATGCATTTGATGCATTTGTTGTGGAGTTGCAACGATGAGTCACACACAATGTTGTTACAATGTTCACGCACACACAGATACACACACAGACAGCGCGCGCGTTTAGCTTTGCAGTCTTATTGCACGCATATGTGAAGGATACAGGTTATCTCCACTGCTGTATGGATATCTGTTATGTTAATGTACAGAATAAACCTGATTTTTACATCCACAAACCGGGACTGAAGCGTCTTCCTTTATAATTGTTCTGACACGTGGCTGTGGTGATTAAGTAAAGCTAAGCTAAATCAACTATAATTCATACACACACGCGCTCTGTTTTAAAACATTTTAAACATGTAAAACCCACTGCGCCACCCACAAATAAATCATGATTCATGCAAAAATTTTATACAAAAATTTATTCTAAATGTATGAAAAAATTCAAGACAATTTATACGACACATACGCAATATTCATGTAGCCCGGTGCCTTAACCCTACATATAATTAGATATGTTATTTACAGGTGAGTGAAAAGAAACAAGACGTTAAAATTGATATTACAGAATAATTCGATTTATATTACTATAAATAGATATATATATATTTACTATATATGTTTGGCACACCAGTTAAAGTTATTGTTTCCAAACAGACCAACAGATAATATTGAACTTTGAGCTGAATATTAGCATTTTGAAAAATGTCTAGTCAAATATTATGTGCTGTCATCATGGCAAAGATAAAAGAAATCAGTTATTCGAAGGTAATCTAAGTAGTACACAGTGGTTTGTTCTGTAGGCAGTTAAAAACCTATATAGCTTAAGGGGGCTAATAATATTGACCTTAAAATGGTTTTTAAAAAATTCAAAACTGCTTTTATTTTAGCTGAAATAAAACATATAAGACTTTCCTAGAAGAAAAAATATTATAGGAAATACTGTGAAAAATTCCTTGCTCAGTAAAACATAATTTGCGAAACAATTGAAAAACAAAAAAAATCCTAATTCTGACTTCAACTGTATGTATAAGCACAGGTCTGCTTGCAAACAATCATTTTCACTGGTGTGCCAAACATCCTTTCCCCTCTACAGTCTTTGATATTTATTCTGTGCTCCCCGAGGCGCTCAACCTGAGGAAGTTGGAAGGGAGTTTGTTTGGGCAGAAGCTTACCATGCGGTGTAATGATCTGGGCAGGCTTGGCAGGAGCGCGTACATTCCATGTGGTAAGTGTGCCATCCGAGTGACTGCACACAAACGTTTCCCCTCGTGATGCCAAGCCACAGAGTGGATCGCCTACGGGCCAAACAAAGGATGAGTAATCAAGCACGAGAGAAAGCAGGTCATGCGAACTACAGGCCATGTGCTGTGACAGAAAATATGAGGACACAACAATCAACATAACCAGGACATATACAGGAATCATAGAGCTAAATTCATACCTATTAAAAGATTTTAATTAAAGACCTTTCCATAAATTAAGAGCTCACTTTAGGTTTTAACTGGTAAGATTAGCAAGATTTTAACATTTACATTACATTTAGCGGACACTTTTGTACATTTCATCAGAGGCTTTCAGTACATTTACATTTAGTCATTTAACCCTTATGTGCTGTTGGGAATGTTTTCATCCACTCTGAGGCGATTTTAAGTGTTAATTTGGAGCAAATAAATGATTTTTGGTAACAAATCTTATTCTGACACATATTTTTGAAAAATGCTTTGGAATTTTTCAAAAACTCAATACACTGAGAAAATTGACTACACTTTCGTTATGTTGGTGGCTGTTTTTGCCCCATTGACTTCCATTATAATGACATGTTTGATTGCAAAGCCTTGACATCATATAATCATGCATTTCTTTATTGTTGGGGTTTTTGCTGTTGGGAAGAGGTAAAATTTGTATTGTTTTGATCCAGGAGTGCAATACCTAGTTCAAGCACTGAGTGTCAAACTTCCATACTGCACCTTTAAATATCATTTACTCACATTTTAAGTGTCACCTTTTATCTTAAATGTATATTTATTTTAATCTGTCTGTTAGTTTTGCTTTATTGTCCACCTGACTGGATAATTGTTTTCGAAGTTCATTCGTTTCAAGTCAATTAATTCAGTTCATCACTATAGCACTCTCAATATGGCAAAAATATTCAATTACAGAACTAATTTGATTCAATAATAAGCAGCACTACAGAAGACAATGGTGAGTGACATCAAAGGTTTTACTCTCATCCAATCAGTGAATATAAAATATTACTTTAATAAAAGGCATTCATTTTTTCATTTTCCTTTTGCTTCAGTCTCTATTTCACAGGTCGCCACAGCGGAATGAACCGCCAACTATTCCGGCATATGTTTTTACACAATGGAGCACCCGGAGGAAACTCACGTGAACATGAAGGAACATGCAAACTCGAACCAGCGATCTTCTTGCTGTGAGGCGACAGTGCTAACCACTGAGCCACAGTGCTGCCCTATTAAAGGCATTTTAAATGCCAATTAAATCTACTAACTACTGATGTTACAACTGCTTTTAACACTGAGATTATATACAGTTGTTATTGGATTTGAAAGTGTATTGTGGTAAAATGAACAACAACTATCGATCATCATTGTGTTTTCATGATGAATCGCTGTGGCCGCATCGGAATACTTGATCACTTCAGGTATACCCCATCCCTACTGAAGACATTACTGAAACAAATCTAATAGGTCTGCTTTAAAAAGAAGAAGAAGATCTAGATCACAAAATCGGGGACAACTATTATATGCAATAACAATGTCTCACCTCATCATAGTTGTACCGGTAGTCTGCCTTCTTCGATTTCAAGTCCCACAGCACAACTATCCCACATTCAAACCAATTAAAAGCTGCAAAAAAGAGAGCAATTGCTCTTGAATGGTGCAGACTGAAAGCGGAGCACTCAGAAAGTGACTTGTGGGAAAACATATAATCCTAACTGTAGTTCAAACTTACTTTTCCTCATCCATGGGGTTATCGCTGATGTGAACTACAGGTCCAGGGTGAGTCTTGATGAACTGTTGAAGAGAGTTAGAGGTTTATTCATGAAGGAAATATTTAAATAATCACAGGTGATATTCAGAAATCATGCATCAAGATTTTGTGCACATATGTGGATTTAAAGGTGCCATAGAGTGCATTGATTCAAGAAGTTAAATTGTTCTCAGACATTTACATAGTAGGTATGTGGCTTAGGTAAGTTAAAAAATTCGCAAAAACAAATCAAAACATGTACACTACCTGACAAAAGTCTTGTCGCCTATCCAAGTTTTAGAAACAATAAATAATAAACTTGACTTCTAGTTGATCATTTGGTATCAGAAGTGACTTATATGAAAGGCAAAGACCTCTAGATTACGCTTATTTTACCAAAATAAAATAAGATAATGCCTTGTGTTTTATTTATTTAATTAGGACAGTAAGATCTGACTTTATGAGACAAAAGTCTGTCACTTACAGAAATAATGTACAGAATAAAAAAAAAATCATGGTGCAGTGGAAAAAAATTTATATTGTGTCTGACTCCATCATGAGCTTGGAGGACTGCATCCATACATCTCTGCAATGACTCAAATCACTTATTAATAAAGTCATCTGGAATGGCAAAGAAGCGTTCTTGCAGGACTCCCAGAGTTCATCAAGATTCTTTGGATTCATCTTCAATGCCTCCTCGTTCATCTTACCGCAGACATGCTCAATAATGTTCATGTCTGGTGACTGGGCTGGTAAAATCCTGGAGCTCCTTGACCTTCTTTGCTTTCAGGAACTTTGATGTGGAGGCTGAAGTTTGAGAAGGAGACCTATCCTGCTGAAGAATTTACCCTCTCCTGTGGTTTGTAATGTAATGGGCAGAAACAAATGTCTTGATACCTCAGGCTGTTGATGTTGCCATCCACTCTGCAGATCTCTCGCACGTCCCCATACTGAATGTAACCCCAAAACATGAATTTTCCTTCACCAAACTTGACTGATTTCTGTGAGAATTTTGTGACAATACTTTTGTCAGGTAGTGTATTTAGAGTTTTAAAGCTTTAACATATATTAAAATACAGGCAGTACTTAATATCAACCTCTGATTAATACGTTGAGTTATATTTAGTTTATTGCTGTCCTTTCACTCTAGAAAATCTCAGTAAGAGCTCAGTGATATGAAACGGTACATAAACATGCATTAAACACTTATATTCAGCAATCTACAGGTGTTTGCTGCCTAATTACAAACAATATTTCACAATATGCACATTAAAATTAACAAGACACATTTAAACAGATCATATGCCTCTTCGGAGTGTAGCAGGAAAAGTTTGTAATCCGTATATCCTGCATTTTGCAGTTTGATGCGCTGTGAACAGATTGCTGGATGATCACTGCTCCTTAAAGCCCTTTCACTCCAGACAAATCTCAATAAGAGTGGAAATATATGACACGATGAATAAACATGCATTAAACACTTCTATTCAGCAGCCTACAGGTGTTGATTGTTTTATTACAAGCAATATTTCACAATATCCACATTTAAACGAACAAGACACATTTAAACAGATCATCTGTCTCTTCGGGTGTAGCTGAATAAATTTGTAATCCGTATATCCTGCATTTTACATTCTGAACGAAAAACGTGCGAACGAAAGTGAACAGACGTGTGGGGGGAGGGGGGATTACGCCGCTGTCGCACACTGGACAGTAAAGCGGCATATATTTTATATTTTCTAGCCATTACTTTCTATGAGTGTGCGCACATTGACGCTGTCATTGTCTGTGTCGCTTAGCATTGTATAAAAAACTATGTAAAGATGCGGCGCAACAGGCTTTTGTATCCCTGCCTCTCCCTTTTTCCAAAATAAGAGTCCCAAAAACATAGTGAGTTTCAAATAAGCTTAGATAAATGCAAAAATAAAGGAAAAAATTATCATTGTTGTAATTTCACTAGAAGACATTGTGGCCAATCTAACGCAGCCTGAGGCGTGCATATTAATGATCCCATGTGGTGCAACGTGACAGTCTGTGCTTGCTCCGATAGGACTGTTTTTCATGGGGATTTTACACTTACAGGATTTACATGTGACTGAGGAACAACAGTGTTCGAGGCTCATGGTGGTGTCATTTCCATTACTATTAAGCGATCCCTAGGTATATCCAGATTTACATATATTGCACCTTTAATTAAAATCTCCCAGACCTGACAGAAGAAATCACATGAGAATTACTAGAGATGATGGAGTCTAGACAGGAGGAGACAGGCACTCACAGTTCAATGGCTTTGTTCCACATGATCACATAGCCTGAGAGGGTAAAGGACTCCACATTGACAATATGAATGTTTCCTCTTTCCGTGCCCACATACAGCCATTTGCTCTGGAAAGGCAAATGGCAGAATGTGATCCTGTCAAAGACAAGAGAGAATTGACCTTAATCAAAGTGAAAGATTCATTGTGATTATCTCACGAGCATCTGACTGATTTCTGTCCTGATTTGTGAACACAATAAAGGATGAAATGCCATAACAGTGAAATCTGGCTAAATGAATGAGTCATGTTTGATAAATAAGCTGATATTACCGTGAATGGCTGCACATTACTGCCATTATGTGTCTTCTGATGGGACCACTATTCACATCTATATGCATTTAAGAGCACTTGGGAACATTGTCTTGCTCTCTTGTCTCCAAACAAACATTATTTAACTTTTATTTGGGTTGGTCTGTTGCTTAAAGGGCACCTATGGTAAAAAATCTACTTTTCCAAGCTGTTTGGACAGCCATGTGTGCATGTATGTGTATAGACTGTCATATTGGGGTGATATAAGCACACCCAGTGCTTTTTTTTCAATTTACAACATAAAAAACGGTGGACCAATTGGAGCTGTTTTCAAATCAAACCGCTACCTGACGTAGGAGAGCGGTCCCCCCGCCCACCAATATTGTTTGACAGGCGCGTCATCATATCCTCAGTTGTTGATTCACATCCGCCATTTCAGCGTGAGTCGAAGCGATATCACTAAAGGGACACGCTATCTCTATTTTTTGATGCAAGGCTCATTTGGGTCACACAAGAGAATATTCTCCACATTATCGCTCTAATCGGAATTATTGGTTGTATCTTAGGTAGGTTGCCAAACATGTGTACTTTGCATTGAGTCTACCTTATACTTCAGCCGTTTGCATTTCTCGCGATCCCAGAAGCTCCCTGTGATCTTAACTAGCATGCGTTTTAGAATTCTAAACATCGGTTTCTATCAGGGTACACTCAAGTCGAACGGCTGGGCGGCCGCGGACCGCTGCAGAAATCTATGTTTAGAATTTAAAAACGCGTGGCGCGGCGATTCGGGACACTTCATGTTTCTGGTGCGCCACAGAGAGTGTCTGGTGTGCCGTGTTGCGGCTTCGAGCGGCGCATCCGGTGCCTCAGTCAAAGTTTATTCAGTGTGCGTGGTTATAGTTTTCTGTGTACAGCTCGGCACTTGAAACTAGCACCAGTTGGCTGCAAAACTGTACAAGACACAAATGATTTTGTACCTCTGCTTGGTCTGTGGTCCGAGTCGTACATGTACGACTGAATGGTGATCCTCTCTCTCTCCTTCTCTGTTGCAAACGCAGAGCGGGTGAGCTCATGGCCCCGTCCCCTTGTTACGTTGGCGGGAAGCCGAAACTAATTTACATGTGAAGCAACACACCCCTAATCAGCGAACTGTGGACACGCCCCCAACATGACACTTTTTAACACATTATAATAAAAATCTGAATTGTGTTTTAAACTGAACCTAAACTGACACACTCAGAAGAAACCATAATATTAATATTAAATCATAAAAAAGAGGTCAACTATGTTCCCTTTAAAGCGTAGAAATTCAATATCGTTCCGTCACATGCCAGGGTATTTCGGGGGTTTCCGAAGCATAAAACATTATTTGTCAAAAGCAAAAGCTAAATTTGAAGAAAAGTTTCAGTTAAAATTATGATTGAAATTTAAAATGATAAAATGATTTGTAGGGCTGCAGATTTGGTCAAAGGTATATGGTATTTGTATATGGTAAAATGGCTATATTGTTATTAAATTAAAATATATTCAAATAAAAACTAAATGAAAAACAGAAGTGGTGTCTCATTTCAGAGGCTGCATCCTCTGAAGGATACACTCGAAGTGCGCTGCGTCATCATTTAAATATAAATATAAAAATAAAAATCGAAGCCTCCTTCAAATGGAGCCTCCAAATGCGACCTTCGTTTCCAGGTAATAAAGGACACAATCGGTGGATCCTTCGCAGCCTCGAACATCCCAAGATTCATTGCGTGCTGATAACGGCAGGACGTTTTTAAAAGAAAATTCCGGATTAAATGTTTGAATAAGGTTTATTTACTTGGATATCCAAATACATGGTAAAAAACAAAGAGTCTGACATGTCTTACTAAAGAGTGATTCTATAGACAGTTTACATTTTATGTGTACATCTATGATCCAAAGCAATATATTTCCAGCTTCTGTAAACCTTGCTTTGCCTTCAGATCACTTAAAATCACTTTGAAAAAAAAGTCATTACAAACTGTATTATTGCTTAACAGCCACTGTTACGGTTTGTTTCATGACGCGATCTGTCCTCTGTAGGTTAGATCATCTCATTTCAAAATGCTCGGTTCGAATTGTGTGGACTTCGAAGGACTCACTTTTGAAGTCTGCATCCTCCTAAAATGAGACACAGCTAATAATATTCTAGATTGGTATAATATAATGCTATTTGACACTATGACTGTAAGATTACAATATTAATGCTTATGGCTTGTCTTAATCCTTGATTTTAAAAATATTAAAACTTGATATTACTCACGAAAATAAAAGATTAATTTGTAATCTTTAAACTTAATCTTGTCTTATGTTATGTTTTTCATTCATTCATTTTCTTTTCAGCTTAGTCCCTTTATTAATCTGTG
>NC_079451.1:45778618-45863618 GCF_903798145.1 Danio aesculapii | reverse complement strand
TTGTATACTTTTTAACATCCAGTCTTTATTGTCATTTTAAAGTCAAAGCTCCAAAATGAAATATTATCCTGGTGCAACTTGATCCTACACCACTCAACTCGCTCTGAGCTGGGATCAAACCAGCGACTCTCCACATGGAAGTCGGTTGCTCTAACAAGAAGGCTAAAGACCATGGACTCTATCGCGTCTGTCGCTAGAGCACCTTTTTCGGGTTCAGAGGAGTAAGATTTTACTTGCACAGCCCTTTACTAGCTGGCTTCTGTTACACTCACCCCTATAAACCTCACTCCCATCCGGGTCACGGCACCAATGTAACCTGCCACCCAACACCACCCAACCCGCTCTGAGCTGGGATCAAATCAGCAATTCTTTCTTGGGAGCTACAGCATGCACACAGCGTCATCATCTGTACAGCTCCACACCACTGCAGACTCCATTCCCAGCAGCCCTTCTTCCTCACAGTTGTGTGTCCAATCCAAGTGAAATTAACCCTTGTGTACTGCTCAAATTGACCACCTTTTCGTTATGTTGGTGGCTGTTTTTGCCCCATTGACCTCCATTATCAATTATCCTATCCAGCATGTGTAAATAGTCCTTGCTCTAACAAGAAGGCTAAAGGTTATGGCCTCTAGCGTCTGTTGCTAGAGCACCCTTTCGGATTCAGAGGAGTGAGGTTTTACTTGCACAGCACTTTACTAGCTGAGCTCGGTTACACTCACCCCCCTAAACCTCATTCCCATCCAGGTCACGGCACCAATGTAATCCACCGAACCTACACCACTCAACCTGCTCTGAGCTGGGATCGAATCAGCAATTCTTTGTATGGAAGTTGGTTGCTCTAACAAGGAGGCTAAAGACCATGGCCTCTAGCATCTGTCGCTAGAGCACCCTTTCGGATTCAGAGGAGTGGGATTTTACTTGCACAGCACTTTACCAGCTGGCCTCTGTTACACTCACCCCCTAAACCTCACTCCCATCCAGGTCACGGCACCAATGTAATCCACCGGTCCTACACCACCCAACCCGCTCTGAGCTGGGATCGAATCAGCAATTCTTAGTGTGGGAGTCGGTTGCTCTAACAAGGAGGCTAAAGACATTGGCCTCTATAGTGTCTGCCGCTAGATCACTTTTTAGAGTTCAGAGGAGTGAGATTTTACTTGCACAGCACTTTACTAGCTGGCCTCTGTTCCACTCACCCCCCTAAACCTTACTCCCATTCCGGTGTGATGATCTTGCTTGGGCAAGTACAATGGAGACAGCGTGTGTAAATAGTTTCTGGTTCATAGAGAAAATAACCATTTCCACAGCAATGCTTCATTAACTCTTCTTTGGGTGGTCTCTACTCCACATGTTTATTACACCATGGACACTGTAGATGGCACTATCCCCATTTAAGCAATAATTGAACACACTTCTTTACTCTGTTACAGTACAGTAATTGCCCGTTGATAAGCATAAAAGAAATGAAATTGAGCTGAAAAATAGCCTCACTATAACAATAGGCAGAAAAAAACACAATTTAAAAAAATGGTATAGGAAAAATTACATTCTGATGCACTTAAATCCCTGAAATTTCATAATTCGGAAAAATATAAAAAATTCTCAGATTTTCAATGTCTGGAATAAACCTTTTAAAATTCCATACTTAAGAAATTCCATGACCCACGGGAATTCTTTACAATACGAATGCCAGTAATGCAAATCAAAATGAGTAATATATATACAAAATTTAACAAATTATAGTTTTAAATGAATCACTGTCAGCGGATTTTGCTGACTGGTTAAATTAATAAGCACAGAACCAGACACTTTAAACTAGAGTTGTCAGGGTAGCGGAATTTTTTACTTTGATACAATACCAAAAAAATAAATAAATAAACAAATAAACAAAATAAATAAATTTTAAAAAATTAAAAATAAATAAATAAATAAAAATAAATAAATCAATAATAAAAAATAAATAAATAAATAAATAAATAAATAAAAACGCTATTCGATACAATTTTCGATACTGCGAGGAAACTATGGATACATATACATATATTAACTTGAGAGATTTAAAAACTAAAAAAAGATTAAAAAAGGGGGGACAGCACTCATATCGGCAATGCTTATTTGACACATTATTGATATTGAAATGGGAGCAGTTACCAACCCTCTGTAATTGTTTACACAACGTTACATGTCGGTTTTTCAAGTGCTTAGCTATTAAGGCATTTGCATAGCGTTGCTTTGTAGCAATGCCTGCATATTGGCCTGTTTTGTCCTTCCTTGTTTATTTGTTCGTTTATTCACAAACCAAAAACCTTCAACCAAAATACCAGTGCCATCTCAATACTAACAAAAAGCAAGATCGTATCGTTTTAAATATTCCAGTATCGATACTTATCGAAATATGGATATTTTGATTACACTGATTTAAACATCATACTAAGTTCAATTACCCAACAACCCAAATTGTAGGGCTGCACAATATATATTATTTCAACATCGATATCACAATGTGATCATACGCAATAGTCACATCTTGAGTTTATGCAATATTGAGTCTGGATTATAATTCTTTATTTCGCAAGTGTTTTTTGAAGCCTGAGAGTGTGTGGGGGTTTTAAAAGCATTTAGGCATAAGAAATTGTACCATTTGTAACTTTAACAAATTAATAACAATTAATTTTATTAAATTTTTTAGAAAACGAAGTCTATGCAGTATTATTTTACATTTAATTATTCGATTACTGTATACTGTATACCTAAATACAGTTGGAATGTATAAACAATAAAACGCTGCTAATTTGATTTGTATATTTTTCTTTATTGAATTAATCTATGTTTGTAGATTGTTTTTTTTTATATTTTATGCACTCCCCTTCATTCCAAACAATCTAAAATTATAAATTCTTTCCAAATAGAGATATCACAGTCATCTAAAATTCAATTATATTCATATCGCAATACATAAGAGCAGAATAAAAAAAACATTGCAATGTTAGATTTTTCCAATATAGTGCAGCACTAAATTCAGGTATCTGTAAAAACCATAGACTGTAAAATATATGGACGTAGCATCCGTGACGTCACCCATAGGTTTCTGAAAAAAAAGCTAATAGTAGGCGCGGCCAACCGTCGCCATTTGTTCGCGCGTCATCGCACCCACGGCGAGATACCAACAAGGGCAAAGAGGCGGAGAGTGGGCGGAGCTACAGACACCTGCTGGCACTTTGCTTAGACCTGGCAGACAGACTTTACTTTGGGAGAAACGCTTGATACTTTATTACCTGCGACTCGTTTGTGTTCTGACCACATGTGCTTGGCTGTACACTATATCAATAAAGTGTTTAGACTTTTAAAAACACTGTAGTAATACATTGAGCCACTAAACATTGTTCTTATGACGTTTTTCTACAGGAGAAAAACGTGAATTACTTCCAAACACTTCAGACATAGTCTGTGTTATTAATGCAAGACTATTGATGAACTCCAGGCATAACACTGTATGACAACGGTTCAGATGACTGTTCTAGAGCCTACAGCTAATCAATCTGTCACATTCTGATGTGCTTTACAGTCCTAAAGAACATTATAAATGATAAATGATCTTAAATAAAACACACACATTTATAGAGATGGTATACAAGTATATAACTTTACTCACATGGAAACGAGGCCACATGAATGGTTTGTGAGCACAATTAAATGCACACAGCATCCCATATCATCTGATAATTGTAAGAAATAAGTCCAAAAGGCAGCTGACGGTGTAAAGCCACATAAACAAAACAAAAATGCGATGAATATGCCGAGATCAGTGGCTAATCTGCCGGATTCAGCTGAGGTGAAGTGACGGCGACCAGCGAGACGTAGCTGTCACTCAAGTGGCCACGCCCTTAATTATGCAAATTTAATATAACCTAATATAAAGGAAATGGATGAGTTATAAAAAATTCACCCCCCTCACAGTTGTCATGGAGGGTAATAATAGCTATATGAACCAAAATCGTTCTTTGTAACCAGGTTGTAACACCTTTTTCTGTTGTAAAGTTGGCCATTCTAACAGTGGGCTCAATTGAAATTTGCTCTATTATGGAGCCAGGACTAGCGGAATTTGATGAATTGCAGTTTAGTTACTTCCGTATTGGCTTCCCGAGGGAGAGCGGGAGGTTCCGCTTGGTAAAAAACGTTACTTTGGAGGATCATCCAGTATCATTTTGCTCTCTTTAGACGTCCGGATGGGAATCTGAACAGGGATGTTTACACAGCAGGCTTGCCTTTACCATATTTGGCAAACGGTCTGATAAATTACAGAGGGCTGTTATAAATAAGTAGCAGTGGAACCACTGACTCATTATTTATTCAGAACTGTAAGCTTCAGGCCCTTGACCAGCCCAGTTCTCCTCAGCTTAAGCTCTCTGTGACGCTGGATCAGAGCCCAGGGTCAGAATCGTTCAATGAGAGCCAGAGACCAACCCAACAAGCAGACTGCTATTAGATTTGTTAGTGACTCTCTTCATGACTACAAATCCAACATATAACTCTCTGTCAGCAATGACATAAAGATATGAAACTCAAGATAAACAGTGTTAGGAGCCATTTACAGAGAACGTGCCTTTGCATCTAAAGACGCAGCGTTTAGGAATGATTTTTAAAAGTCATGTTGCCATCAAATAATCCCAACTTGCTACTGTAAACAGAAGCTTGCAATGTCTGCCCTGCCTCCCAATTCTTCTGATTAGTCCACTGCTTTGGCACTGACATTGAGGAGTGGCTCTGCATGCAAGTTGGAATTACTTTAACTTGACATGGCATATTCAAGTGTGTGGCACTGCAAAAGACACTAGATCGAATATAATGATCACACATTAGCATCAATGCATATTTACATTAAAAACCATTGGAAAATTACTGGATTGTAATGAAAAAAAAAATCCATCTTCAGCTTGTTGAATACAGACTTAGGCCCAATCCCAATTCTATTTTTGTACCCCTACCCCTTCCTCTTGGCCCTTTACATCCGTGAGTTTAAAGGGAAGGGCTTCAAAATTTACCCCTAAGAATTGGGACAGCACTACAGCACCTGCACACGTATCATAAGTCATCACGATCGCGACTGCTGTAGTTATTCCAGTTGTGTTATTTTTTGGCATTTATCTTAAGGAAATCATTAAAGGCATATATTATGTTATCATAACGATATAATCTGGCAATAAGCTCATAACTGTTCTGTTTATTTACACCGTGGCCATATTAATCTATGTAAACACACCCAAAACAACATTAACATATAGTCAGACACTGTAAAACGCTCATTCTCAGCCCACTAGACTTTACTGACAGGGTATGGTTATAATCGAACTAAAGAGAAATGGAATTAAGAGTTATGTGGAGTATGCCGATTTAGTCACATTATTGAAGTGCAGTTCAGACAAGTAAACACCTTAATCAAACTATTACCGTCATGTAGGACTTTTCCCCGCATTTAATGACAGGATAGTCTATATACGCACAGCTGTCTGACACTATTATCTGCACCTAACGAGTCAAGACCACAGACACCTGCATGCGAAATACGGAGGTTTTTTTTCTCCCATTCAGCATGCAGTATGACATTCCATTAAAACTACATTCATCCAGCTGTTCATAGTTGCATCCAATATCTCATTTGTCAGGGGGGCATGCATGAAGTGAAAGTGCCAAACTGCAGTTAAAGTCGACAATTAAAATGAAACACACCCGAAATTACATGAAACTCCGGAGGAAACATGGATAGCGTGGTGGACGCAATGACGTTTAATCGAATTATGTGTTATAACATGTAAAACAGGATCATGAAAGGAACATTCAAAAAGTAACTTATGTAAACGTCTTAATCTTATTATTGTCTTAATTAGATTAAGGCAATTAATTCGATTACTGATGTCCATGTAAACATAGTCAATGTTGGAAGCTTGGTGTTGTTGTGTTGGATGTTGTTATCCTGTCTAACCTTGATATATATGACGCAAAAAAACAACAGCATGTTGAAGTAGGCGGAGCTCCAGAACACACCCACTGATTGCATAATCGTCACACTCTAATGGTAGCTGAAATGTATTTAGGAGCCAAAAAGTCCACCAAAAATTTGCGTTATGAGCGGTTTCGAACAGCCAAACAAACTATAAATTAACTTCGTTTTGGTTAGATCTGATTTTGCTCGAAATTATGTAACTAGTTTATGCTTCAATTAAAAAAAAATAGAGTCTTTACAAGCGGGGCGACATTTTGCAATTTTTACGCTCTGTAACCACTATTCAAAAAGTTTATTAAGTGAATGAAAGGCTGAAACAATATTAAACTTTTGTTGACCTAAATTCACAGCAATGTGGACGGGGCGTCACTTAGAACAAACCATCTGCTGAATATAGGCTTGAGATGAAAGCTGGAAAAGATTATTATGTGCATATGTGAGGAGCTGCATATACTAAAATTAACCAAGCATTCCAGCTGGGCTTCAGAGTAGGGACACTTTACAATGAGTCAGTTTGGGGCCAACACTAAAAGTGCAGTCCTGTAGTTTAGAACTTTGCTCATCTGTGAGGTTTCGACTGTATGAAGCAGCTTAGAAAACACAAAGATGCTGCTTTATTTTTGACTGCATTGTGATAGTTTTATTTCAGGATTATTTTAGATAATCCAGAAGCAATTAAAGGGTTAGTTCACGCAAAAGTGAAATGTACTTTATTTACTCTCCCTCATGTAATTTTAAACCTTTATGAGATTCTTTCTTTGGTTGAATACAAAGGAAGTATGCTGGTTGCTGGGACCCATCGACTTCCATAGTCACAAAATTATTAGTACGGAAGTCAATGGGTCCCACCAACCAGCGTTTTTCAAAATATCCTCTTTTGTGCTCAACCAAAGAAATAAATTTCTCAACATTTAAAACCATATGAGGAAGAGTAAATTATGAGGTAATTTTCATTTTTGGGTAACAAAATGTAAAACGTGATGCAATAAAATGAGCTACAGTGTGCTGTACTTTACCTTTTTTGGACTTTGGGGAAACATGACTTCAATGCGTGTTTGACGGGTTTATGAGATTTTATCCTAACATAATTGTAAATATCTACCTGACAAAAGTCTCGTTTGTTGTATTTGTTGTAAGAGCAACAAATAATAAATTCTAGATGATCATTTGTAAAATGATGAATCGTCTGTTGAACTGCATCCCAATCATCAGGAGAGGGCAAATTCTTCAGCAGGATAGCGCTCCTTCTCATATTCAGCCTCCACATAAAAGTTCCTGAAAGCAAAAAAGGTCAAGGTGCTCCAGGATTGGCCAACCCAGTCACCAGACATGAACATTATTGAGCATGTCTGTGGTAAGATTTAGGAGGAGGCATTGAAGATGAATCCACAGAATCTTGATGAACTCTGCTAGAATGCTTTCTTTGCCATTCCAGATGACTTTATTAATAAGTGATTTGAGTCATTGCAGAGATGTATGGATGCAGTCCTCCAAGCTCATCGGAGTCACACAAAATTAATTCTTTTTCCACTGCAGCATGACTTTATATTCTATACTCTACATTATTTCTGTTCAGTGACAAGACTTTTGTCTCAGCAAAGTCAGACCTTACTTTCCTAATTAAATAATTAAAAATCAAGGCATTATCGTATTTTATTTTGGTAAAATAAGCGTAATCTAGAGGCCTTTGCCTTTCATATAAGCCCCTTCTCCTACCAAATGATCAACTAGAAGTCAAATTATTATTTGTTGTTCCTAAAACTTAGATAGGCGACAAGACTTTTGTCAAGTAGTGTACATGCAACAGAACAGTTATAAATATATACCGTCATACAAGTGCAATTGTGCAAAGCTCTACTACAACATGTCAAATGGGAAATCCACACAAAAAGTTGTACTCTCTAAAGCGTCATATTGCCAACCACAAAGGATGACTCACTTTAAACAACAGGGGCTTCCGCTGAGAGCAAACAGCCTTGCAATCTGATAAGGGTGCTGTCATAGTATATGCCTTAATAATACAGGTTTCAAGTGCAAAAGATTACAATGTGGCTGAAGCACACAAGCTTGTCAACGTTCCCTGCAACTCCTGACGACTGTTCTTGGGAAATGAACAGCACCAAGAAGACCAGCTCTAAAAAGAGATATGAGCAGAGAGCAGATAGAAATGAAGTCAAGATGACAAGTAAGGTGACGACTAGTCAAAAGAACTACCCAAAGCTTCACATGCAATCAGGTTCTTCAGAGAGCAAGGTTGTACATTTTTAATAAAACTGTCATCAGAACATAATTAAAAACCTCTCTGGCCAAGAGCTGCTTGATTAGTTCATTAAAAGAGACTCTTAACATATCTAATAAACCCACAATCTATTAACTAGGAAAGGAAGTTCATAGAAACAAATATTGTCCTGTCTTTGCTGCTTAACAAAACAGTACCTAGAGGCTGTTACGATTAAACAGAACTTAATAGTAGGTATTGTTTAGATGTGGGTAGTGGTTATTAAAATGTTCTGAGTGGTTTGTTAAGGTGTTGCTATGATTCTTGAAATTTGTTGCTGTTATCAGCTTTTGAAATTTCTAGGGTTGGTTTTCATTCAGAAAATTTGTTTGTTTTGGTGATCTTCAATGAAAGTCTAACCATTTGGGTCCGCGTTTGGAGTGGCGGTCCTTCTGTTGACGTCAACCTGAGGGATTCCATAGCAACTGCATAATAATACCCTCTCCTGAGGTTAGCAAAGACTATAGATTTTACAAAACATGTTACTAGTACTGTTTTGAATAAGGGAACAGTCAATATGGAGAATGAAGCCCCGCCTACTAGCACAGGAGCCAATCATCGATAGCTTTAGACTTACGTTTTGGACCAGACGGGTGCTTTTACGATAATTTCTGCAGTTATTATGAATTCTCTGGAGTCGGCAAACATTGGAATCTTAGCGAATACTTGCTTCATAGACATGTGTTCCTAGGGTTGGTTATCATACAAACATTTGTTGCTTTTGTTAATCTTCAATGAAAGTCTTACCATTTGCTTCAGCGTACAGAGTGGCTGTGCTACTGTTGACGTCAACCTGAGGGGTTCCATAGCAACTGCATATTAATACCCTCTCTTAAAGTTAGCAAAGACTATAGAATACACAAGACATTTCATTCGTATAGTTTTGAACGGGGAAAAGTGTAACGTCAATATGTCGCATGAAGCCCTGCCTTCAAGTACAAGAGCCAATCATCGATCGCTATAGACTTGCGTTTCCATCCAGTTGGGTGCTTTTACGACGGTTTCTGCAGTTGTTATGAATCCTTAAGCGTCACCAAACGCACTGGAATCTCAGCGAATACTTGTTCACAGACGTGTTTCTAGGGTTGGTTTTCAAACAGAAAGTTGTTTGTTTTGGTAATCTTCAATGAAAGTCTAACCCTTTCTTCCACGTTTGGAGTGGCGGTCCTTCTGTTGACGTCAACCTGAGGGATTCCATAGCAACAGCATATTGATGCTTTCTCTTAACGTTAGCAAAGACTATAGAATTCACAAGTGATGTTACTCATATTGTTTTGAATATGGAAAAGTGTAACTGTCAATATGGCGAATGAAGCCCTGCCTTTCAGTACAGGAGCCAATCATCGATCGCTACGGACTTACGTTTCGGACCAGATGGGTGCTCTTACAACAGTTTCTGCAGTTGTTGATCAGCAAACGCACTGGAATCTCAGCAAATACTTGCTTCACAAACATGAGAAATATATCCACATAAAACACCAACTTTTTAAACGCCCACGAACTTGTAAACAAAGAGTTGCTATCATTTTGGGAGGGGATTTACCAGCATGACGGATTTGGGAGTCACTTTAGAAGATCAGTGCAATCAGACGAGACATTAAGGATTACATTGCAGGATTACAATTTAAAACGGCCATAAATTAGGTTAGTGTCGTGATCTCGTTCCTTTCGAGTGTGCTTCAGCACAGGCAACCTAAAAGCAATGCAGATTTTGTTTGATTCAAACATTTAGAAACTAAACTAATGAGACAGTTAATGTTTACATTTACTGGTGATTCCAAATATGAAATTTAATTGTAAGCTTAACAAACAGTTTTGGAGAATTTGATGCTTCCCTATTCAAACCAGAATGTCCTAGCAGAATGGCTACAAAGTAAATTGACTTTTCTTAAAAGGACTTTGCCGTTAATTTGCTATAAGGAAAAGAAATGCAAAAGAAAGCCTCGTGCCCTATTCAATATCCCAACGGGCTATATACACAGCTAGTGTTTTGCAGCCAACAATTAGCTTAGAATGAAAGGTTTATGTGACTATTTTTAATTTCAGAAGGTTCCTTTTACAGCATGGATGTTGTAAATTATTAAAGTACAATAAGCAATTAAAATAATAAGGTTAAACCTATGGATAAAAGGTCAATCAGGTGGTTATGATGCCTGTTAAAGGGTTAAAGAATGTCGCGATTTTGTATGGGATGACAGTTCACCGGAAGCGTTTGGGTTGGCTGACAGAAAATTAAAAGTCTGTGTGCATATGCTCCATTCATTTGAAAGTAGATCAAAATACTGAAATAAAGGTCTTAGCAACTTCCAGTTAGGCATGGGACGATAACCGATTTCAAGGTATACCACGGTTTGAAAAAGTCAAGGTTTTAACACCGCAAAAATTTTCTATGATATTCTTTAGGTATATGTAAATTGTGTTTTTTTTACTAACATTTTATTTCGTTTTTAGTGAAACCATGATATTTTTTTACAAGGTTTTCATAGTCAAAATTTTATACCGGCCCATGCCTACTTCCAGTTTCCACAGACTTCAAGGTGTTTTGGTTGCTAGAATGTTGATAGGCAGATTTCCAAGGCAGACGCAATATAGGCAGATACAGACAAATAATGGCATGAAGCAGCATTTAAGGTGCTCAGAATGGTTGCTAAGACACTGCAAGAAACATATTAAAAATATTAATATCTAATTTCCTCCAAGAATCTGGCATCCTTCTTAAATATGCTTCTGCAAACAGATATACACATAGCAAGCCAATGACAAGCTCCTTGTGGAATGAAAAAAAAATTAAATAAAATTACAGCGCTATTTGACTCCACGGCTTGCACTTTCCCGTTCTGCCCAACAGAACTTGAGCCATTAGAAGGTTTCAGAGTGATAAAGTAAAGATAGGATCTGTCCAAACAAGATTAAGAACAGTAATCAAACAGGCCCTGGGTGCCTTAAACAAACTCTGGAGGAGTCTCAAATGGCCGTTATTTAAAGCGCTTGGAGTTGGATGCTGCCAACAGCAGCCTACAAGAGAAGCCGTGAAGAGAGGGTCATAGATCACAGGGCAATCAACACAGAAACAGCACTGATCATACTAAAAATACCACTAATCAATTCAATTTATACTGTGTTATGGCCTAATAAAAATTCTTCAAGAGTGAATTGTACGTCGCTGCTGGCTTACATATACAAGCATGGAGAGAACTGAAGAACTGATTTCTGTATTGTTTTTTAGCAAACATTTCCTCCTCTTAATGAGGTATGGGTGGCATTTCCCTACTCAGATACATTTGTTTCTGGTTGGTTTTTATTCTGCTTTAGTGGTTCAATCTACTGGTGTAATTAAAATGTGTTCTGGGTGGTGAACTGCTACATGGTTACTTACTGGTCCAAGTCAAAATAGACCAGAGTTAAGATGCATCTGTTTTAATCCAGTCACCATACACTCACTGGCCACTTTATTAGGTACACCAGTCCAACTGCTCGTTAACGCAAATTTCTAATCAGCCAATTACATGGCAGCAACTCAATGCATTTAGGCAAGTAGACATGATCAAGATAATCCAACTGAGCATCAGAATGGGGAAGAAAGGTGATTTAAGAGACTTTGAACGTGGCATGTTGTTGGTGCCAGACGGGCTCATCTCAGTATTTCAGAAACTGCTGATTTACTGGGATTTTCATGCACAACCATCTCTAGGGTTTACAGAGAATGTTCAGAAAAATAGAAAAAGAGAGCGGCAGTTCTGTTGGCACAAATGCCTTGTTGCGGTCAGAGGTCAGAGGAGAATGGCCAGACTGGTTGAAGGTGATAGAAAGGCAACAGTAACTCAAATAACCACTCGTTACAGCCGAGGTCTGCAGAAGAGCATCTCTGAATGCACAACACGTCCAACCTTGAGGCAGATGAGCTACAGCAACAAAAGACCACACCGGGTGCCACTGCTGTCAGCTAAGAACAGGAAACTGAGGCTAAAATTCGCACAGGTTCACCAAAATTGGACAACAGAAGATTGGAAAAACGTTGCCTGGTATGATGAGTTTCGATTTCTGCTGCGACATTCGGATGGTAGGGTCAGAATTTGGTGTCAACAACATGAAAGCATGAATCCTTGTAAAATGTGTTCTGGGTGGTTTTTAGTGAACTGCTACATGGTTACTTACTGGTCCAAGTCAAAATACACTTGGGTTAAGATGCATTTGCTTTAATCCAGTCATTATAAGTGCAAAATGCTAAATACAAGTCATACATTTTAAACCTGTCCATTTTACACTACTTACAGAGGCAGCCAAAAACATTTAATCAGACTTTTTTTGTGTGTTATTTTTAGCACATTTCCTCTTCTTAATGAGGTATGGGTGGCATTTCCTTACTCAGATACTCGTGTTTCATAGTGGTTTTTAATCTGCATAAGTGGTTCAATCTACTGGTGTAATTCAAATGTGTTTTGGGTGGTTTTTAGTAAATTGCTACATGGTTACTTACTAGGGCTGCACAATATATCGTTCGAATATGCAATGGCAAGTTGGGATGATATTTAACCAGAAAACACAGTTCAGAACAAAGTTTAACTAAAAGAGTGAAAGCTAATTTTATTGTCTGCGAATATGTATGATTTCAAGCGAATTTGAACCATTTTGCCACTAAAAACTACAACATTTTAGTTTTTTTTTTACAAAAATTAATTGTATTCAATTATTTCTATAGTTAAAGGTGCAGTAGGTGATTGCCTTCAGAAACATTTTTTGTTGTTGGTTGAAAGTATCATCACATTCCTATAGTAATGAATAAAGTGAATGATCTAAATGTATTTATATGTATTTTATATTCTGGGTGAGGCATAAAACTAAAAAACATTCATCCAATTAAATATTGTAGGGCCCATAATTCTGATAAGTAGCCCAAACTGTCTGTCAGCAAATGTAGATTTGTACAACTGTGCATCTCTGTTCAGGCAGATCTGCAATTTGTGCGTGCACGCATGTATGCGCACCATGCATTCATGTGCACACGAGACAATCACAGTGGTAAAATCAAATGCTGAATCAAAACTTTTAAAATCCAGAATCAATATTGTTTTGCACGCTGGAGGAAGGATGACACCATGGCTGAAGTATTCTTTTAGACAGGTAATGTTATGTTTTAAAAGTATTTTAGTCAAGAAAAGCTGATGTAGATTGTGTTGTTACGAATGGGTTATATGCACGGAAGTGTTGTTCAGCCACTGAAATTTTTGGCAAAGATTTGGTATCTTTGATGTGACTTTTTAATTTCATAAGGGACCTTTTACAGCATCAATAATGTAGATTTTTATCTAGTTTAACAATAAAACATCAGTAAATAGCACTATTCCGCCTAGCCAGCTTTACTGAGGTAGAGTTGGTTTTATATTCACATTGGTTCATTTTTGAACAATGACAACCTGTGATGCGCTCCCTATATTGTTTACCATGCTACTCTGAATATTCGGTCTGAAATAGTATGCAAGTATGGCTTAGCAATAAGAGTGCACACCGCCAGCCAACCACAGCATACAGTAGTCACTTCAGGACAAAGCACTAGAGAAAGTGAGACCAGCGATCCTTGCATGTATGAAATATTGCACATTATGACACGTTTCATGATCACTTGAGATCTCAAAGTATAGACAATTACAGTAAATATGCCTAATGAACATTTTTATAACTCAAAATTTACAGAGACAACTTGCATCATTTACATTGTACACTAATCCTAAATTCTAACGATTATTAAGAAAATATCAGTAACATCTAGTTAAAATTTCAACACAGAATTCCAAATTTTGCAACAACTGCAATCCACTGCATTTTATACTATATAAAAAACAGAAGTAGTACATCTAATGTACAGTGTACATCAGGAGCCCAAGTACTGTATGAGGAATGTGACGCAGGAACAGAATCACATGCTTTTTAACCCTACGAGAGCATCACCTGACTGGTTAAAGTCCCTACAGCATTATGCCAAAACATGTCTGACTGCTGAGAATTAAGAAAGACTGACAGAAAGTTGCATTCTACAACAAGAGTGCGATACTTCCTCATCTGGTAAACCACAGTGGTCTGTGGTGTTTCTGTGCACAAATGCAAAGAAAGATTTGCTCATAATCAAAATTGTTAAACACACACACCAAAAAAAAAATCCATTAAATGTAAAAAACACATTACTGTAGCCTAAACGCTTTCATTAGCAGTGACTAATCAGACGTCTTTAACATGCACAAAAACTTCCCCAGATCACAGTGCATAATCAGGACAAAAAGCATTCAACAATCAATCTGTAAATTATTCATGCATAAAACCTCAAACGCTTGCTCCTTAGCACCGCAATTAAAAAAAAAAAACACTTCAAAGACTGCATGTTAAGTTACCAAATGTCTTAAAGAAACAGTTAGCATTTATTAGGCCAGAAGAAACTCCTCTAAACCCTTGAGATGTCCTGCGAGGCCTCTGAGTGAAAACATACAGATAGAGACACAAGGGACCAATCATGTAAAATTAGATATTTACTGTTGGTAAACACCTCATTGAGTTTGTGTCAGCCGAGCTGTGCCGGTGTTCCCCAATGCTGGGGGCAATGAGGCAAATCGATACATCCTGTCTTTTGATAAATAGCCCAATCGACTGAATGACAGTAAACCCATCAGCTCTCGCTGCACATTAACACATCCAGGCAACAGCTGAGCAGCAGGAGTGAGCCAATCAACTCAACTCTCCATGACAGACTAGACTGACCCGGCGTGGGGTTCCTGACTTTCCACAAGGTCAAAATACCATCGATTCTGTGAAATCACGGCCAGTTTACTGCACATCATTACAAAGGAATATTACCAGTGCACTCCCACTTTGCAAATTAATAGTACACTCTTTTTGGGGGTGGAAATAGCCTCATTTTTATAACACCCCTAGAGTCAGTTTTGCCATTTTTGAATCTATTCAGCCAATCTCCAGGTCTGGAGCACATTTAGCTTAGCTTAGCATAGATCATTACATTGGATTAGACCATTAGCATTTCGCACAAAAAACATTGTTTCGATATTTTTTTCTATTTATAGCTTGACTCTTCTGTGGTTACATTATGTACTAAGTAGTGTTGTCACGAAACTGGAACTTCCAACACAATCTCACGGCAATTCGTAACTTTTTGATTTAGTGGCTAATTCGTACGAATTCGTATGATCTAATTCGTACAATTTAGTACGATTTGCTCATCCGCCAATGACGGTTGGGTTTAGGGGTGGGGTTAGGTGCCACGCCTCCTTTTTAAAATCGTACAATTTCGTATGACTGAACTCGTACGAATTCGTACGAATTAGCCACTAAACTGTCAAAACGTAAAATACTTACGTTTCCTCGTGAGATCGGACTGGAACTACGCTACCAATAGGTACTGAAATTTTAAAAACGTATATTTCCCGCTAACATTTAAGCACTGTTGAGCGCATTCTGATTTATCATTGTGTTTATTTGCTCAATAGAAATGACAGTGTAGTGTTTTCCCTACCATTATATTAGGGGGCGCCCCGCCCTTCCAACGGCTTTCCCCGCCACCCCTTGAAGTCAAGTTAATTGTATTTTATATTTAAGAAAAGATCGCAAGAGGCACGTGATTTCTAAGCATTGCATTTCTTCGGTTAAATGAATAGTGCAGTAAAGATATCGTGAGTACAAATCCATCTCTCTCATTGAGGGTTCTGCTGTCAAATTGGTGGAAACAAGCAAAATATTTGAATGGTCTTGCATGTATTTGGGCCTTTTTACATAAAACAACTGAAAGTTCTGTGTTTTTGACAATATTGCAAGTACATTGAAACAAGTTAACACAAGTCCACAACCAAAGAACGTTGTGTTGCTGTGAAAAAGTGACGAATCTGCCAATCTGCAAACGTGACTAGTTTACATCTGAAAAGGGGCACCAGTTAACACGGTCACCGTGTAGACTTGACATCATGTCTACGATTACAGCATATGAGTGGCCCTCGTTAAAATATTGAACACATTGATGCAGTATGTCTGGTGTTTCTGTCTGGTCTGCGTCCTTTAGAAACTCCAAACACCGACCACATGTAAAGCAAAACTGCATTAAGCACATTGCTCATGTGTTTGCCACAAAACGGGCAATACAACGCTCGACGGCAGTCCATGTTCGGTCACCATAAATTTTATTTACGCTATGTACTCCACAACACGAATTTACCGGGCTCAACACCAATGACAACAACAACCCTTTTCCCCGCGTCAATTCCGGTGTGTGGTACATTCTCTTTCGTAGTAAAGAATCTGTAATTGTAAATTTGTTTCGGGACAGGTAAAAGTGTTTTGCGTCTTGTTAATTTTTTTTCTAAAATGTACATTTGTTTCGTCCTTGGTAAAATAATTTTTCCTATGTAATTGTGTCTTATGATAGGTAAAAATGTTTTCCAAAACGTAAATTTGTCTCGAGCTTCATAAAAGTGTTTCACACTTTGTAATGTTGTTTTGCACTTCACGACCACCGTAGTATTCGCCTCGGTGTTCAAGCTCGGAACTTTTGGCACAGTTGGCATGACTTTGTTTAGTTGCTGCAGTTTTGTTCTGTGCAGAAACGCGGTGTTGAGAAGTCTTTACGATTAATTAACCGTGATGAATTAAAGCACGGTTAAAAGTGAAACCGATTAATTGCTGCATCCCTACCAGTGTCTCTCTCTGTTTGCACTCGGTAAACAGTGGTGAAGTGCGGTTAACTGATAACCTTCGCAGGCAAATCAGAGGTGTTTGAGAACGCGCTCAACATCGCTTAAATGTTAGTGGGAAATGGAATTTAAAAAATTTCAATACCGATTGGTACAGAAATTCCAGTATCGTGACAACACTAGCACTAAGACGACAGAAAATAAAAAGTTACTATTTTCTAGGTTAATATAGGAACTATACATTCATTCTGGTGTAATAATCAAGGAACTTTGCTTCTATATACATATAGATATACATATAGATATACATATAGTATATACATATATATCTCAAGTATAAAAAGTGAGATTTTTAAATTTTTTAAACATACTCACATAATTTTAACTTGTATTTAAATTTTTATATTTATAACTTTGAAAAATAATATTCAGTGCTGTTTTATGACATAATATTAAAGGGTCAGTTCACCCAAAAATGAAAATGTACTGTTAATTTGCTGTTAACAAATCAAAAATGCAGATGACTTAGGTGTAAGTGAATAGTCAGCGAGTCATGGATATCATTTTTTTCTGCTCACGATTTTTTTTCTCTTCTTATAATAACAGTTAGTCATTCACTTGCATTTCACCAAGTCACCAAGAATCATCCTTATTATTGACCTTAACAAAATATTTCTATAATTTGGGTAGAATGACTAAATTAACAGCTAATTTTCATTTTGGGTATACAATATCTTTACATGAGAGACTCATTAAACATTTTTTCATTACAAAATATATACTCAATGTATGCACTCACCGGCCACTTTATTAGGTACATCTCACTAGTACCAGGTTGGACCCCTTTTGCCTTCAGAACTACCTTAATCCTTTGTGGCATAGATTCAACAAGGTACTGGAAATATTATTCAGAGATTTTGCTCCATATTGATATGATAGCATCACGCAGTTGCTGCAGATTTGCTGGCTGCACATCCATGATATGAATCTCCCGTTCCACCACATCCTAAAGGTGCTCTATTGGATTGAAATCTGGTGACTGTGGAGGCCATTTGAGTACATTGAACTCATTGTCATGTTGAAGAAATCAGTTTAAGATGATTCATGCTTTATGACATGGCGCATTATCCTGCAGGAAGTAGCCATCAGAAGATTGGTACATTGTGGTCATAAAGGGATGAACATGCTCAGTTGATAATAATGGGGCCCAAAGTGTGCCAAGAAAATATCTCCCACACCATTACACCACCACCACCACCACCAGCCTGAATCGTTGATGTAAAGCAGGATGGATCCATGCTTTTATGATGTTGACGGCAAATTCTGACCCTAAATTCTGAATGTCACAGCAGAAATCGAGACTCATCAGACCAGGCAACGTTTCTCCAATCTTCTATTGTCCAATTTTGGTGAGCCTGTGCGAATTGTAGCCTCAGTTTCCTGTTCTTAACTGACAGCAGTGGCACCCCATTTGGTCTTCTGCTGCTGTAGCCCATCCGCCTCAAGGTTCGACATTTGTGGGTTCAGAGATGCTCTTCTGCAGACCTCGGTTGTACAGTCATGCAGAATTAACAAACATCTACACTTGCACAATTAATCTCACCCAGCCCTATTCTGTAGCAATGTTTCTTTCAACACAATTTAAGCGTGGTGTATATATGAGCATGAAAACACTCAGAAATAAGCCGGAGCAGCTTGCTTGAGTGTATGTGGCTCTAACAGACGTGCCCAGCAGGACCAGTGATGTTTCCAGCACGTGTGAGGGGTGGCATTCTGGCAGATATTCGGCAGCACCAGTGATGAGACGAGCTCTGCAACATATGGCAACAGTGCTGCTCATGCCACAGTGGAGATATCATTAATGAGTGCAGCTCCTCTAGGAATAAAGACGCTGCTTCTAGGAAATGTGCTTCTGAAATGAGGCTGCTCGTATACATGACTCTGTGAGAAACTGGCTCCTTTGATTTTTACTGCCTGCATGGAACCAACTGACCTTCTCACTGATGACTGAGCATATAAAAGCACCAGTTTCTGATGCTCAATATTTACGTTTCGCATTTTAGTCGAGCAATGGAGGTATTCTAGATAAGCCCAATATCCTGGGAAAGCCAATTAATATCTGAGAATTCCAATGGCCAATATCTGCCCTATTAGGGCATGCACGATACTGGGAAAATATCTAATAATATTTCTTGCGATATAACATTTACCTAGAGAGATGTAGATTCTAAAGTGTTAAATGAATAAATGTGGCTGCATTTCTCTGTGAGTGTTGTTGGCTGCTTTTGAGACATAACATCATTACATTCTCCTAGATAGGCTTAAATAATTATGTTGGGATTGTTGGAACTGCATCGAAACGTTATCAGTTTGTATAAGTTAATGAAAAGGCATCAAATCGATCAACAGTACACTGTGGGGTACAACAAGGCTCAGTTCTTGGTCCCTTGCTTTTTAAATTATATATGCTAAACCAAGAGAATATCGTTACAAAAAAATTGGAGTAACTTTTCACAGTTACACTTTTCACGATGATACACTATATGATATGATGCTGATGTCTCTATATTAATCCAATTCAAAGTGTTTACTGTCATGTCCAAGTAAAGGCTGATTTATACTTCTGCGTTGAGTGATCAGCGTGACCCACGGCGCATCCCTTGCGCGTAGCCGTGCATTTATACTTCTGCGTGCTGTTTGTGTTGTTCTGCAATAACCAGGGTTCAACGCTAAAGACAATTCTACTGGCCCGACTGGACCAGCGGTTCAGATTTGTACTTGCCCTGCCAAAATCTTCACTGGCCCCATGAAATAAACAAAAAATAGCTATTTCTTAGCCACATATTTTAAATAATTTGTCAAAAATAATGTCTGTGAATGTAGAATTTAAGTATTTTTAAAATGTTAAAATATTTACCAGTCAAATATAGCAGTATGAAAAATGTGCAGGTATTTTATTGCAAAACAAAAGGTGGCTGACTTAAAAGTGATGGGAAACTATACAAAACATCAATTAATTTTTTTCGTCGTGTTGTACAACAACAATAGAAACAGACGTTTTCTTTTAGCCTCATAATTTGATGTTGTCGTCTCTTCACTGTACTGGTTTTTAGCAGGTTGTGGAAAAAAAGAACGTGCTCACAACATCCAATCAGATAAAAGGAACCAAGAAGCAATATGGTGTTTACGACTTCACAGAAAAGGTAGCATTCAAAGACCTAAAGCACAAATTGTTTCTCGATTCTAAGACTGGATTTGCATGCAATTGACAAATAGTCGCAGGCGATTCTCTCTATAGTCGAAACGATCCTCTCTACTATCCCGAACATCTCTTGCTGGCCCAAGGCCATCGGGCAGTCCTCATTATTGATGCCTGAATAACACTTCCGAAATGCTAGCTAGCAGTAGGTTTATATGTTCCTCTGTGTCAAGTTTCTTCGAGGCTGTTTTGTTTTTTCTGAACGCTACCTTAATGTAGAAATAGCTAAAACTCACTCATTCAGAGGTGGAAACCGGCAGACAACTTTAATCATAAGGTAAACACAAAACAAAAGTTTCCATCTAGAGCTCCTTCACAGGACTCGATACTTGTAAACACTCGCTCCATCTGACTCGCGGCTCTCAGCACCGTACACACTCATCACCGCTACCATACCAACTAATCAGAGCTTGCGCTATACGACATAGTGACGTGTAGTTACATTTTGTGATAGGTGCACGTCAGCAACAGCCACAGCCACAGCGAGGGTTTGTGACCATGGGAAGGCTGCACCGGACCATACGCTTTCGCATGATGCAGAAGTATAAATCAGCCTTAAGGAAATAGGTTCCGTGTACAATGAAATTCTTACTTTACTGTCCACAATGAACGCCGGTTTAAGGTTTAAAATATAACAATAAAATCTCCTCAAAACCTGATCATTTGTATGAATTCTCAAAGCTAACAAATTGTACAGCTGATAAAAAAATTTGATGACTGATAAATTTCATTTACAAAATTCATACAAAACTGAGTTCTTGCATATTGGACCAAAAAACCTCTCGCGAAAAATCCTACAATACTGCCTAACCCAGGGGTGTCAAACTCTGAAGTTTCTGAAGGGCCGCAGCCCTGCACAGTTTAGTTCCAACTCTGCTTCAGCACACTTAGGTGTGGTCACACTAGAGTTTGAGCTTGCGTAATTCTGTCGTACGGTGCTGCGAAAAGGGGCGGGATTAAACAAGATGATGAGACATTAAAGCGAGCGAGCGAGGGAGCGATTGCTCCATATTTAATTTTTGCTCCATACAAAATTTCTGTACAGAGAGGTCATGTTTTGATCCTCGATAGGTCTCACGCAGTCAAGTGATGTGATTTCGCAGGTCAGAGTTCATCAAGCTTGAACTATCCAACGCAGCGATCTGCGAAACGTGCTGCACAACATTCCGTTTCAGGTCTAATGCATTCACGTGCGTATGAGTGGAAGTCTATAGGGAGAAAAGTCCAGTGTGACCGCAGCTTTACTTGAGGTTTCAAATAAACCTAAAAGACTCAATTACTTTGATCAGGTGTGTTTAATTGGGGTTAAAGCTAAACTGTGCAGAGCTGTGGCCCTCCAGGAAATTAGTTCAACACCTGTTGCATATCCATTGATGAATGTTCAGTTCAGTCATCGTCAGTAAAAACATTTTGGGAAGAGATTTTTGATAGCAACCTGTCATTTAAAGGCCACATTTTAAGTTTTCGTAAATGTTATTTTATTCGCTATTTTTTATTTATGTAATGATCATACTAAGCTAATAAATATTGTCAGATTTAATTACATCTAATTCAGGTTAAAAAACTTTCGAGGGGCAAATATTTAGATTTTAAAACTTCAGAAGTTGTTCACAATTGATTCTTATTGGCTGTTGTCTTTTTCCTCTCTTGTCTCGACTCCCACCATTAGCATTTATTTTTAACTCTCCTCCCTGATGCTCTAGGTTCACCTTTGGGACGGTCGAGCCAATAGCAGAACAGTTCCTACTGAGGAGGTAGGAGTAAAGATAGTAAGGCCCCATCTAATTGTTCACATATTGCATTTACCAGAGGCTCTCAATCTCGGTCCTGGAGGTCCAGAGTCCTGTAGATTTTAGCTCCAACCCCAATCAGACACACCTAGCTAATCAAGCTGCGGTCACACTCAAGTTTGAGCATGCGAAATTCTGTAGTACGGCTCTGGGAAAAGGGGTGGGATTAAAGAAGATAATTAAGCATTTAAAGAAGCGAGCGATTGGTCCATGTTTTAAAATTTTGTCCAGAGAGGTCATGTTTTGATCCTCGATTGGTCTCACGCAGTCAAGTGATTTCGCAGGTCAGAGTTCACCAAGCTTGAACTTTCCAACGCAGCGAACTGGGAAAGTTATCACACAAGCTTGCGTTTCCAGTCGGACGCATTTGCACGAGTATGAATGGAAGTCTATGGGGAGAAAAGAACAGTGTGACCGCAGCTTTACTAGGCATTCCAGAAACATCCTTGCAGGTGTGTTGAAGCAAGTTGGAGCTAAAATCTGCCCGGACCTCCAGGACCGAGTTTGAGATATTGAGATTTGGCATATACTATAGTATATACTATATACTTTGGCATATACTATAAAATATTGAGTTTGGGATATACTATTAGCGTGATAAGAATAAGTATGAGAGTAAACACATTTTGTAGCCATTTTTTTTAAAATCTATAACTTATAAGGCTATAAAATCTATCAAACATTGTCTTAAAATTGGGACATACAGTTAAAGTCAAAATTTTTAGCCCTCCTGAGTTTTCTTTTCTTTTTTCCAATATTTCCCAAACGATGTTTAACAGAGCAAGGAATTCTTCACAGTATTTCCTATTAATATTTTTTCTTCCTGAGAAAATCTTATTTGTTTTATTTCGGGTATAATAAAAGCAGTTTTTACTTTTTTAAACCATTTTAAGGTCAATATTTAATATTATTAGCTTCCTTACGTAATATTTTTTTGATTGTCTACAAACAAACCATGATTTGCCTAATTACTCTAACTTGCCTAATTAACCTTGTTATCCCTTTAAATGGCACTTTAAGCTGAATACTAGTATCTTAAAAAATATCTAGTAAAATATTATGTAATGTCATCATGGCAAAGATTAGAAACAAGTTACTAAAACTATTATGTTTAGAAATATGTTGAGAAAAAAAATCGTCTTTCCGTTAAACAGAAATTGGGGAAAAATTTATTGGGGGGCATATAATTTTGACTTCAACAGTATATATCATTATAATTTACATTGATTATAATATTATAAATTATATATCAGAATTATATCCAGACACTAGCATCAACATTAACTATCGAATTTGCTTTGGTTTTTCAGAGCCAGTAGTTCTTATGATGCTTCTCTAGGGTAAATCTCCGGGGGGAACAGCAAGGTGCTCAGAAGCTGATTTGCCAGAGGATGTAGTTACTTGTTTTTTGCAACTTACATAATGGATATTCGTTAAAAAAATGCTTTGAACAAGTCAATAACTATGTGCAATAAGCCTTCCAACACAGAAGGGTAGGAGGATCGCCTTTGTTTAAATATACACATACAACAGTAGCACATTTGACATTTTCCTCACCAAGTAAGTTCTTCAGATCTTCATATGAAAAGGATACAGTCTTAGGGCTCCACTCTGTGTGCCAATAGCCAGAATTTTCTGCACAGGGTCAAAAGCCATGGATGAGGGTTGATAGGGAAAGCCATGTCGCACTGTCTGTGAAGCAAAACACGATTTGCATTTTACTACAAACATAACAACGGAGTCCAGGAAAGGAAAATTCCTACTCAGAAAGCAAACGCTGACCAAACACACACATCAAGTGCACTATTAAGTCTTTTAAAGTGAAAAGAAGATGCAAAGACAAAGTTTAAAGAGCAGATCATATGGGTTTTTGGAAAATATATTTACAGTTTGTCAAGTAGCTGTAGTTTAATGTGAATAGTCTGCAAAGTTATTCAAAAATAGATATCATGCACTGAATCACGTTAAAGAGTCATTTTTTAAATATCCTCCTACCAATCTACATTCAATTAATCTTTATTTCTATAGCGCTTTCGCAATGTAGATTAGATTAGATGTAGATTGTCAAAGCAGCTTAACATAGAAGTTCTAGTAAATTGAAACTGTCAGTCCAGTTTTCAGAGTTGAAGTTCAGTTTAGTTCAGTTCAGTGTGGTTTAATTTTCACTGCTGAAAGTCCAAACACTGAAGTACTTGAGAGAAATCAAGCTCAACTAGGCTTATGATAGTATCAGATTTTCTTGTCGCGATTATTGGGATAATATACAGTATTATCATGATATTACACCATTATATCGATATCACACCAGTATATCACAATTTGAATCCATTCAGCCAATCTCCGGGTCTGGTGAGAGCACTTTTAGCTTAGCTTAGCATATGTCATTGAATCAGATTAGACCGTTAGCATTTTGTTCAAAAAAGAAAGAAAAAAGAATCACAAATTTTTCTATGCCACCATGCCACCCATGTCTAATGTCAACATGATCAAAGTAATAAATTTGCCTTATATGAAGACTCTAAAAAGGATTAATAATAATATATATGTAGAGAGCAATCAAAAACAGACTTGGCTAGCTGACCAATCTGAGTACTTACTGGTTTACTGGCTTATGGAAGGAAAGAGTTTAGGAGTTAAACAATTTGGCAAATTTATTATAATAATAAATGTAAATTCTGAGAATATTACAATATTTTCTGACCTTAATTGTATTTAGCCTGTTTTAAGAGACTCTGACACAATATTTGGATGCTTTAAAAAACCATATGACCTTCTCTTTAAATGAATAATAATCTAATGAAACCACAACAATATAAAGATAAAATAGGACAAATTTAAGACTTTAAGACCTCTTTAAGACCATTAAGTAATAAATTTAACACTTATATCACAATATTAAAAAAACACGCACACACATATAATAATTATAAAATTATAATTATTATTATTTCTATTATTATTTAAAACGACAGGGGGCGGTCAAAAGAAACCCACCGTAAAGTCAGACGGCATATAAACTGAAAAGTAGGAAGTTTCCGGAACAAGGTCATATTATATACCGTTCAAGATTTTTAAACAAGCAATTTTTTATTACTGTTATAATTTATTATAATGATTATAACATTTTTATAACCATTCAAGATTTTTAAATCAAAATTTGATGCATCACTGGCTTTTTGTTCATATCTCGGACAGTTCTACCTATTAAAGTTAAATATTAATGGCAACAGAACATGGGTTGCTCTACAATTATATTTTTTATTATGGCTAGAATAAAAGCGAAATAATAAAAAAGTAAAGTTACTAAAAATACTGACGTTTTTATTTTGCCCACTCAACAATTCACACACTACTGTCTGGCTAGTTTCTGTCCTCTACTTATAAGCTAAAAAGGCAATAATGATCCAACATTCCTGACCGTTATCACCAATAAAGCCTAGAAAACAGGGCATCAGTATGTTGTAAACCAATAGGTTCAAATATTTCTTTCCAGTTATCAAAGAAATAAGTTGTTACTTAATTTTAGTTTGTAACTATTAAATTGTTTTAAATTCAAAATTGTAATATAACATCAGTTTAAAACCTATGAATGGGGAAAAACATAATCTGTATTATTAAAACCACCTGGGTCTCTACTTTTGCATGGCCTCTCTTTTGGTTTTAACAAACTTATCTCTCAGTTTTTCCAAACCTTTACAAGAACTTTCCTTCTTTTCCACAACTGTTGCAATTTCTAGCCAAGAATTACTGGTCATCTGGTTCTCCCTATGATCACGCATGGATGGATCAAAGATGTCTGTACAGTCGTACCTGTTTCAGACAAAATCTCTTCAAAGTGTTTCATATTCAAATCAAATGCGGGCCACGCGAACTGTTCACTCGTGTCTCAAAACATTTTGTGCGCTCCGCCAGCCGATATCATGTCACGTGCACCCAAAGTTCAAAAAGAGAAAGCTGATTGGCTATTGCATGTTGGTTTTATTTGTAGTTGTAATACCGTAAATTACATTTGGACTAGTAAAATAAAGAACTACAACACCACGAAAACCAAGCAGCAACAACAAAAAAGAATTTAAATGAGCATTAGATGTAGCGTTACATGGACATCGGAAATATAAGACCTGTGCAAAAATATTTTTGACCTAGAACAGCAAATTTAAGACTTTTTAAGGCCTAAAATTTCTATTTTTAAATGTTACACTTTTTAAGACCACGCAGAAACCCAGTGTTTTTTTTTTTCTTAAAATGTGGACTTTTTTTTATTTGCCTCATTTTCTATTTAATTATGATATTTAAATAGTGTATTTTAGAGACATTATTTTTAGCTGGATTAGCTTGTCGGGTGGTCATCATAACCACACTTTTTAATGTACCAAAATATTTCCTAATGATTTAGAATAAAGAAATATGAATAAATACTAATTTTTAATACAAATTTATTACATCACAAGTCATTAGAAAAAAACATAGGAATCTGTTGAAGTTTTAAATTACAAACTGTAGTCTATTGTCATTTATTAGGCAAATAATTAGGCCAAAAAAAAGGCCCGCACATTCTTTTCACATTTCCATTACATTTCCTTAGTCAGAATTTGGCTATTTGAATAACAAAAAATGAAAACATAATGATAATAAAAGAGCTTCATGACTTTTCTAGCCTCTCTTGTAAAAAAAGTATTTGATAAAAAATTTCTGGATAACAACAATAGCCAAATTAGTATTCAAATTAATTTTAACATGTCACTTTGGGTGCTTCACACCTTTTTATCTGCAATTTTTTTGTTTTAAGATTAAGGTCCAAGACTTAGAATAAAAGTTACTTGCAGAATGCTTTCTCTATTTACAAACAATACAATACAGCGAAAGATTACTTCACTTATGTCAGATTGTATGTTTTCTTGCACAACTGGATGTTGGACTCATTGAAAATAATTTGCACAGGTCAAAACTGATTAGCTGAAGTCACACCGATGTGACAGTCAACAGAGGATTCGGCTTGGTCTTAAAGCCTTTTTCAATGGGTTATTTTCACAATTTATGATGGTGTGTAGCAGTCAAAATAGGACAACTGAGCTCATGTATGGGACAAATTCTGGACTTTTGTCATTAAGGGGTGGGTCTTTCTTTATTTTTTTGCGATAAATATTGGGATATGAATATAATTTCTCAAGATGACTTATAAATCTGGAAAGAATTCAGCATTTTACATTATTTGTGATGATTTTGTAGTGGACTGAATCTGCATAAAATATAATAAAGACATTACAAGCATGAATTAAAACAATAGAACAAAGATATTGCTTAATGGTTTTCTGGAGATTCTTACAGTATTGATGTAAAAAATGTAATAATCAAATGTAAAACAACACCGTTTACAGCAGTCAACATTTGAAGCGGATAAAAGATTTCATTAAATTTGTCCTAAAACTATTAGACAACAACCATTCTTGTCTGAAGACAATTTTGAAAAACATTTTTTTCCACTTCAAATGTTGACTGCTATTGTAGTCTTCATTAAAGAAATAATTAAATACAATTAATCTTTGTTAATTGTTAACAAATTTGATCATTTCTTGTGCCCAAATGGCAAAAATTTGCTTGAAATCAAACAATCACAGACATTCAAAAAAATCTTTCACTCTTTTAGGGTTAAAGTTTGTTATGAACTGTGTTTTTGACACTGCAGATCCTGTGATGTGACTATTGCAGATTTGCAACATTCCGATATCGATGCTGAAACGATCATTGTGCAGCCCTAGAAACTAAAGTGTCACCAATTATAACTATCAAATGACACAGTCATACCAAAGGCTATAGGAATAACTAGAACTACACCACCCCTATTCTGCTACCTGCTTAATATATTGAACATGTCCAACAAAAATGAAATATGGTTGCCTTTCTTTTTAGCATTTTTCCTGCTCATCCTTGTAAAGCGGCTTTGACGGAATAATGTGAATGGACGGACTGCGCAATTGTATTTAAAATTCACCCAATATTACCATCTCAAACATATTCAAGTACACAGATATTTGTTAAAACAAATTTCCATGACTTTTCCCAAACATTTTGGGTTTATTTATTTTGACTAAACTTTTCCAGGCCTGGAAAATGCCTTGTCAAAATTCCTTTTCCAGGTTTTCCAGGAGCGTATGAACACTGTTAGATGCTGTATTTGTAACAAGTAAATGTAAAGTAAATGAAAGCAGGTTGTACTTGAGGCAGGGCACGTTATCCGGAGGCCGTCGGAGGAGTTGTTGCTGCTGGTGGGGGTGAGACTGAGGCAGGCTGGTCTGAGGGCTGGGTGCGGTTCCTGGGGTGGAAACAGCCGACGCCTGGTCTCCTCCACCCTCTGGAGACTCCACTTCATTCAGCTCACACTGCATACGCACCTCCAACAGCTACACATAGGAGAACCGGCATTAACACATACATACAAGGGTATTTGTAGTAGGGCTACACAATTTTTGTCATTTCATGTCATTTCAATCAAAATCATGTCATTTCAGCATTGATAAGGCAAGGTGTGCACCCGCAATAGCCACATAAAAAATCATTCCAGCTTTATTTAGGTAACTGATATACCAACTATTGTTTCTTATTCATTTTTGTATCTGGACAGAAAACAACTGTATGAACTAAATTACCTACGCAAGTTGTAATATTTTAGCATTTTCAGCAAAAAACATCTCATTATGGTTTGTTAGATACAGGAATATTCAAATAAATGGTTTGGACAGAAATGTCATTATGTATTCATTATTCTAAAATAAAATGTATTACACAGACTTTGCTTGTAAAGTGACTAACAAGCTGTCTAACAAGCAGTCCCTCTGGGAGCCTTAATATTATTTAACATCGCTATCACGACACCAAGATATTTATTTTCCAAGCTTGTAAGTATAAAGAAGAGTATGGCCCTCTATTCATTATTTTTGCAGTATTTATGTGCAGCTGCTTCCACGTTCATTTCTTCAGTCCTGCAGTGTGACACCTACTCATTAAAAAACACGGTTTTTAGCATTATCACGCAAAATAAGTGAGCGCTTTGACTCATTTGTGTGGATGCAGCATATGGCAGTCTAACTGTTGGAAAGCATGTGTCAAAACAACTTAATGCTTAATGAAATATCCTGCAGTGTGCATACTAAACTCCATCTAAAAAGCTTTAAACAGCATTTTTCTAATTGCATTATAATCACCATGCAGTTTTCAGGACCTCATCTTAATATTAATCATTTGCCACATAGCAGGGCCGCTTCAAATTAACATGTGAAATAAAAAAATATCTAATAAAACCAGTAGTGTAAAGTAACTGATTACAAATACTCAAACTACTGTAATTGAGTAGTTTTTCTCAGGAATTGTCATTTACTAAATAGTTTTAACTGTGTACTTTTACTCTCACTGAGTACTTTTTAGTGCTGTATCTGTACTTTTACTCCACTACTTTCCTTCAACCTGCAGTCACTACTATTTTTTCTTGTCTATGGGGATTAGAAAAATCAGTCCTGTGATTCCTGTCCATTCAAATCACACAGAAGGTAATTCGCCTCAAATGAACTACCTAAGACATGGGCTTTATAATTGCAGCAAACTGTTTGGAAGCATTAAAAGTGTCCAAGAAGATGTCCAAAACCTTTACACGCATTGACCCAGAGACTGTTTAGATGCATGTCACTGATAAGATGACAGATGTTTACTAAATGATGGCCTTAAAGACCTAGCAGGCACGTCAGCATGACGTCAGATTGACGTTGTACTCTAACGTCATGGGGACGCTGCATTTTGTTTGGAAATAAAAATCAGGTTCACGTCAGAACTCAACGTCAGGCCAATGTCTATGTCTAACCTAAAACCAACTAAATTAACGTTTAATGGTGTTACAGCTTGATGTTGTGTGGATGTGAAATGTCAGTATTTGACGTCAATATGACGTTGGTTTAAGATGTTGATTAGACGTTGGATTTTGGTCACTTTCTAACACAACCTAAAATCAACAAAATATCAACATCATTTGACGTTGTTATAGGACATCAAAATAATGTTGTCGTTAGATGCTGGATAGACGTTGAATTTTGGTCACCTGACATCACAACCTAAACCTAAGTCTCATGGCGTTGTGTGTCTGCTGAGCAATACTTAATGCCCTACAGAATGTTACGTTTACCCATACACCACAAATACACGTAAATGCATCAGCTTTCGATGGCGTAATACTCACAACTTACTACTCTTGAGTACTTTTGAAAGGTCTGCTTTTTACTCATACTTTGAGTAATATTTACAACAGATACTTTTACTCTACTTGCACTACATTTATAGACAAGTAATGGTACTTTTATTTGAGTATGATTTTTCAGTACTCTTTCCACCACTGAATAAAACACATAGATTTAAATGTGATAAATGTAGTCAAATAGTGACTAATACCAGCATTGCCATTTACTTAATTTCCTATGCCATTTCAAATATACGTATAATATATGTAACACAAATATACAACCCCAAACCAGAAGTAGTTGAGACAGTAAGGAAACGCTAATAAAAAAAGAAAGTAATGATTTCTAATTTACTTTGACTTGTATTTCATTGCAGACAATACAACAAACATTATTTAATGTGTTCCATTCCATTATTTAATGTGTATTTAATGTGTGATTTTTACTTTTTTTCCAAATAACACTTATTCAATCTTGCAACACATTTAAAAAAAAAGTTAAACAGTAAAGCATTTACCACTGTGTAATGTTGCCATTTCTTCACAACACTTAAAAGACGTTTAGGGACTGAAGACACCAAGTTAGTGTTTCAGGTGTATTTTGTCCCATTCTTCCTAAAAAAAACTCTATAAAGGTCAAAATCTTTATGCACTTTTCAGCATTAATGGTGCCATCACCAGGGCAAGTTACATTTGCAAAGAGCACTGACACAACCACATACCATGACAGACCCTGGATTTTGGACTTGTTGCTGGTAACAGTCTGGATGATCCTTTTCTTCTTTGGTCCGGAGCACACTGAGGCATAATTTCTCCACAAAAAATACCTGAAATACTGATTCATCTGACCACGTTTCCACTGTGTGATGGTTATCCCATACTCTGAGCTCAGAGAAGTCAACAGCACTTCTGGACACTGTTAACATAGGGCTTCCTTTTGGCACAGTACAGTTTTCACTAGCATTTGTGGACGTAACTACGTATTGTAGTACTTGACAAAGGTTTGCCAAAGTAGTCCAGGCCCATTTGGTGATAGCGCAGATGAATGAGAATTCTTGAGCAGAGTGGATCAGAAATCACAGTGGTTTAGCTTAGGTTTGTGCCCTTGTCCTTTCCGCTCTGAAATTCCTCCAGATTCCTTGAATCTTTTAATGATGTTCTGCACTGCTGAAGGTGAAATATCCAAATGTCTTCCTATCTTTCTTTAAGGAACATCGTTTTTAAACTTTTCAATAATTTTCTCGTATTTTAGCAAACTGGCAATCCTCTGCTTGCTTCTATGGACCAGATCTTTTTGGATGCTACCAAATCCTAATTAAATCACCTGTTGACTTCACCTGTTTCAAATCATTATTTAAGCAATTTTTCTGATTGTTAGCCCTTAGTTGCTCCTGTCCCAACTTTTTTTAGAATGTGTTGCAGGTCTGAATGACAGGAAAGGATGTAAATTTACAAATAAAATGAAGTTGACCAGACAAAAGTGAAATATTTTGTGTTCATATTGTCTGCAATGTCAAAGTAAATTTAGAAATCACTATTTTTTTTATTTGAGTTTCCCATACTGTCCCAACTTTTTCTGATTTGGGGTTGTATGTAATATACAATATATGTAAAGACAGTAAGACCTCATCTGATTGGTCAAATATGAATAATCAACCTATGTATGCAACACAAAATCCTTGAATCTTAAAGGGCACCTAGGTTACCCCTTTTTCCAGATTTAATAAGACTTTTGTGTCTCCAGAATGTGTCTGTAAAGTTTCAGCTCAAAACATCCATCAGATTATTTATTATACCTTTCAAAAGTTTGTCATTTTCAGCTCAGAGCATCTTGTGGCTGTTTTTGTGCACTGTGCCTTAATGCTAGTCCTCCCCACCCACCGTTCCCACGTACAAAATAAACCTGATTTAACGTCCACAACCTAGGATTGAAGCATCTTCTTTTAGACTTGGGTTATACTGACACGCGTGCGTCTGTGATGACAAAGTAAAGCTGAAGTAAATCGCTGTAATTCATTAACACATGACTGTTTTAAAACATTTTAAAGTTGTAAAACTCACTCTTGATCACATCTGATGATGATTGATGATCCTAGCAAAGTGAACAGATCTTTTATTCCCAGCGTTTTGCGCACGTCCTGACTTGTTGACATGATTATACGCGTTACTACGGAGACATGTTAATACACGGCTGTCAATCAATTCGGTGGGCGGGGAAACCGCACTCCTACATGAAGTTGCGGTCAGTCTCAAAACGGGAGGGATTTGGATGCTATTTTAACGTGAGGAAATAAAAAAAGTGACTTATTGTGTTTATATCACTCCAGTATGACCGTGGACACACTATACCTACACACAGTTCTGTCCAAACAGCTTAAAAAAGATGATTTTCATCATAGGTGCCCTTTAAGATACATTTAATTCATCACACCTCTCTATAATACAGATATTGTATATAAAATGATCACAAAGTTGATAATTGTTTTATATATTGTGCCACCCAAATTGTAAACTAATTATGTAGACATGCACAAAAACAGGTCCGACCTGAACCACTTCAGTGGTGACTTCCTGTTTGCTGAACCTGTAGACTATAACATGAGCCGATACTCCAGCCACACACAGCACACGGCTCTCCGGACACCAGGACAGCATCTGAATGGCGAATGGATCCTCATCCACAATATCAGTGCTGGATTTCTCTTCTTTACTGCGGGGCTTGTCAAACACCTTCGCTGTTTTCAGCTTATACAACACTTGAAGCATTACTGACAGACACAAACACACACACAAAAAAAATCACATTCATTATCAGTTACATCCATTAATTGCTGCATTTTTTTATAATTACTAACATACTTTGCATTTCCCAGTGTGAATTGGGGAATCTGTTAAACTGTAAAAAATGCCTTTAAAGGGTTAGTTCATCCAAAGATTTTAATTTGCGCATTAATTACTCACCTCATGTTGTTTCAATCTCCTGAGGCCTTCAAAGGTTTTACAAATTAAGATTTTTTTAGACCTGAGAGCTCTCTGACCCTCCATAGACGCAATGGTCCTGAGATAGTATTGGGAAACACCCACCATACACACTCATTAACACACACTCATACACTACAGACAATTTAGTTTATTCAATTCACCTATAGTGCATGTCTTTGGACTGTGAGGGAAACCGGAGCACCCGGAGGAAACGCATGTGAACACGAGGAGAACATGTAAGCTCCACACAGAAATGCCTTCTGGCCAAGCCGGGACTCGAACCTGCAACCTTCTTGCTGTAAGGTGACAGTGCTAACCACTGAGTAAACACTGGGGCTCCTCTGGGTACTCTGGTTTCCCCCACAGTCCAAAGACATGCGTTACAGGTGAACTAATTTGGCCGTGTGTATGAGAGTGTGTGTGTGTGTGTGAATGTTAGAGTGTGTTGTGTTGCAGCTGGAAGGCATCTGCAGCGTAAAACATATGCTGGAATAGTTGGCGGTTCATTCAGCTGTGGAAACCTTTGATAAGGGACTACGCCAAAGGAAAATGAATGAACGAATGTGAACTATCCCGTTCATTTGTGTTCTGAAGATGAATGAAGGTCTCAGGGGGTTGAAACTACACGTAAGTAATTAATAACAGAAATATCACTTGGGGGCAAACTAACCCTTTGATGAAGCTCTGAGTGCTTCAAAAACTTAGAAATTCTTCAGTTCAAGTAATGAATTTGCAGAATCCACAAGCATCTATTGTATTTTTCTAACTCCGAACATTGTCATTCTATAAATTCGGTACATAAAACTACAGTGTATATTTTCTGAGACTGAAACTCACAAGCTGAGGCATCCCAAAACTTGATCGATCCATCAGCATGCCTGTTGTTTCAGGAAAAAAACGAACAGAAAAGAATACAATGGCTCCACATTAAAAAGCTTTTCACTTTCAACAACAATAAATAGTTTTACTTTCTAATACAATTATTAAAAATGAATAGGCTTCAGCACAGCAAAGAGCTAGTGTGTGTCCTTGTTTTGGTGGTTTACGAGGACAGACCGTTTTATAACGACATAAGTATGACCTCGGTATTACAACATTGAGGTAGCTCTTGAGGACATGCCTTCTGTCTTTGTAATTTACTTACTTAATGGCTGTCACGAGGGAAAGTAGGTCAATCAAAAACATTACTAACACTACTAACTGGACTTTTAAATGTTTTAAAATGAGCTTCTCCTGCTCACCAAGGCTGCTTTTATCTCAACAAAAATACAGTACAAATTGTAAAATTGTGAAATGTTTTTGCACTATAAAATAACTGTTCAAAAGTAGTTTATCATTTAATTTAATCATTTATTCCAGTGATTTTAAAGGTGAATTTTCAGCTTCATTACACCAGACTTCAGTGTCACATGATCCTTCATAAATTACTCTAATATTATTGCTGATATTATTATTATTATATTAATATTATTATTATATTATTATTATTATATTATTATTATTATTATTACTATTATTATTACTATTAATAATGGTAATAATAAAATCAATAATGACTGGAGTAATAATTTCATTTAAAACTACATACAATAAGAACTCAGTTATATAAAATTGTAATAAATATTTAACAATTTAACTTTTTTTTTACATTTAATAAATGCCGCCTTGATGAACAGAATAATTTTCTAAAAAAGAAACATTAAAAAAAACTGGTATATACACAACTGGTCAAAAGTTTGGGGTTAGATTTTTTCTGTTTTTCATGTTTTTTTTAAAGAAAATTATTTTGTTCATCAAGGCGGCATTTATTAAATTACCATTAATAATAATAATAATAATATAATATAATATAAAATAATAATAATAATAATAATAATATTTAATATTAGAGTGACTTCTGAAGGATCATGTGACTCTGAAGACTGGAGTAATGAAGCTGTAAATTCATCTTTAAAATCACTGGAATAAATGATTAAATTAAATGATAAACTACTTTTAAACAGTTATTTTATAGTGCAAAAACATTTCACAATTTTACAATTCTTACTGTATTTTTGATGAAATAAATGCAGCCTTGGGCAGGATTAGCTTATTTTAAAACATTTAAAAATCCTACTGACCCCAAACTTTAGACCGGTAGTGTGCGTAGGACCGATTTTTCATCCCACTCCTGCAAAAAATATATATTACTTTCTCCTGCTCGCAGTATTCAAGTTTTGTCTTGACTCGGCCACAAAAGCCTGCAGGTAAACATAGAAGTAGTTTTCATTGCTTCGCTATTTGTTGTATGCTCCTTTCTTTAATAATGAACTAAGATCTGTAGCACTAAGCATTCCACCTATATCATGCTCTTCAGACATTTTGCCTAAGTGTGGACTAGCCTATAGTACTACAGCCTATAGTTCCATGCATGAACCACGCAAGAATTAGCTTCCGACCTTGCACATGCAAATTATTTTTATTTTACTTAAGTCTATCATGTTGCTTCTGTGCAGTAGATAAATAACAGAGCATTTGATTTTAGTATTTAGTACAAATTTTAAGATATTTCCGTTTTGTGTGAGTCCCACGAATAATTGTATTCTCCCGTAGCCTGCACATACATGAGGACCTTACTGCCTGCACCCGTATTCATCCATCAAATCGTGTCCCGTGCCACACTTGGTGGGTTAAGTCCTATGGTATTTCACAATAATAAACAAGTTTATTGTTTTCCTGAATCGCCGACCCTGTCTTTCCTCACCCCACACACACACACACAAACGTAATTACAATAGCATCTTTTCATTCATTCATTCAAAATTTGCTACAGGTTTCCTGTGAGAGTTGGGCTTAGGGGTACGGTTAGGCAAAGTAATAAACATTTTTTACAGTATAATATACATTACGCCTATAGGGAGTCCTCATAAACCACAAAAACCAACATGTGTGTGTGTGTGTACTTCTTTTTATATCCTGGTGAGAACTTAAATCTGAATGCACACAGACTCGAGGGAACTTCTGTTAACGTTGGGACCAAAATCGAGGTCCGCATTGGAAAACATGCTTATAAATCACACAGAATAAAGCATTTAGAAAACTGTGGAGATTGCTTGCTGTGAGGGTTGGGTTTAGGGGGACAGAACATATGGTTTTCATACTTGAACCATCATTACGTCTATGTTCGTCCCCACCGGAATACAGAAACAAGTCCATGTGTGTGTCTGTGTGTGTGTAATGACTTACCCAGTGATGATAATCTCTGAAAAACTCAGTGTTCCCTGGCCCCAGTTACCTGCACTTATGGGCCATTCCTGCATAAACACAGATTCGGATCAGCCATTTTAGGACCTTCAATTATCCAGCAGCACACAGCAGAACATTACCTTCTTACTGAAGCCCTGTCTTTTCTGTCTGTAGCCCACGGAGTAAAGTGCAGGTATGGCTTCAGCTGGACAGTCTGCAAAATATTCGCAGCAGGTCACCGGAGACTCGTGGATGGATAAAGGGTACGGGTTCTCAAAGATGGGATACCTGCACATACAGATGTGTAATAATCAACTGTGCACAAATGAAGAGAGTGTATCACGTTTGCCGTTTACTCACCAATTTGTGCAAGGTCAATAACAACCAAATCCTTTTCCAGTAGGACAACAACTGCATAAGGCTCCTGGAAATCTGTGCAAATACAGAAGATACAGAACTCTTACTTTAATAATACATGAAAAATAATTACCACTATACCATTAGCTTTCTAATTCTCTTAACTATTTCATTGTGTTTTAGAACTTGTCTTGTAAATGTTTGATAATGAATGTTTGGTCTAAATTATAGTTCATTGTCATTGAAATATATTTTTTTATTACACCGACAAGCCAAGATTTACTCCAAATTTATTTAAATAATCCGTCACACTTTATTTTGATGGTCCGTTTGTTGAATTTAAGTTACATTGCATCTACATGCTAAATAATTCTCATTAGGTTTTAAGTATACTGTTAGGTTGGGGTTAGGGTTAGTGTACATTGACATGTACAGGCAAAGTTTCTTATAGTCAGTTAAATGTCTGTTTAGCAGCAGTATCAACAGATATTAAGCAGACAGTCTACTAATACTTAAATGGACCATCTAAAATAAAGTGCTACCAAATACCAAATCAAAAAGTGCTACCAAATAATTAGGGATGTAACGATTCAGCTGACTCACAATTCGATACGATTCACGATACTAATCTCACGATGCAGTCATGATTTTTTAAACAAAATAATTTGAAAAAAAATTTAAGGTGAAGAGCCCTTTCATTTTTTTCTTAAATGCTGCACATTTTTGCAAAATATAATATATTTTCTGCCATAAGTAATTACTATTTTAAAAACAAATTCCCCAAAAAATGATCAATACAAACTAAATGAGACTAAAACTTGTTTAACTGTGCTGGGATTTGACATTTTTAAAAAGAAATATCAGCATATCTATGTTTTCTGGCATAAGCTGAGGTGTTTGCACATTTACAATGTCCCCTGCTGATGACAAAACTCTTTCACTGGGGACTGAGATGGCTGATGTGGAGAGGAAAGTCTTTCCAGGACCAGAGAGCAGTGTGTAGAGAGGTGGTCAATAGGCTCTATGCTCCAGGGAACTGGCCACTGGCATAAAACACTGATAATAAAATTACTCTATACTGTAGGATAGAGACAAGAGTTAAACATGGTTATGAGGGTGAATAATTAATATTACTTGTAGAATTAATTAGTATAAGTATCAGTGTGATACACTTAAGAACAGATAACCTTGAACATTTTTAAATATTCAATAATAATAAGCAAATTATGAAAATATGCACAAACTAATTTGAAAAGGAGAGGGTAAAACTAATCTAATACCTGCTTCTGTAACAGAACAACTCTGAACAAGTCTGAAAAACAACTTCACTTTCGCTATGAAAACCGTGATGCACTGTGTGATCTCCGTAGCACTGGTCAGAGCAAGCGGAGCTGCAAATCATCCGGTCCGCATGCTTTGGCTTATTAATAGCTTTTTTTGCGTAGAGACGTCTGTGACAGTAGTTTTTCACTGTGCTGACGGTTTATGTGCATCACATTCGTTCATCTGTTAGTGTGTGTAAACGTCTTTTTGCAGAATTTGCACACAGTTTGTCTGGTGCACTTCACCGCTGTTATTTTATTTTGCTGCCCCACTTCTTGCTCACTGTTTATGTGCAGGTAAAGCAAGATTGTGCCTGTAAACACAGCGTTGCCTCTGTTCAAAACATGTTTCGCGATTCATTCAACATTTCTATCGATTTGAATCATCACATATTTGAATCGATTTTCAACCGACCCACAGTGAATCGTTACATCCCTTCAATTAATCATGTAAATAAACTATTTATTATATATATATATATATATATATATATATATATATATATATATATATTCGATTTTATTTTAATTATTTATTTAGGTGGTGCTTTAATACATAAAAAGACAAACTGATTAGCCCTCCTGTGAAATTGTAATTATTTTTCATACATTTCCCAATTGCCGTTTAATAGAGAAGATTTTTTTCAGCATTAGCTTAAATAACTCATTTCTAATAATGTACTTATATTTTCCATGATGACAGTACATACTATTTGACTAGTTATATTGCAAGATACAATTATTCAGCTTAAAGTGCAATTTAACTAGGCAAGTTAGATTAATAAAGCAAGTCATTGGTGGTTTATTCTGTAGCCTATCAAAAAAAAAATGAAGGGGGCTAATAATTTTGACCATGAATATTTAAAAAAAAAATAATAAAACTTTCTTTAGAAGAAAAAAATAATCGCTAACTAGAGTTGTCATGATAGTGGAATTCGGTACCAATCGATACTGAAACTTTAAAAACATCCATGTCCCGCTAACATTTTAGCACGTTCTTGAACAGTGCTTATTTGCCAGTGTGTTCATGTGATCGACAGAAATGACTGAGTGGCCGTGAAGGTCATCAGTTCACCAAACTCACCGCTGTTTACTGAGTTTAACTACAGATACAGGGACACTGGAGCGTTTTAAAGCCGGGATTCATCGGTGGATTGCTAGTACTGTATGTCATCTTAAACACAAACCAGCTGATCGACCTGACTTTGAAACGCTCCAGTGTCCCTGTATCTGTGGTTACACTCAGTAAACAGCGATAAGTTTGGATGATCTTCACGGCCAATCACAGTCATTTCTGTTGAGCATGTGAACACACTGACAAATTAGTGGTGTTTAAGAACGCGCTCCAGGGCTTTATTTATTTATTACCCTTTTTTCTTGGTAGCACCAGTGCTCCTAACTTCAAAAATCTAGGCATAAAATTTTGTCGCACCCATCAAAAATTATGAGCACAGTTACAACACATTATATATTAACAGATTTATGGCATTTGAAATCACGCTAATCAAAACTAACAAATAAACCAAAATCTGCATGCGTTCACTGGCCCTGCACTCACTGCTTAACATGAATGGGATGAACTGAGTTAACGATAATAACTGTGCTGTTCTCACGGGTGCTGTCTGATATTGCACATATGAAATTATTGACGTATAACTTATTATTTGCAGACGTTATCTTAATAGCATTATTGTTTTTTTCACGAGCTGCATTATCAGTTTTATCTCAGTGAATGCATGCTCTTTAGTGATGGTGAACCCGGTGCCAGTCACATGACAGCATCGTGAAGTTTAAATAAAGGATTAAATAGAACATCTCGTGCTTAAAATGTGTAGATGTGGCAAACACTGTTACCTGAAAACTCTGTCCCACCGGCTTTACAGAGAATTCTTTAGTCATTTTCATAGCTGACTTTAACCACTGGAAGACTTTCATCCACTCTTCAAAAAGTGTAAATGCTGGATTAACATTCACCACAAGATCACTAATCAGATGTGCCATTATTTGTAACTTTAGGTGGTTTCTAAAACAAAATCTGTCAGTGTTGTTTTCATTCTCTCGCATCCAGACCTTTACATTTTCGCGGATGTAGCTCTCTGTCATCGGAACTGAGTGATTGACAGCTGATATTAACCAATCCATTCGCATTCTGTTCTAGCGCAGTGGGCCAATAAGAAGAGCTTGAAGGCGGGACAAGCATTGCAGGCTTTGTTTAGTGCAGCAAGTTGATGTCAACTGTTTTAAACCATTCCTGAGCGCTGTGTTTGGTGTTTTTAGGTGCAGAGATGCATAATGTCTCCTAAATTTGCGCATGCAATGAACATTTTGCTGTGAAAACTGGTCGCACGACAACAGTTTTATGCACTCGCACAAATGCTCCCAAATATATTTTGAGGTTGCAAAGATAAAATTTCGGGCGCATATGCGACCAAAACACTTACAATTTCGAGCCCTGTGCTCAAATATTAGTGGGAAAGGGATGTTTTTAAAATATCAGTATCGTTTGGTACCGAATTCTAGTATTGTAACAACCCTAAATAAAATAAATAAATCCTTAAAATTCCTTAAATAAACCAAAAACAACAATTATTCCAAAAAAATTTAAACATACCATGGAAAATATGTTTTTTTTAATAATTAAGATTTCACAGGAGGGCTAATAATTTAGTTAACTATAAATGGAAATATCCATAATCATCATATTTTCATTAGATGAAAAAAGACCAAAAGATTTGTTTATCTCCCAGTCAAACATAAAGCACTTTGTCTAACTCTAATTTATCCACAATTGTCAATAATCAATGAACATTTTAAATGAATACTGATTTTTATAATTAGATTTCTGCCTCTGCAGATTTGAAAGGCACTGTTAAATATGCAGTAAATGTTACGGGAGAAGATCCATCAATAGGTGGGGCAGTGACTTGCCGTTTGGATATGGGGTTTCACACAGCGTAAGGAAATCCACTATGGGGTAGTCCATCTCCAGCACTGCAGTGCTTTTCCCATGCATCACAGTCAGACAGGCTCGCCTACCCACTGTATCATATGACAAACCTCCACACAGTATCATGAATGGGTCCCTTAACAAAACAAATGAACAAATCTCAATTTTCCATGATGCAAAGAGAAGCCAAGCCGGAAGTGAAACAAATTAGTGCTTCATTCAGGAGGAATGGAATGAAGGAAATACACTGTCATATTAGTCTTATATTTTATACCGGTCCCCCATAAAACATCCTGTCATCGCTGTAAAACCCATAAAACAGAAGCATCTACAGTCTCTCGCAATGCAACGTTGCACAAGTCTCAAACCGATGCATCATGCTCTGTTTGCTTCCTCGATGCAATCCTGAGTTCAGCCTCCAAAATAAGACTTACCCTGCTCTGGTGGTTTTGTACTCCACTTTCAGGATGGGTTTGCAAGGCTCTGGCTTCTTCCCATCCTTTGGCTGTTTACCTGAAAGAGAGAACGTTGCATGTTAAAAAGGTGTGCAGTTTAAGAAATTTAGGCCCAATCCCAATTAAATTTTTTTACCCTTACCCCTTCCCCTTGGCCCTTGAGTGTTAAGGGGAAGGGCTTCAAAAGTTACCCCTAAAAAATGGGACAGCACTACAGCACCTGCACACACCATCATACGTCCTCGCGATCTCTTACTTCATATGAGATCACCAATTGCGACTGCTGTAGTTATTCCAGTTGCATTATTTTTGGTATTTATCTTCAGGAAATCACTGAAGGCGACGATGTCATGTTATCATAACGATATAATGTGGCATTAAGCTCATAACTGTACTGTGCATTTACACAGAGACCATATTCATCTTAACATAAGAAAGCAGCATTAACATTATAGCAGACACTGTAAAAAGCTCATTCCCAGCCACCAGACTTTTCTGACAGGGTATTCGAGTGTCATCGAGTGACAGAATGTTGTGGGACTACTATAGACCTTTTTCTTAGAACGCAAAATTACCCATTATGCTATGCGTGTATGCACAAGGAGACTACGTCGAATAGTTCGGACTGCTGAGCGAATCACTGGTACAACCCTTCCTACTCCCCAAGAACTGTACTTATCCAGAGCGAGCAGAAGGGCTGCCAAAATCACTCTGGACCCCTCACACCCAGCACACTGCCTCTTTGAGCTTTTACCTTCTGGTCGACGCTACAGAGCACTGCGCACCAGAACAGCCCGACACAGAAACAGTTTCTTCCCTCAGGCAATCCATCTCAAGAACACTTGATGATAATAATTGCGGAGCCAACATCACTACTTGCCATACACTTTTATACACATATACACTTATTTAACAACACGCTTTACATGCCAATTTGCACATAACAGCTGCACATATAATGTTGTATATAGTAATAAACACGTACATGCACTTGTCAATTTGTATATTTGCATTCACTACTTACTTCAATTTTTTTTTAAATATATTTATTATCTGTTCTTTGTCCTGTCTCTGTTATCCTGTTGCACTGTAGAAGCTCTGTCACGAAAACAAATTCCTCGTATGTGTGAACATACCTGGCAATAAAGCTCTTTCTGATCTGATTCTGAATGCTAAGAACTTCCGTTCAGCAGCTAATGCGTTTAAACGGTCACATTTGGACAGCTTTGAAACGATAGTTTTAATCTATTTTATTTGCTTTTAATGTCTTTAAACTGATACTGTTGTCGGTCAGCGCCACCTCCTGGACTGTTTATTTAAAAAATGTGATCTAATAGGATGGAAAACAACTGCTGCGAGGTATTTTTCCCTCCTTGTCAGACGGCATCTTCTGCCATTTAAATGAAGCCTCGTCATGACTGAAGTCAACATTTTCTCTTTCTTTCAAATATATGACTAGGCCCTCACGGAATCTGTGTGCGCAGAACTCTGCAGATTTTTAGCCCATCATTAATTCTGTTTATTTACTTGAGTTAATGTGTGTAAATCTATATTTATTCAGTTTTTATATTAATTACAGTAATATTATTGACGAATAAGAAAATGTCTTTTAGTAGATATATTATATGAGAGACTTGCTTTGGTTACCAAATAAAGTGGATCTGATTGGATTTGCATTTTAAGCATTAAATAAAAGTTAAAAAGATATTATTTTTTATTTCACATGTTAAGGTTTTAGTTGTGATACTCCCAAAATAAACAGAATGCATTTGATGCATTTGTTGTGGAGTTGCAACGATGAGTCACACACAATGTTGTTACAATGTTCACGCACACACAGATACACACACAGACAGCGCGCGCGTTTAGCTTTGCAGTCTTATTGCACGCATATGTGACAGGATACAGGTTAATCTCCACTGCTGTATGGATATCTGTTATGTTAATGTACAGAATAAACCTGATTTTTACATCCACAAACCGGGACTGAAGCGTCTTCCTTTATAATTGTTCTGACACGTGGCTGTGGTGATTAAGTAAAGCTAAGCTAAATCACTATAATTCATTACACACACGCGCTCTGTTTTAAAACATTTTAAACATGTAAAACCCACTGCGCCACCCACAAATAAATCATGATTCATGCAAAAATTTTATACAAAAATTTATTCTAAATGTATGAAAAAATTCAAGACAATTTATACGACACATACGCAATATTCATGTAAGCCCGGTGCCTTAACCCTACATATAATTAGATATGTTATTTACAAGGTGAGTGAAAAGAAACAAGACGTTAAAATTTGATATTACAGAATAATTCGATTATATTACTATAAATAGATATATATATATTTACTATATATGTTTGGCACACCAGTTAAAGTTATTGTTTCCAAACAGACCAACAGATAATATTGAACTTTGAGCTGAATATTAGCATTTTGAAAAATGTCTAGTCAAATATTATGTGCTGTCATCATGGCAAAGATAAAAGAAATCAGTTATTCGAAGGTAATCTAAGTAGTACACAGTGGTTTGTTCTGTAGGCAGTTAAAAACCTATATAGCTTAAGGGGGCTAATAATATTGACCTTAAAATGGTTTTTAAAAAATTCAAAACTGCTTTTATTTTAGCTGAAATAAAACATATAAGACTTTTCCTAGAAGAAAAAATATTATAGGAAATACTGTGAAAAATTCCTTGCTCAGTAAAACATAATTTGCGAAACAATTGAAAAACAAAAAAAATCCTAATTCTGACTTCAACTGTATGTATAAGCACAGGTCTGCTTGCAAACAATCATTTTCACTGGTGTGCCAAACATCCTTTCCCCTCTACAGTCTTTTGATATTTATTCTGTGCTCCCCGAGGCGCTCAACCTGAGGAAGTTGGAAGGGAGTTTGTTTGGGCAGAAGCTTACCATGCGGTGTAATGATCTGGGCAGGCTTGGCAGGAGCGCGTACATTCCATGTGGTAAGTGTGCCATCCGAGTGACTGCACACAAACTGTTTCCCCTCGTGATGCCAAGCCACAGAGTGGATCGCCTACGGGCCAAACAAAGGATGAGTAATCAAGCACGAGAGAAAGCAGGTCATGCGAACTACAGGCCATGTGCTGTGACAGAAAATATGAGGACACAACAATCAACATAACCAGGACATATACAGGAATCATAGAGCTAAATTCCATACCTATTAAAAGATTTTAATTAAAGACCTTTCCATAAATTAAGAGCTCACTTTAGGTTTTAACTGGTAAGATTAGCAAGATTTTAACATTTACATTACATTTAGCGGACACTTTTGTACATTTCATCAGAGGCTTTCAGTACATTTACATTTAGTCATTTAACCCTTATGTGCTGTTGGGAATGTTTTCATCCACTCTGAGGCGATTTTAAGTGTTAATTTGGAGCAAATAAAATGATTTTTGGTAACAAATCTTATTCTGACACATATTTTTGAAAAATGCTTTGGAATTTTTCAAAAACTCAATACACTGAGAAAATTGACTACCCTTTCGTTATGTTGGTGGCTGTTTTTGCCCCATTGACTTCCATTATAATGACATGTTTTGATTGCAAAGCCTTGACATCATATAATCATGCATTCTTTATTGTTGGGGGTTTTTGCTGTTGGGAAGAGGTAAAATTTGTATTGTTTTGATCCAGGAGTGCAATACCTAGTTCAAGCACTGAGTGTCAAACTTCCATACTGCACCTTTAAATATCATTTACTCACATTTTAAGTGTCACCTTTTATCTTAAATGTATATTTATTTTAATCTGTCTGTTAGTTTTGCTTTATTGTCCACCTGACTGGATAATTGTTTTCGAAGTTCATTCGTTTCAAGTCAATTAATTCAGTTCATCACTATAGCACTCTCAATATGGCAAAAATATTCAATTACAGAACTAATTTGATTCAATAATAAAGCAGCACTACAGAAGACAATGGTGAGTGACATCAAAGGTTTTACTCTCATCCAATCAGTGAAATATAAAATATTACTTTAATAAAGGCATTCATTTTTTCATTTTCCTTTTGCTTCAGTCTCTATTTCACAGGTCGCCACAGCGGAATGAACCGCCAACTATTCCGGCATATGTTTTTACACAATGGAGCACCCGGAGGAAACTCACGTGAACATGAAGGAACATGCAAACTCGAACCAGCGATCTTCTTGCTGTGAGGCGACAGTGCTAACCACTGAGCCACAGTGCTGCCCTATTAAAGGCATTTTAAATGCCAATTAAATCTACTAACTACTGATGTTACAACTGCTTTTAACACTGAGATTATATACAGTTGTTATTGGATTTGAAAGTGTATTGTGGTAAAATGAACAACAACTATCGATCATCATTGTGTTTTCATGATGAATCGCTGTGGCCGCATCGGAATACTTGATCACTTCAGGTATACCCCATCCCTACTGAAGACATTACTGAAACAAATCTAAATAGGTCTGCTTTAAAAAGAAGAAGAAGATCTAGATCACAAAATCGGGGACAACTATTATATGCAATAACAATGTCTCACCTCATCATAGTTGTACCGGTAGTCTGCCTTCTTCGATTTCAAGTCCCACAGCACAACTATCCCACATTCAAAACCAATTAAAAGCTGCAAAAAAGAGAGCAATTGCTCTTGAATGGTGCAGACTGAAAGCGGAGCACTCAGAAAGTGACTTGTGGGAAAACATATAATCCTAACTGTAGTTCAAACTTACTTTTCCTTCATCCATGGGGTTATCGCTGATGTGAACTACAGGTCCAGGGTGAGTCTTTGATGAACTGTTGAAGAGAGTTAGAGGTTTATTCATGAAGGAAATATTTTAAATAATCACAGGTGATATTCAGAAATCATGCATCAAGATTTTGTGCACATATGTGGATTTAAAGGTGCCATAGAGTGCATTGATTCAAGAAGTTAAATTGTTCTCAGACATTTACATAGTAGGTATGTGGCTTAGGTAAGTTAAAAAATTCGCAAAAACAAATCAAAACATGTACACTACCTGACAAAAGTCTTGTCGCCTATCCAAGTTTTAGAAACAATAAATAATAACTTGACTTCTAGTTGATCATTTGGTATCAGAAGTGACTTATATGAAAGGCAAAGACCTCTAGATTACGCTTATTTTACCAAAATAAAATAAGATAATGCCTTGTGTTTTATTTATTTAATTAGGACAGTAAGATCTGACTTTACTGAGACAAAAGTCTTGTCACTTAACAGAAATAATGTACAGAATAAAAAAAAATCATGGTGCAGTGGAAAAAAATTTATATTGTGTCTGACTCCATCATGAGCTTGGAGGACTGCATCCATACATCTCTGCAATGACTCAAATCACTTATTAATAAAGTCATCTGGAATGGCAAAGAAGCGTTCTTGCAGGACTCCCAGAGTTCATCAAGATTCTTTGGATTCATCTTCAATGCCTCCTCGTTCATCTTACCGCAGACATGCTCAATAATGTTCATGTCTGGTGACTGGGCTGGTAAAATCCTGGAGCTCCTTGACCTTCTTTGCTTTCAGGAACTTTGATGTGGAGGCTGAAGTTTGAGAAGGAGACCTATCCTGCTGAAGAATTTACCCTCTCCTGTGGTTTGTAATGTAATGGGCAGAACAAATGTCTTGATACCTCAGGCTGTTGATGTTGCCATCCACTCTGCAGATCTCTCGCACGTCCCCATACTGAATGTAACCCCAAAACATGAATTTTCCTTCACCAAACTTGACTGATTTCTGTGAGAATTTTGTGACAATACTTTTGTCAGGTAGTGTATTTAGAGTTTTAAAGCTTTAACATATATTAAAATACAGGCAGTACTTAATATCAACCTCTGATTAATACGTTGAGTTATATTTAGTTTATTGCTGTCCTTTCACTCTAGAAAAAATCTCAGTAAGAGCTCAGTGATATGAAACGGTACATAAACATGCATTAAACACTTATATTCAGCAATCTACAGGTGTTTGCTGCCTAATTACAAACAATATTTCACAATATGCACATTAAAATTAACAAGACACATTTAAACAGATCATATGCCTCTTCGGAGTGTAGCAGGAAAAGTTTGTAATCCGTATATCCTGCATTTTGCAGTTTGATGCGCTGTGAACAGATTGCTGGATGATCACTGCTCCTTAAAGCCCTTTCACTCCAGACAAATCTCAATAAGAGTGGAAATATATGACACGATGAATAAACATGCATTAAACACTTCTATTCAGCAGCCTACAGGTGTTGATTGTTTTATTACAAGCAATATTTCACAATATCCACATTTAAACGAACAAGACACATTTAAACAGATCATCTGTCTCTTCGGGTGTAGCTGAATAAATTTGTAATCCGTATATCCTGCATTTTACATTCTGAACGAAAAACGTGCGAACGAAAGTGAACAGACGTGTGGGGGGAGGGGGGATTACGCCGCTGTCGCACACTGGACAGTAAAGCGGCATATATTTTATATTTTCTAGCCATTACTTTCTATGAGTGTGCGCACATTGACGCTGTCATTGTCTGTGTCGCTTAGCATTGTATAAAAAACTATGTAAAGATGCGGCGCAACAGGCTTTTGTATCCCTGCCTCTCCCTTTTTCAAAATAAGAGTCCCAAAAACATAGTGAGTTTCAAATAAGCTTAGATAAATGCAAAAATAAAGGAAAAAATTATCATTGTTGTAATTCACTAGAAGACATTGTGGCCAATCTAACGCAGCCTGAGGCGTGCATATTAATGATCCCATGTGGTGCAACGTGACAGTCTGTGCTTTGCTCCGATAGGACTGTTTTTCATGGGGATTTTACACTTACAGGATTTACATGTGACTGAGGAAACAACAGTGTTCGAGGCTCATGGTGTGTCATTTCCATTACTATTAAGCGATCCCTAGGTATATCCAGATTTACATTATATTGCACCTTTAATTAAAATCTCCCAGACCTGACAGAAGAAATCACATGAGAATTACTAGAGATGATGGAGTCTAGACAGGAGGAGACAGGCACTCACAGTTCAATGGCTTGTTCCACATGATCACATAGCCTGAGAGGGTAAAGGACTCCCATTGACAATATGAATGTTTCCTCTTCCGTGCCCACATACAGCCATTTGCTCTGGAAAGGCAATGGCAGAATGTGATCCTGTCAAAGACAAGAGAGAATTGACCTTAATCAAAGTGAAAGATTCATTGTGATTATCTCACGAGCATCTGACTGATTTCTGTCCTGATTTGTGACACAATAAAGGATGAAATGCCAATAACAGTGAAATTCTGGCTAAATGAATGAGTCTGTTTGATAAATAAGCTGATATTACCGTGAATGGCTGCACATTACTGCCATTAGTGTCTCTGAATGGGACACTATTCACATCTATATGCATTTAAGAGCACTTGGGAACATTGTCTTGCTCTCTTGTCTCCAAACAAACATTTATTTAACTTTTATTTTGGGTTGGTCTGTTGCTTAAAGGGCACCTATGGTAAAAAATCTACTTTTCAAGCTGTTTGGACAGCCATGTGTGCATGTATGGTGTATAGACTGTCATATTGGGGTGATATAAGCACACCCAGTGCTTTTTTTTCAATTTAACAACATAAAAAACGGTGGACCAATTGGAGCTGTTTTCAAATCAACCGCTACCTGACGTAGGAGAGCGGTCCCCCCGCCCACCAATATTGTTTGACAGGCGCGTCATCATATCCTCAGTTTGTTGATTCACATCCGCCATTTTCAGCGTGAGTCGAAGCGATATCACTAAAGGGACACGCTAGCTCTATTTTTTGATGCAAGGCTCATTTGGGTCAACACAAGAGAAATATTCTCCACATTATCGCTCTAATCGGAATTATTGGTTGTATCTTTAGGTAGGTTTGCAAACATGTGTACTTTTCATTGAGTCTACCTTATACTTCAGCCGTTTGCATTTCTCGCGATCCCAGAAGCTCCCTGTGATCTTAACTAGCATGCGTTTTAGAATTCTAAACATCGGTTTCTATCAGGGTACACTCAAGTCGACGGCTGGGCGCCGCGGACCGCTGCAGAAATCTATGTTTAGAATTTAAAAACGCGTGGCGCGGCGATTCGGGACACTTCATGTTTCTGGTGCGCCACAGAGAGTGTCTGGTGTGCCGTGTTGCGGCTTCGAGCGGCGCATCCGGTGCCTCAGTCAAAGTTTATTCAGTGTGCGTGGTTATTAGTTTCTGTGTACAAGCTCGGCACTTGAAACTAGCACACAGTTGGCTGCAAAACTGTACAAAGACACAAATGATTTTGTACTCTCTGCTTGGTCTGTGTCCGAGTCGTACATGTACGACTGAATGGTGATCCTCTCTCTCTCCTTCTCTGTTGCAAACGCAGAGCGGGTGAGCTCATGGCCCCGTCCCCTTGTTACGTTGGCGGGAAGCCGAAACTAATTTACATGTGAAGCAACACACCCCTAAATCAGCGAACTGTGGACACGCCCCCAACATGACACTTTTTAACACATTATAATAAAAAAATCTGAATTGTGTTTTAAACTGAACCTAAACTGACACACTCAGAAGAACCATAATATTAATATTAAATCATAAAAAAGAGGTAAACTATGTTCCCTTTAAAGCGTAGAAATTCAATATCGTTCCGTCACATGCCAGGGTATTTCGGGGGTTTCCGAAGCATAAAACATTATTTGTCAAAAGCAAAAGCTAAATTTGAAGAAAAGTTTCAGTTAAAATTATGATTGAAATTTAAAATGATAAAATGATTTGTAGGGCTGCAGATTTGGTCAAAGGTATATGGTATTTGTATATGGTAAAATGGCTATATTGTTATTAAATTAAAATATATTCAAATAAAAACTAAATGAAAAACAGAAGTGGTGTCTCATTTCAGAGGCTGCATCCTCTGAAGGATACACTCGAAGTGCGCTGCGTCATCATTTAAATATAAATATAAAAATAAAAATCGAAGCCTCCTTCAAATGGAGCCTCCAAATGCGACCTTCGTTTCCCAGGTAATAAAGGACACAATCGGTGGATCCTTCGCAGCCTCGAACATCCCAAGATTCATTGCGTGCTGATAACGGCAGGACGTTTTTAAAAGAAAATTCCGGATTAAATGTTTGAATAAGGTTTATTTTACTTGGATATCCAAATACATGGTAAAAAACAAAGAGTCTGACATGTCTTACTAAAGAGTGATTCTATAGACAGTTTACATTTTATGTGTACATCTATGGATCCAAAGCAATATATTTCCAGCTTCTGTAAACCTTGCTTTGCCTTCAGATCACTTAAAATCACTTTGAAAAAAAAAGTCATTACAAACTGTATTATTGCTTAACAGCCACTGTTACGGTTGTTTCATGACGCGATCTGTCCTCTGTAGGTTAGATCATCTCATTTCAAAATGCTCGGTTCGAATTGTGTGGACTTCGAAGGACTCACTTTTGAAGTCTGCATCCTCCTAAAATGAGACACAGCTAATAATATTCTAGATTGGTATAATAATAATGCTATTTGACACTATGACTGTAAGATTACAATATTAATGCTTATGGCTGTCTTAATCCTTGATTTTAAAATATTAAACTTGATATTACTCACGAAAATAAAAGATTAATTTGTAATCTTTAAACTTAATCTTGTCTTATGTTATGTTTTTCATTCATTCATTTTCTTTTCAGCTTAGTCCCTTTATTAATCTGTGGTCGCCAGAGTGGAATGAACTGCCAACTTATCCAGCACATGTTTTACGTAGGGGATGACCTTCCAGCCGCAACCCAACACTTGGAAACACCCATACACTTCCCCATTCACCCACATACACTATGGCCAATTTAGTTTATTCAGCTCACCTATACCACATGAAATAAGTTTTCCACATTTTGCAAGAAACAGACCTGTGCACCACCCTAAGTCATTCAGTGTGTGTATTTATTCAACAATATCATTTCTTTCATAATTTAATTACTGGGGCGACACAGTGGCTCAGAGTTTAGCAATGTCGCCTCACAGCAAGAAGGTCGCTGGTTCGAGTCCCAGCTGGGTCAGTTGGCATTTGTGTGTGGAGTTTGCATGTTCTGCATGTGTTGCCGTGGGTTTCCTCCGGTTTACCCCACAGTTCAAACACATGCTCTATAGATGAATTGAATAAGCTTAATTGGCTGTAGCGTATGTGTGTGTGAATGCGAGAGTGTATGGGTGTTTCTCAGTACTGGGTTGCAGCTAGAAGGGCATCCGCTGTGTAAAACATATGCTGGATAAGTTGGCAGTTCATTGCGCTATGGTGACCACTGATGAATAAAGGGACTAAGCCAAAGGAAAATGAATGAATGAATGAATTTGATTACTGTATTAAGCCTGAACACAATTTTTCTTGTATTTTAATTAATAGTGCTGTTTAAAAAACAGTGGAGTGTTGTATATATTTGTATATTTGCTGCATATATTTGTATATCCGCATACATTTATATGCAGAATGCTTACCTCTCTCGATTGAATTTAAGAGAATGGAGAACGGCTGGAAGCTTTTGCCTCAGATTCCACAAATGAATACTGTCATCCGCCAGAGCACTAACCAGCGCCCCCTATAGACAAAACACAATGAAAGACTGAAAAACTAGACAGCTCTAAATGTTTTATTATTCACTATATATATATATATATATATATATATATATATATATATAAATATATGAGCAATTCCATGCAAATGTCTACCTTGCCATGAAAAAAATTACGTTTTCGACAAAATAGCGAAACCGTTTCTGCATTTTTTTGTGCAAGCAAGTATTTTACAGTGCTTTAAAAATGCTAGAAACTGTATCTGTTAATGTTTTAAAACAATTATAATGGATTTACCAAAATCACACAAGTGGCAATTTCACATCTGTCACATCCATAACGGAGAGATGTCGCATCAATAATGGAGCATTTCCCTCATAATTGCAAAAAATGTCAAATAAAATAAAATCAATCCTTTTTGTTCTGTAGAGAACCAACTTTTATCCTTTCGATTATCATTATTTCTTTTGGCTTGAGCAGTTTAATTCACAGAATTTCTAAAAAGTATATTGCATACTGTACACTTGCTAACTTTTTTCGTCACATCCTTAACGCATGTTTATTTTCAATATCTAATATATAAAAAACTTTTACAGATTGAACTTTTTCTGCTCCTTAACTCTGTGGTAAGTTGTTTTGGAAAATATAAACAGTTGTTTTAATATAAAGTTAACATCTACTTTCTATGTGAATTTATGTTTTGAGAATTTACTGCAAATGTCACAACCATAACGCTGGAATTGCTCATATATATATATATATATATATATATATATATATATATATATATATATATATATATATATATATATATATATATATATATATATATATATATATATATATATATATATATATATACATATACATATACATATATATATATATTATATATATATATATATATATCTATACATATATATATATATATATATATATATATATATATATATATATATATATATATACATATATATATATATATATATATATATATATATATATATATATATATATATACATATATATATATACACTAAATATTAACCTATATATCAAACAGATTACTAATTTTACAAATCCAAATATTCAACCAAAAGTTAATGAAGAGAAATAAAAAAAAAAAACAGTTACGAAAGGGAAAATGACTACACAGATGAACAAACTTACTACATTGACAAGAAACTCCAGCTGGATGACAGCCGATCCGCTCTCATGCTGACAGTAACACTCTACTCCTGCTCTGCCGAATCTGTAGACTCAGTTAAGGCACAAACATCCCCAAAAACACCTCAGAGTATCTATCTATTCAAACTAAATCTATTATCAAATTAATCTAAATCTAATTATCTATTAAACTAATGACGAAATATGATGTATAAAATGCACAACTAATTATGCACAGGATATAAGAATAGTCATTTTGTCATCAATTACTGACTATTTCAAACTGTTTAAGACATGTTGGACAAATTGAATGAATCATTGAATGGTGACATGTACTGCAAAACTCTAAAAAAAAAAAAAAAAAAATTTTTAAAAAGCACCATAGTATACCAAAAAGTTCATATACTTGTATCTTCAGAACACAGATGATACATTTGTGTTAGAGATACACCAAATTTAGATCCCCTATTGCACCTTCAAATGACAGGTGGGATGTTGGCTTTCACTGCAATCAGTGAACATTAGTATTTTCGTAGACCTCCTACTGCACCTTTAATTGGCGATGTTCAAGGTAGAATGTTGGCTTTCAGTGCTATCAGGCTAACGTTAGCACTTTCCAAGATCTCCTTTCGCACCTTTAAATGGCGAATTGCATGGTGGAACGTTGGCTTTCAGAGGTATCAGACCAACTTTCGCTTTTTCGAAGATGTCCTATTGCACCTTTAAACGGCGATGTTCAGGGTGGGATGTTGGCTTTCAGTGCTATCAGGCTAACATTACCATTTTCCAAGATCTCCTATCGCACCTTTAAATAGAGATTCGCAGGGTGGGACAGTGGCTTTCAGTGCTATCAGGCTAACGTTAACATATTCCAAGATCTCCTATCACACCTTTAAATGGCAATTTGCAGGTGGGACCGTGTCTTTCAGTGCTATCAGGCTAACATTAGCATTTTCGTAGATCTCCTACCGCACCTTTAAATAGTTTCACAGGGTGGGACGTTGGCTTTCAGTGCTATCAGGCTAACGTCAGCATTTTCCAAGATCTCCTAATCGCACCTCTAAATGGAGATTTGCAGGGTGGGACATTGTTTTTTTTTTTGTGCTATCATGCTAATGTTACCATTTTCGTAGATCTATCGCACCTTTAAATGGCAATTTGCAGGTAGGACCGTGTCTTTCAGTACTATCAAGCTAATGTTAACATTTTCGTACATCTCCTATCACACTTTTAAATGGCATTTAGCAGGGTGGGACTTGGCTTTCAGTGCTACCAGGCTAACGTTAACATTTTCGTAGATCTCCTCTCACACTTTTAAATGGCATTTAGCAGGGTGGGACATTGGCTTTCAGTGCTATCAGGCTAACGTTAACATTTTCGTAGATCTCCTATCTCACTTTTAAATGGCATTTAGCAGGGTGGGACATTGGCTTTTAATGCTATCAGGCTAACATTAGCATTTTCGTAGATCTTCTATCACACCTTTAAATGAACTTAAAAAACTCTCATTAACACAAAACATTATTTAACAAAAAAATTTAAATCATGTCTATGTGTACTTCTCACCACCAAAGACAAGGAAAATAATGTAAGTAAAGCACAGAGTTCAGCACTAAAGGGAATCTGTATTCCCAGAGGTCTATGCGTCATATTACCAAGGGTCTTCTCCATTGACTGGATAAACGGATTATACAAAGTCCCTAATCGGAGTCTTAAGTCTTGTCTGTGAATGCTGTTTCAGTCCTCTGGAGAACTGCACAGTGAGTGTTCCCATAAACCCCTTTTCCAGCGTGACAACGATTGTTTAGTCAGACAGTCATTCATATTCACCAGCACTGAGCTCCAAATGCATGTTTCTATGTGCGTTTTGGCACAAACACAAGTGCTAATATCAGGTTGCCGACTTTATAATGGGTTTTTTAATAATGCCCGTTTACACTAGCAAGTGCTCTTTATATACTCTGCCTGATATTTCAAATAAAGCCAGTAGACACTTTACAGCTTGTATCAAAGTGTGTATATGTAAAAACAAAAACAATGATGGTTGCCAAGTAAAAAGAGACTCCCTCTAGCAATGGCCTCAGATTAGAAAGCTTCTTATGTGCCAAGTGAAAACACCGCAAAGCAACATATGGACACTGTATGTTGTCATCTCAGGACATCGAACACACTTTTCGTGCAGGATGAATTGCTAAAATAGTTGACATTATAACAGGAATGAGTTTCATTGTCCGTATTGAATCAGCGGTGTTCCTGCAGCACTTACTAATTTCCTTGAGTGACACAACTGTGAAACATATTTAGCAGAGCTGAGAGCCCAGACACTGCCAGTAGTATGCTAAAAAGCTTGGATGGCGTAGAATATGGTAATTCTGTGTTGTTTAGTCACATAAGGTCTACTGCTGTGAGCCGATGTATCTCTGTTAAAGGGATCAATTATGGTAAACAGCAACTGGTAAGAAGCCATTACACTGATGATGAACTCACCTTGCTGACCAGACTAGTTTGGGGAACAAGGAGAGTGCAAGAGGACAATAAACTAAAAACAAGGGATGAAATGAATAGCGTTTTTCACAACTAGAGTATCAATTTATAGCACTCAGGTAGCAACAGTGAGCAACGATGGGCCGTTACGGGGTGGTAACAGAAAATCATACAGAAATGAAAATATTATGGGCACCATAATTGTGAATGGGCTGAATATATGAACTAATTACTGTACGCTTTGTGTTTCAGATTTTTTTCATGCATACACCACAGATAAGCTACAACTAGGGTTCCCACTCTCAGCCAAACGACTTTCACTGACCAAAAAGCTGACTTTTCATGGACTACTATACAAAGAAAGGGAAAACATAGGTCACTGTTGTGCTTTGCATTCAATTAAATGATAGAAATGATAGATTATTTCCGAAATCATTGGGTTAATTATCCAAAATATTTACTGTTCGCGTGGTTGCTAAATGCTAACATTTGCTAGCTCAACAGTAGTTTTACAAAACTTGCATTTAGCTTTTCTTTTGTATACTTTTTAACATCCAGTCTTTATTGTCATTTTAAAGTCAAAGCTCCAAAATGAAATATTATCCTGGTGCAACTTGATCCTACACCACTCAACTCGCTCTGAGCTGGGATCAAACCAGCGACTCTCCACATGGAAGTCGGTTGCTCTAACAAGAAGGCTAAAGACCATGGACTCTATCGCGTCTGTCGCTAGAGCACCTTTTTCGGGTTCAGAGGAGTAAGATTTTACTTGCACAGCCCTTTACTAGCTGGCTTCTGTTACACTCACCCCTATAAACCTCACTCCCATCCGGGGTCACGGCACCAATGTAACATGCCCACCCAACACCACCCAACCCGCCTCTGAGCTGGGATCAAATCAGCAATTCTTTCTTGGAGCTACAGCATGCACCACCAGCGTCATCATCTGTACAGCTCCACACCACTGCAGACTCCATTCCCAGCAGCCCCTTCTTCCTCACAGTTGTGTGTCCAATCCAAGTGAAATTAACCCTTGTGTACTGCTCAAATTGACCACCTTTTCGTTATGTTGGTGGCTGTTTTTGCCCCATTGACCTCCATTATCAATTATCCTATCCAGCATGTGTAAATAGTCCTTGCTCTAACAAGAAGGCTAAAGGTATATGGCCTCTAGCGTCTGTTGCTAGAGCACCCTTTCGGATTCAGAGGAGTGAGGTTTTACTTGCACAGCACTTTACTAGCTGAGCTCGGTTACACTCACCCCCCTAAACCTCATTCCCATCCAGGTCACGGCACCAATGTAATCCACCGAACCTACACCACTCAACCTGCTCTGAGCTGGGATCGAATCAGCAATTCTTTGTATGGAAGTTGGTTGCTCTAACAAGGAGGCTAAAGACCAATGGCCTCTAGCATCTTGTCGCCTAGAGCACCCTTTCGGATTCAGAGGAGTGGGATTTTACTTGCACAGCACTTTACCAGCTGGCCTCTGTTACACTCACCCCCTAAACCTCACTCCCATCCAGGTCACGGCACCAATGTAATCCACCGGTCCTACACCACCCAACCCGCTCTGAGCTGGGATCGAATCAGCAATTCTTAGTGTGGGAGTCGGTTGCTCTAACAAGGAGGCTAAAGACATTGGCCTCTATAGTGTCTGCCGCTAGATCACTTTTTAGAGTTCAGAGGAGTGAGATTTTACTTGCACAGCACTTTACTAGCTGGCCTCTGTTCCACTCACCCCCCTAAACCTTACTCCCATTCCGGTGTGATGATCTTGCTTGGGCAAGTACAATGGAGACAGCGTGTGTAAATAGTTTCTGGTTCATAGAGAAAATAACCATTTCCACAGCAATGCTTCATTAACTCTTCTTTGGGTGGTCTCTACTCCACATGTTTATTACACCATGGACACTGTAGATGGCACTATCCCCATTTAAGCAATAATTGAACACACTTCTTTACTCTGTTACAGTACAGTAATTGCCCGTTGATAAGCATAAAAGAAATGAAATTGAGCTGAAAAATAGCCTCACTATAACAATAGGCAGAAAAAAACACAATTTAAAAAAATGGTATAGGAAAAATTACATTCTGATGCACTTAAATCCCTGAAATTTCATAATTCGGAAAAATATAAAAAATTCTCAGATTTTCAATGTCTGGAATAAACCTTTTAAAATTCCATACTTAAGAAATTCCATGACCCACGGGAATTCTTTACAATACGAATGCCAGTAATGCAAATCAAAATGAGTAATATATATACAAAATTTAACAAATTTATAGTTTTAAATGAATCACTGTCAGCGGATTTTGCTGACTGGTTAAATTAATAAGCACAGAACCAGACACTTTAAACTAGAGTTGTCAGGGTAGCGGAATTTTTTACTTTGATACAATACCAAAAAAATAAATAAATAAACAAATAAACAAAATAAATAAATTTTAAAAATTAAAAATAAATAAATAAATAAAATAAATAAATCAATAATAAAAAATAAATAAATAAATAAATAAATAAATAAAAACGCTATCGATACAATTTTCGATACTGCGAGGAAACTATGGATACATATACATATATTAACTTGAGAGATTTAAAAACTAAAAAAAGATTAAAAAAGGGGGGACAGCACTCATATCGGCAATGCTTATTTGAACATTATTGATATTTGAAATGGGGCAGTTACCAACCCTCTGTAATTGTTTACACAACGTTACATGTCGGTTTTTTTTCAAGTGCTTAGCTATTAAGGCATTTGCATAGCGTTGCTTTGTAGCAATGCCTGCCATATTGGCCCTGTTTTGTCCTTCCTTGTTTATTTGTTCGTTTATTCACAAACCAAAAACCTTCAACCAAAATACCAGTGCCATCTCAATACTAACAAAAAGCAAGATCGTATCGTTTTAAATATTCCAGTATCGATACTTATCGAAATATGGATATTTTGATTACACTGATTTAAACATCATACTAAGTTCAATTACCCAACAACCCAAATTGTAGGGCTGCACAATATATATTATTTCAACATCGATATCACAATGTGATCATACGCAATAGTCACATCTTGAGTTTATGCAATATTGAGTCTGGATTATAATTCTTTATTTCGCAAGTGTTTTTTGAAGCCTGAGAGTGTGTGGGGGTTTTAAAAGCATTTAGGCATAAGAAATTGTACCATTTGTAACTTTAACAAATTAATAACAATTAATTTTATTAAATTTTTTAGAAAACGAAGTCTATGCAGTATTATTTTACATTTAATTATTCGATTACTGTATACTGTATACCTAAATACAGTTGGAATGTATAAACAATAAAACGCTGCTAATTGATTTGTATATTTTTCTTTATTGAATTAATCTATGTTTGTAGATTGTTTTTTTTTATATTTTATGCACTCCCCTTCATTCCAAACAATCTAAAATTATAAATTCTTTCCAAATAGAGATATCACAGTCATCTAAAATTCAATTATATTCATATCGCAATACATAAGAGCAGAATAAAAAAAACATTGCAATGTTAGATTTTTCCAATATAGTGCAGCACTAAATTCAGGTATCTGTAAAAACCATAGACTGTAAAATATATGGACGTAGCATCCGTGACGTCACCCATAGGTTTCTGAAAAAAAAGCTAATAGTAGGCGCGGCCAACCGTCGCCATTTTGTTCGCGCGTCATCGCACCCACGGCGAGATACCAAACAAGGGCAAAGAGGCGGAGAGTGGGCGGAGCTACAGACACCTGCTGGCACTTTGCTTAGACCTGGCAGACAGACTTTACTTTGGGAGAAACGCTTGATACTTTATTACCTGCGACTCGTTTGTGTTCTGACCACATGTGCTTGGCTGTACACTATATCAATAAAGTGTTTAGACTTTTAAAAACACTGTAGTAATACATTGAGCCACTAAACATTGTTCTTATGACGTTTTTCTACAGGAGAAAAACGTGAATTACTTCCAAACACTTCAGACATAGTCTGTGTTATTAATGCAAGACTATTGATGAACTCCAGGCATAACACTGTATGACAACGGTTCAGATGACTGTTCTAGAGCCTACAGCTAATCAATCTGTCACATTCTGATGTGCTTTACAGTCCTAAAGAACATTATAAATGATAAATGATCTTAAATAAAACACACACATTTATAGAGATGGTATACAAGTATATAACTTTACTCACATGGAAACGAGGCCACATGAATGGTTTGTGAGCACAATTAAATGCACACAGCATCCCATATCATCTGATAATTGTAAGAAATAAGTCCAAAAGGCAGCTGACGGTGTAAAGCCACATAAAACAAAACAAAAATGCGATGAATATGCCGAGATCAGTGGCTAATCTGCCGGATTCAGCTGAGGTGAAGTGACGGCGACCAGCGAGACGTAGCTGTCACTCAAGTGGCCACGCCCTTAATTATGCAAATTTAATATAACCTAATATAAAGGAAATGGATGAGTTATAAAAAAATTCACCCCCCTCACAGTTGTCATGGAGGGTAATAATAGCTATATGAACCAAAATCGTTCTTTGTACCAGGTTGTAAACACCTTTTTTTCTGTTGTAAAGTTGGCCATTCTAACAGTGGGCTCAATTGAAATTTGCTCTATTATGGAGCCAGGACTAGCGGAATTTTGATGAATTGCAGTTTTAGTTACTTCCGTATTGGCTTCCCGAGGGAGAGCGGGAGGTTGCCGCTTGGTAAAAACGTTACTTTTGGAGGATCATCCAGTATCATTTTGCTCTCTTTAGACGTCCGGATGGGAATCTGAACAGGGATGTTTACACAGCAGGCTTGCCTTTACCATATTTGGCAAACGGTCTGAATAAATTACAGAGGGCTGTTATAAATAAGTAGCAGTGGACCACTGACTCATTATTTATTCAGAACTGTAAGCTTCAGGCCCTTGACCAGCCAGTTTCTCCTCAGCTTAAGCTCTCTGTGACGCTGGATCAGAGCCCAGGGTCAGAATCGTTCAATGAGAGCCAGAGACCAACCCAACAAGCAGACTGCTATTAGATTTGTTAGTGACTCTCTTCATGACTACAAATCCAACATATAACTCTCTGTCAGCAATGACATAAAAGATATGAAACTCAAGATAAACAGTGTTAGGAGCCATTTACAGAGAACGTGCCTTTGCATCTAAAGACGCAGCGTTTAGGAATGATTTTTTAAAAAGTCATGTTGCCATCAAATAATCCCAACTTGCTACTGTAAACAGAAGCTTGCAATGTCTGCCCTGCCTCCCAATTCTTCTGATTAGTCCACTGCTTTGGCACTGACATTGAGGAGTGGCTCTGCATGCAAGTTGGAATTACTTTAACTTGACATGGCATATTCAAGTGTGTGGCACTGCAAAAGACACTAGATCGAATATAATGATCACACATTAGCATCAAATGCATATTTACATTAAAAACCATTGGAAAATTACTGGATTGTAATGAAAAAAAAAATCCATCTTCAGCTTGTTGAATACAGACTTAGGCCCAATCCCAATTCTATTTTTGTACCCCTACCCCTTCCTCTTGGCCCTTTACATCCGTGAGTTAAAGGGAAGGGCTTCAAAATTTACCCCTAAGAATTGGGACAGCACTACAGCACCTGCACACGTTATCATAAGTCATCACGATCGCGACTGCTGTAGTTATTCCAGTTGTGTTATTTTTTGGCATTTATCTTAAGGAAATCATTAAAGGCATATATTATGTTATCATAACGATATAATCTGGCAATAAGCTCATAACTGTTCTGTTTATTTACACCGTGGCCATATTAATCTATGTAAACACACCCAAAACAACATTAACATTATAGCAGACACTGTAAAACGCTCATTCTCAGCCACTAGACTTTACTGACAGGGTATGGTTATAATCGAACTAAAGAGAAATGGAATTAAGAGTTATGTGGAGTATGCCGATTTTAGTCACATTATTGAAGTGCAGTTCAGACAAGTAAACACCTTAATCAAACTATTACCGTCATGTAGGACTTTTCCCCGCATTTAATGACAGGATAGTCTATATACGCACAGCTGTCTGACACTATTATCTGCACCTAACGAGTCAAGACCACAGACACCTGCATGCGAAATACGGAGGTTTTTTTTCTCCCATTCAGCATGCAGTATGACATTCCATTAAAACTACATTCATCCAGCTGTTCATAGTTGCATCCAATATCTCATTTGTCAGGGGGGCATGCATGAAGTGAAAGTGCCAAACTGCAGTTAAAGTCGACAAATTAAAAATGAAACACCCGAAATTACATGAAACTCCGGAGGAAACATGGATAGCGTGGTGACGCAATGACGTTAATCGAATTATGTGTTATAACATGTAAAACAGGATCATGAAAGGAACATTCAAAAAGTAACTTATGTAAACGTCTTAATCTTATTATTGTCTTAATTAGATTAAGGCAATTAATTCGATTACTGATGTCCATGTAAACATAGTCAATGTTGGAAGCTTGGTGTTGTTGTGTTGGATGTTGTTATCCTGTCTAACCTTGATATATATGACGCAAAAAAACAACAGCATGTTGAAGTAGGCGGAGCTCCAGAACACACCCACTGATTGCATAATCGTCACACTCTAATGGTAGCTGAAATGTATTTAGGAGCCAAAAAGTCCACCAAAAATTTGCGTTATGAGCGGTTTCGAACAGCCAAACAAACTATAAATTAACTTCGTTTTGGTTAGATCTGATTTTGCTCGAAATTATGTAACTAGTTTATGCTTCAATTAAAAAAAAAATAGAGTCTTTACAAGCGGGGCGACATTTTGCAATTTTTACGCTCTGTAACCACTATTCAAAAAGTTTATTAAGTGAATGAAAGGCTGAAACAATATTAAACTTTTGTTGACCTAAATTCACAGCAATGTGGACGGGGCGTCACTTAGAACAAACCATCTGCTGAATATAGGCTTGAGATGAAAGCTGGAAAAGATTATTATGTGCATATGTGAGGAGCTGCATATACTAAAATTAACCAAGCATTCCAGCTGGGCTTCAGAGTAGGGACACTTTACAATGAGTCAGTTTGGGGCCAACACTAAAAGTGCAGTCCTGTAGTTTAGAACTTTGCTCATCTGTGAGGTTTCGACTGTATGAAGCAGCTTAGAAAACACAAAGATGCTGCTTTATTTTTGACTGCATTGTGATAGTTTTATTTCAGGATTATTTTAGATAATCCAGAAGCAATTAAAGGGTTAGTTCACGCAAAAGTGAAATGTACTTTATTTACTCTCCCTCATGTAATTTTAAACCTTTATGAGATTCTTTCTTTGGTTGAATACAAAGGAAGTATGCTGGTTGCTGGGACCCATCGACTTCCATAGTCACAAAATTATTAGTACGGAAGTCAATGGGTCCCACCAACCAGCGTTTTTCAAAATATCCTCTTTTGTGCTCAACCAAAGAAATAAATTTCTCAACATTTAAAACCATATGAGGAAGAGTAAATTATGAGGTAATTTTCATTTTTGGGTAACAAAATGTAAAACGTGATGCAATAAAATGAGCTACAGTGTGCTGTACTTTACCTTTTTTGGACTTTGGGGAAACATGACTTCAATGCGTGTTTGACGGGTTTATGAGATTTTATCCTAACATAATTGTAAATATCTACCTGACAAAAGTCTCGTTTGTTGTATTTGTTGTAAGAGCAACAAATAATAAATTCTAGATGATCATTTGTAAAATGATGAATCGTCTGTTGAACTGCATCCCAATCATCAGGAGAGGGCAAATTCTTCAGCAGGATAGCGCTCCTTCTCATATTCAGCCTCCACATAAAAGTTCCTGAAGCAAAAAAGGTCAAGGTGCTCCAGGATTGGCCAACCCAGTCACCAGACATGAACATTATTGAGCATGTCTGTGGTAAGATTTAGGAGGAGGCATTGAAGATGAATCCACAGAATCTTGATGAACTCTGCTAGAATGCTTTCTTTGCCATTCCAGATGACTTTATTAATAAGTGATTTGAGTCATTGCAGAGATGTATGGATGCAGTCCTCCAAGCTCATCGGAGTCACACAAAATTAATTCTTTTTCCACTGCAGCATGACTTTATATTCTATACTCTACATTATTTCTGTTCAGTGACAAGACTTTTGTCTCAGCAAAGTCAGACCTTACTTTCCTAATTAAATAATTAAAAATCAAGGCATTATCGTATTTTATTTTGGTAAAATAAGCGTAATCTAGAGGCCTTTGCCTTTCATATAAGCCCCTTCTCCTACCAAATGATCAACTAGAAGTCAAATTATTATTTGTTGTTCCTAAAACTTAGATAGGCGACAAGACTTTTGTCAAGTAGTGTACATGCAACAGAACAGTTATAAATATATACCGTCATACAAGTGCAATTGTGCAAAGCTCTACTACAACATGTCAAATGGGAAATCCACACAAAAAGTTGTACTCTCTAAAGCGTCATATTGCCAACCACAAAGGATGACTCACTTTAAACAACAGGGGCTTCCGCTGAGAGCAAACAGCCTTGCAATCTGATAAGGGTGCTGTCATAGTATATGCCTTAATAATACAGGTTTCAAGTGCAAAAGATTACAATGTGGCTGAAGCACACAAGCTTGTCAACGTTCCCTGCAACTCCTGACGACTGTTCTTGGGAAATGAACAGCACCAAGAAGACCAGCTCTAAAAAGAGATATGAGCAGAGAGCAGATAGAAATGAAGTCAAGATGACAAGTAAGGTGACGACTAGTCAAAAGAACTACCCAAAGCTTCACATGCAATCAGGTTCTTCAGAGAGCAAGGTTGTACATTTTTAATAAAACTGTCATCAGAACATAATTAAAAACCTCTCTGGCCAAGAGCTGCTTGATTAGTTCATTAAAAGAGACTCTTAACATATCTAATAAAACCCACAATCTATTAACTAGGAAAGGAAGTTCATAGAAACAAATATTGTCCTGTCTTTGCTGCTTAACAAAACAGTACCTAGAGGCTGTTACGATTAAACAGAACTTAATAGTAGGTATTGTTTAGATGTGGGTAGTGGTTATTAAATGTTCTGAGTGGTTTGTTAAGGTGTTGCTATGATTCTTGAAATTTGTTGCTGTTATCAGCTTTTGAAATTTCTAGGGTTGGTTTTCATTCAGAAAATTTGTTTGTTTTGGTGATCTTCAATGAAAGTCTAACCATTTGGGTCCGCGTTTGGAGTGGCGGTCCTTCTGTTGACGTCAACCTGAGGGATTCCATAGCAACTGCATAATAATACCCTCTCCTGAGGTTAGCAAAGACTATAGATTTTACAAAACATGTTACTAGTACTGTTTTGAATAAGGGAACAGTCAATATGGAGAATGAAGCCCCGCCTACTAGCACAGGAGCCAATCATCGATAGCTTTAGACTTACGTTTTGGACCAGACGGGTGCTTTTACGATAATTTCTGCAGTTATTATGAATTCTCTGGAGTCGGCAAACATTGGAATCTTAGCGAATACTTGCTTCATAGACATGTGTTCCTAGGGTTGGTTATCATACAAACATTTGTTGCTTTTGTTAATCTTCAATGAAAGTCTTACCATTTGCTTCAGCGTACAGAGTGGCTGTGCTACTGTTGACGTCAACCTGAGGGGTTCCATAGCAACTGCATATTAATACCCTCTCTTAAAGTTAGCAAAGACTATAGAATACACAAGACATTTCATTCGTATAGTTTTGAACGGGGAAAAGTGTAACGTCAATATGTCGCATGAAGCCCTGCCTTCAAGTACAAGAGCCAATCATCGATCGCTATAGACTTGCGTTTCCATCCAGTTGGGTGCTTTTACGACGGTTTCTGCAGTTGTTATGAATCCTTAAGCGTCACCAAACGCACTGGAATCTCAGCGAATACTTGTTCACAGACGTGTTTCTAGGGTTGGTTTTCAAACAGAAAGTTGTTTGTTTTGGTAATCTTCAATGAAAGTCTAACCCTTTCTTCCACGTTTGGAGTGGCGGTCCTTCTGTTGACGTCAACCTGAGGGATTCCATAGCAACAGCATATTGATGCTTTCTCTTAACGTTAGCAAAGACTATAGAATTCACAAGTGATGTTACTCATATTGTTTTGAATATGGAAAAGTGTAACTGTCAATATGGCGAATGAAGCCCTGCCTTTCAGTACAGGAGCCAATCATCGATCGCTACGGACTTACGTTTCGGACCAGATGGGTGCTCTTACAACAGTTTCTGCAGTTGTTGATCAGCAAACGCACTGGAATCTCAGCAAATACTTGCTTCACAAACATGAGAAATATATCCACATAAAACACCAACTTTTTAAACGCCCACGAACTTGTAAACAAAGAGTTGCTATCATTTTGGGAGGGGATTTACCAGCATGACGGATTTGGGAGTCACTTTAGAAGATCAGTGCAATCAGACGAGACATTAAGGATTACATTGCAGGATTACAATTTAAAACGGCCATAAATTAGGTTAGTGTCGTGATCTCGTTCCTTTCGAGTGTGCTTCAGCACAGGCAACCTAAAAAGCAATGCAGATTTTGTTTGATTCAAACATTTAGAAACTAAACTAATGAGACAGTTAATGTTTACATTTACTGGTGATTCCAAATATGAAATTTAATTGTAAGCTTAACAAACAGTTTTGGAGAATTTGATGCTTCCCTATTCAAACCAGAATGTCCTAGCAGAATGGCTACAAAGTAAATTGACTTTTCTTAAAAGGACTTTGCCGTTAATTTGCTATAAGGAAAAGAAATGCAAAAGAAAGCCTCGTGCCCTATTCAATATCCCAACGGGCTATATACACAGCTAGTGTTTTGCAGCCAACAATTAGCTTAGAATGAAAGGTTTATGTGACTATTTTTAATTTCAGAAGGTTCCTTTTACAGCATGGATGTTGTAAATTATTAAAGTACAATAAGCAATTAAAATAATAAGGTTAAACCTATGGATAAAAGGTCAATCAGGTGGTTATGATGCCTGTTAAAGGGTTAAAGAATGTCGCGATTTTGTATGGGATGACAGTTCACCGGAAGCGTTTGGGTTGGCTGACAGAAAATTAAAAGTCTGTGTGCATATGCTCCATTCATTTGAAAGTAGATCAAAATACTGAAATAAAGGTCTTAGCAACTTCCAGTTAGGCATGGGACGATAACCGATTTCAAGGTATACCACGGTTTGAAAAAGTCAAGGTTTTAACACCGCAAAAATTTTCTATGATATTCTTTAGGTATATGTAAATTGTGTTTTTTTTACTAACATTTTATTTCGTTTTTAGTGAAACCATGATATTTTTTTACAAGGTTTTCATAGTCAAAATTTTATACCGGCCCATGCCTACTTCCAGTTTCCACAGACTTCAAGGTGTTTTGGTTGCTAGAATGTTGATAGGCAGATTTCCAAGGCAGACGCAATATAGGCAGATACAGACAAATAATGGCATGAAGCAGCATTTAAGGTGCTCAGAATGGTTGCTAAGACACTGCAAGAAACATATTAAAAATATTAATATCTAATTTCCTCCAAGAATCTGGCATCCTTCTTAAATATGCTTCTGCAAACAGATATACACATAGCAAGCCAATGACAAGCTCCTTGTGGAATGAAAAAAAAATTAAATAAAATTACAGCGCTATTTGACTCCACGGCTTGCACTTTCCCGTTCTGCCCAACAGAACTTGAGCCATTAGAAGGTTTCAGAGTGATAAAGTAAAGATAGGATCTGTCCAAACAAGATTAAGAACAGTAATCAAACAGGCCCTGGGTGCCTTAAACAAACTCTGGAGGAGTCTCAAATGGCCGTTATTTAAAGCGCTTGGAGTTGGATGCTGCCAACAGCAGCCTACAAGAGAAGCCGTGAAGAGAGGGTCATAGATCACAGGGCAATCAACACAGAAACAGCACTGATCATACTAAAAATACCACTAATCAATTCAATTTATACTGTGTTATGGCCTAATAAAAATTCTTCAAGAGTGAATTGTACGTCGCTGCTGGCTTACATATACAAGCATGGAGAGAACTGAAGAACTGATTTCTGTATTGTTTTTTAGCAAACATTTCCTCCTCTTAATGAGGTATGGGTGGCATTTCCCTACTCAGATACATTTGTTTCTGGTTGGTTTTTATTCTGCTTTAGTGGTTCAATCTACTGGTGTAATTAAAATGTGTTCTGGGTGGTGAACTGCTACATGGTTACTTACTGGTCCAAGTCAAAATAGACCAGAGTTAAGATGCATCTGTTTTAATCCAGTCACCATACACTCACTGGCCACTTTATTAGGTACACCAGTCCAACTGCTCGTTAACGCAAATTTCTAATCAGCCAATTACATGGCAGCAACTCAATGCATTTAGGCAAGTAGACATGATCAAGATAATCCAACTGAGCATCAGAATGGGGAAGAAAGGTGATTTAAGAGACTTTGAACGTGGCATGTTGTTGGTGCCAGACGGGCTCATCTCAGTATTTCAGAAACTGCTGATTTACTGGGATTTTCATGCACAACCATCTCTAGGGTTTACAGAGAATGTTCAGAAAAATAGAAAAAGAGAGCGGCAGTTCTGTTGGCACAAATGCCTTGTTGCGGTCAGAGGTCAGAGGAGAATGGCCAGACTGGTTGAAGGTGATAGAAAGGCAACAGTAACTCAAATAACCACTCGTTACAGCCGAGGTCTGCAGAAGAGCATCTCTGAATGCACAACACGTCCAACCTTGAGGCAGATGAGCTACAGCAACAAAAGACCACACCGGGTGCCACTGCTGTCAGCTAAGAACAGGAAACTGAGGCTAAAATTCGCACAGGTTCACCAAAATTGGACAACAGAAGATTGGAAAAACGTTGCCTGGTATGATGAGTTTCGATTTCTGCTGCGACATTCGGATGGTAGGGTCAGAATTTGGTGTCAACAACATGAAAGCATGAATCCTTGTAAAATGTGTTCTGGGTGGTTTTTAGTGAACTGCTACATGGTTACTTACTGGTCCAAGTCAAAATACACTTGGGTTAAGATGCATTTGCTTTAATCCAGTCATTATAAGTGCAAAATGCTAAATACAAGTCATACATTTTAAACCTGTCCATTTTACACTACTTACAGAGGCAGCCAAAAACATTTAATCAGACTTTTTTTGTGTGTTATTTTTAGCACATTTCCTCTTCTTAATGAGGTATGGGTGGCATTTCCTTACTCAGATACTCGTGTTTCATAGTGGTTTTTAATCTGCATAAGTGGTTCAATCTACTGGTGTAATTCAAATGTGTTTTGGGTGGTTTTTAGTAAATTGCTACATGGTTACTTACTAGGGCTGCACAATATATCGTTCGAATATGCAATGGCAAGTTGGGATGATATTTAACCAGAAAACACAGTTCAGAACAAAGTTTAACTAAAAGAGTGAAAGCTAATTTTATTGTCTGCGAATATGTATGATTTCAAGCGAATTTGAACCATTTTGCCACTAAAAACTACAACATTTTAGTTTTTTTTTTTACAAAAATTAATTGTATTCAATTATTTCTATAGTTAAAGGTGCAGTAGGTGATTGCCTTCAGAAACATTTTTTGTTGTTGGTTGAAAGTATCATCACATTCCTATAGTAATGAATAAAGTGAATGATCTAAATGTATTTATATGTATTTTTATATTCTGGGTGAGGCATAAAACTAAAAAACATTCATCCAATTAAATATTGTAGGGCCCATAATTCTGATAAGTAGCCCAAACTGTCTGTCAGCAAATGTAGATTTGTACAACTGTGCATCTCTGTTCAGGCAGATCTGCAATTTGTGCGTGCACGCATGTATGCGCACCATGCATTCATGTGCACACGAGACAATCACAGTGGTAAAATCAAATGCTGAATCAAAACTTTTAAAATCCAGAATCAATATTGTTTTGCACGCTGGAGGAAGGATGACACCATGGCTGAAGTATTTCTTTTAGACAGGTAATGTTATGTTTTAAAAGTATTTTAGTCAAGAAAAGCTGATGTAGATTGTGTTGTTACGAATGGGTTATATGCACGGAAGTGTTGTTCAGCCACTGAAATTTTTGGCAAAGATTTGGTATCTTTGATGTGACTTTTTAATTTCATAAGGGACCTTTTACAGCATCAATAATGTAGATTTTTATCTAGTTTAACAATAAAACATCAGTAAATAGCACTATTCCGCCTAGCCAGCTTTACTGAGGTAGAGTTGGTTTTATATTCACATTGGTTCATTTTTGAACAATGACAACCTGTGATGCGCTCCCTATATTGTTTACCATGCTACTCTGAATATTCGGTCTGAAATAGTATGCAAGTATGGCTTAGCAATAAGAGTGCACACCGCCAGCCAACCACTAAGCATACAGTAGTCACTTCAGGACAAAGCACTAGAGAAAGTGAGACCAGCGATCCTTGCATGTATGAAATATTGCACATTATGACACGTTTCATGATCACTTGAGATCTCAAAGTATAGACAATTACAGTAAATATGCCTAATGAACATTTTTATAACTCAAAATTTACAGAGACAACTTGCATCATTTACATTGTACACTAATCCTAAATTCTAACGATTATTAAGAAAATATCAGTAACATCTAGTTAAAATTTCAACACAGAATTCCAAATTTTGCAACAACTGCAATCCACTGCATTTTATACTATATAAAAAACAGAAGTAGTACATCTAATGTACAGTGTACATCAGGAGCCCAAGTACTGTATGAGGAATGTGACGCAGGAACAGAATCACATGCTTTTTAACCCTACGAGAGCATCACCTGACTGGTTAAAGTCCCTACAGCATTATGCCAAAACATGTCTGACTGCTGAGAATTAAGAAAGACTGACAGAAAGTTGCATTCTACAACAAGAGTGCGATACTTCCTCATCTGGTAAACCACAGTGGTCTGTGGTGTTTCTGTGCACAAATGCAAAGAAAGATTTGCTCATAATCAAAATTGTTAAACACACACACCAAAAAAAAAAATCCATTAAATGTAAAAAACACATTACTGTAGCCTAAACGCTTTCATTAGCAGTGACTAATCAGACGTCTTTAACATGCACAAAAACTTCCCCAGATCACAGTGCATAATCAGGACAAAAAGCATTCAACAATCAATCTGTAAATTATTCATGCATAAAACCTCAAACGCTTGCTCCTTAGCACCGCAATTAAAAAAAAAAAACACTTCAAAGACTGCATGTTAAGTTACCAAATGTCTTAAAGAAACAGTTAGCATTTATTAGGCCAGAAGAAACTCCTCTAAACCCTTGAGATGTCCTGCGAGGCCTCTGAGTGAAAACATACAGATAGAGACACAAGGGACCAATCATGTAAAATTAGATATTTACTGTTGGTAAACACCTCATTGAGTTTGTGTCAGCCGAGCTGTGCCGGTGTTCCCCAATGCTGGGGGCAATGAGGCAAATCGATACATCCTGTCTTTTGATAAATAGCCCAATCGACTGAATGACAGTAAACCCATCAGCTCTCGCTGCACATTAACACATCCAGGCAACAGCTGAGCAGCAGGAGTGAGCCAATCAACTCAACTCTCCATGACAGACTAGACTGACCCGGCGTGGGGTTCCTGACTTTCCACAAGGTCAAAATACCATCGATTCTGTGAAATCACGGCCAGTTTACTGCACATCATTACAAAGGAATATTACCAGTGCACTCCCACTTTGCAAATTAATAGTACACTCTTTTTGGGGGTGGAAATAGCCTCATTTTTATAACACCCCTAGAGTCAGTTTTGCCATTTTTGAATCTATTCAGCCAATCTCCAGGTCTGGAGCACATTTAGCTTAGCTTAGCATAGATCATTACATTGGATTAGACCATTAGCATTTCGCACAAAAAACATTGTTTCGATATTTTTTTCTATTTATAGCTTGACTCTTCTGTGGTTACATTATGTACTAAGTAGTGTTGTCACGAAACTGGAACTTCCAACACAATCTCACGGCAATTCGTAACTTTTTGATTTAGTGGCTAATTCGTACGAATTCGTATGATCTAATTCGTACAATTTAGTACGATTTGCTCATCCGCCAATGACGGTTGGGTTTAGGGGTGGGGTTAGGTGCCACGCCTCCTTTTTAAAATCGTACAATTTCGTATGACTGAACTCGTACGAATTCGTACGAATTAGCCACTAAACTGTCAAAACGTAAAATACTTACGTTTCCTCGTGAGATCGGACTGGAACTACGCTACCAATAGGTACTGAAATTTTAAAAACGTATATTTCCCGCTAACATTTAAGCACTGTTGAGCGCATTCTGATTTATCATTGTGTTTATTTGCTCAATAGAAATGACAGTGTAGTGTTTTCCCTACCATTATATTAGGGGGCGCCCCGCCCTTCCAACGGCTTTCCCCGCCACCCCTTGAAGTCAAGTTAATTGTATTTTATATTTAAGAAAACAGATCGCAAGAGGCACGTGATGTTCTAAGCATTGCATTTCTTCGGTTAAATGAATAGTGCAGTAAAGATATCGTGAGTACAAATCCATCTCTCTCATTGAGGGTTCTGCTGTCAAATTGGTGGAAACAAGCAAAATATTTGAATGGTCTTGCATGTATTTGGGCCTTTTTACATAAAACAACTGAAAGTTCTGTGTTTTTGACAATATTGCAAGTACATTGAAACAAGTTAACACAAGTCCACAACCAAAGAACGTTGTGTTGCTGTGAAAAAGTGACGAATCTGCCAATCTGCAAACGTGACTAGTTTACATCTGAAAAGGGGCACCAGTTAACACGGTCACCGTGTAGACTTGACATCATGTCTACGATTACAGCATATGAGTGGCCCTCGTTAAAATATTGAACACATTGATGCAGTATGTCTGGTGTTTCTGTCTGGTCTGCGTCCTTTAGAAACTCCAAACACCGACCACATGTAAAGCAAAACTGCATTAAGCACATTGCTCATGTGTTTGCCACAAAACGGGCAATACAACGCTCGACGGCAGTCCATGTTCGGTCACCATAAATTTTATTTACGCTATGTACTCCACAACACGAATTTACCGGGCTCAACACCAATGACAACAACAACCCTTTTCCCCGCGTCAATTCCGGTGTGTGGTACATTCTCTTTCGTAGTAAAGAATCTGTAATTGTAAATTTGTTTCGGGACAGGTAAAAGTGTTTTGCGTCTTGTTAATTTTTTTTCTAAAATGTACATTTGTTTCGTCCTTGGTAAAATAATTTTTCCTATGTAATTGTGTCTTATGATAGGTAAAAATGTTTTCCAAAACGTAAATTTGTCTCGAGCTTCATAAAAGTGTTTCACACTTTGTAATGTTGTTTTGCACTTCACGACCACCGTAGTATTCGCCTCGGTGTTCAAGCTCGGAACTTTTGGCACAGTTGGCATGACTTTGTTTAGTTGCTGCAGTTTTGTTCTGTGCAGAAACGCGGTGTTGAGAAGTCTTTACGATTAATTAACCGTGATGAATTAAAGCACGGTTAAAAGTGAAACCGATTAATTGCTGCATCCCTACCAGTGTCTCTCTCTGTTTGCACTCGGTAAACAGTGGTGAAGTGCGGTTAACTGATAACCTTCGCAGGCAAATCAGAGGTGTTTGAGAACGCGCTCAACATCGCTTAAATGTTAGTGGGAAATGGAATTTAAAAAATTTCAATACCGATTGGTACAGAAATTCCAGTATCGTGACAACACTAGCACTAAGACGACAGAAAATAAAAAGTTACTATTTTCTAGGTTAATATAGGAACTATACATTCATTCTGGTGTAATAATCAAGGAACTTTGCTTCTATATACATATAGATATACATATAGATATACATATAGATATATACATATATATCTCAAGTATAAAAAGTGAGATTTTTAAATTTTTTAAACATACTCACATAATTTTAACTTGTATTTAAATTTTTATATTTATAACTTTGAAAAATAATATTCAGTGCTGTTTTATGACATAATATTAAAGGGTCAGTTCACCCAAAAATGAAAATGTACTGTTAATTTGCTGTTAACAAATCAAAAATGCAGATGACTTAGGTGTAAGTGAATAGTCAGCGAGTCATGGATATCATTTTTTTCTGCTCACGATTTTTTTTCTCTTCTTATAATAACAGTTAGTCATTCACTTGCATTTCACCAAGTCACCAAGAATCATCCTTATTATTGACCTTAACAAAAATATTTTCTATAATTTGGGTAGAATGACTAAATTAACAGCTAATTTTCATTTTGGGTATACAATATCTTTACATGAGAGACTCATTAAACATTTTTTCATTACAAAATATATACTCAATGTATGCACTCACCGGCCACTTTATTAGGTACATCTCACTAGTACCAGGTTGGACCCCTTTTGCCTTCAGAACTACCTTAATCCTTTGTGGCATAGATTCAACAAGGTACTGGAAATATTATTCAGAGATTTTGCTCCATATTGATATGATAGCATCACGCAGTTGCTGCAGATTTGCTGGCTGCACATCCATGATATGAATCTCCCGTTCCACCACATCCTAAAGGTGCTCTATTGGATTGAAATCTGGTGACTGTGGAGGCCATTTGAGTACATTGAACTCATTGTCATGTTGAAGAAATCAGTTTAAGATGATTCATGCTTTATGACATGGCGCATTATCCTGCAGGAAGTAGCCATCAGAAGATTGGTACATTGTGGTCATAAAGGGATGAACATGCTCAGTTGATAATAATGGGGCCCAAAGTGTGCCAAGAAAATATCTCCCACACCATTACACCACCACCACCACCACCAGCCTGAATCGTTGATGTAAAGCAGGATGGATCCATGCTTTTATGATGTTGACGGCAAATTCTGACCCTAAATTCTGAATGTCACAGCAGAAATCGAGACTCATCAGACCAGGCAACGTTTCTCCAATCTTCTATTGTCCAATTTTGGTGAGCCTGTGCGAATTGTAGCCTCAGTTTCCTGTTCTTAACTGACAGCAGTGGCACCCCATTTGGTCTTCTGCTGCTGTAGCCCATCCGCCTCAAGGTTCGACATGTTGTGGGTTCAGAGATGCTCTTCTGCAGACCTCGGTTGTACAGTCATGCAGAATTAACAAACATCTACACTTGCACAATTAATCTCACCCAGCCCTATTCTGTAGCAATGTTTCTTTCAACACAATTTAAGCGTGGTGTATATATGAGCATGAAAACACTCAGAAATAAGCCGGAGCAGCTTGCTTGAGTGTATGTGGCTCTAACAGACGTGCCCAGCAGGACCAGTGATGTTTCCAGCACGTGTGAGGGGTGGCATTCTGGCAGATATTCGGCAGCACCAGTGATGAGACGAGCTCTGCAACATATGGCAACAGTGCTGCTCATGCCACAGTGGAGATATCATTAATGAGTGCAGCTCCTCTAGGAATAAAGACGCTGCTTCTAGGAAATGTGCTTCTGAAATGAGGCTGCTCGTATACATGACTCTGTGAGAAACTGGCTCCTTTGATTTTTACTGCCTGCATGGAACCAACTGACCTTCTCACTGATGACTGAGCATATAAAAGCACCAGTTTCTGATGCTCAATATTTACGTTTCGCATTTTAGTCGAGCAATGGAGGTATTCTAGATAAGCCCAATATCCTGGGAAAGCCAATTAATATCTGAGAATTCCAATGGCCAATATCTGCCCTATTAGGGCATGCACGATACTGGGAAAATATCTAATAATATTTCTTGCGATATAACATTTACCTAGAGAGATGTAGATTCTAAAGTGTTAAATGAATAAATGTGGCTGCATTTCTCTGTGAGTGTTGTTGGCTGCTTTTGAGACATAACATCATTACATTCTCCTAGATAGGCTTAAATAATTATGTTGGGATTGTTGGAACTGCATCGAAACGTTATCAGTTTGTATAAGTTAATGAAAAGGCATCAAATCGATCAACAGTACACTGTGGGGTACAACAAGGCTCAGTTCTTGGTCCCTTGCTTTTTAAATTATATATGCTAAACCAAGAGAATATCGTTACAAAAAAAATTGGAGTAACTTTTCACAGTTACACTTTTCACGATGATACACTATATGATATGATGCTGATGTCTCTATATTAATCCAATTCAAAGTGTTTACTGTCATGTCCAAGTAAAGGCTGATTTATACTTCTGCGTTGAGTGATCAGCGTGACCCACGGCGCATCCCTTGCGCGTAGCCGTGCATTTATACTTCTGCGTGCTGTTTGTGTTGTTCTGCAATAACCAGGGTTCAACGCTAAAGACAATTCTACTGGCCCGACTGGACCAGCGGTTCAGATTTGTACTTGCCCTGCCAAAATCTTCACTGGCCCCATGAAATAAACAAAAAATAGCTATTTCTTAGCCACATATTTTAAATAATTTGTCAAAAATAATGTCTGTGAATGTAGAATTTAAGTATTTTTAAAATGTTAAAATATTTACCAGTCAAATATAGCAGTATGAAAAATGTGCAGGTATTTTATTGCAAAACAAAAGGTGGCTGACTTAAAAGTGATGGGAAACTATACAAAACATCACTTTTTTTCGTCGTGTTGTACGACAACATTAGAAACAGACGTTTTCTTTTAGCCTCATAATTTGATGTTGCCGTCATGTTGCTGTCTCTTCACTGTACTGGTTTTTACCAGGTTGTGGGGGAAAAAAGAACGTGCTCACAACATCAGATAAAAGGAACCAAGAAGAAATATGGTGTTTACGACTTCACAGAAAAGGTAGCATTCAAAGACCTTAAAGCACAAATTGTTTCTCGATTCTAAGACTGTATTTGCACGCAATTGACAAATAGTCGCAGGCGATTCTCTCTATAGTCGAAACGATCCTCTCTACTATCCCGAACATCTCTCTTGCTGGCCCAAGGCCATCGGGCAGTCCTCATTATTGATGCCTGAATAACACTTCCGAAATGCTAGCTAGCAGTAGGTTTATATGTTCCTCTGTGTCAAGTTTCTTCGAGGCTGTTTTGTTTTTTCTGAACGCTACCTTAATGTAGAAATAGCTAAAACTCACTCATTCAGAGGTGGAAACCGGCAGACAACTTTAATCATAAGGTAAACACAAAACAAAAGTTTCCATCTAGAGCTCCTTCACAGGACTCGATACTTGTAAACACTCGCTCCATCTGACTCGCGGCTCTCAGCACCGTACACACTCATCACCGCTACCATACCAACTAATCAGAGCTTGCGCTATACGACATAGTGACGTGTAGTTACATTTTGTGATAGGTGCACGTCAGCAACAGCCACAGCCACAGCGAGGGTTTGTGACCATGGGAAGGCTGCACCGGACCATACGCTTTCGCATGATGCAGAAGTATAAATCAGCCTTAAGGAAATAGGTTCCGTGTACAATGAAATTCTTACTTTACTGTCCACAATGAACGCCGGTTTAAGGTTTAAAATATAAACAATAAAATCTCCTCAAAACCTGATCATTTGTATGAATTCTCAAAGCTAACAAATTGTACAGCTGATAAAAAAATTTGATGACTGATAAATTTCATTTACAAAATTCATACAAAACTGAGTTCTTGCATATTGGACCAAAAAACCTCTCGCGAAAAATCCTACAATACTGCCTAACCCAGGGGTGTCAAACTCTGAAGTTTCTGAAGGGCCGCAGCCCTGCACAGTTTAGTTCCAACTCTGCTTCAGCACACTTAGGTGTGGTCACACTAGAGTTTGAGCTTGCGTAATTCTGTCGTACGGTGCTGCGAAAAGGGGCGGGATTAAACAAGATGATGAGACATTAAAGCGAGCGAGCGAGGGAGCGATTGCTCCATATTTAATTTTTGCTCCATACAAAATTTCTGTACAGAGAGGTCATGTTTTGATCCTCGATAGGTCTCACGCAGTCAAGTGATGTGATTTCGCAGGTCAGAGTTCATCAAGCTTGAACTATCCAACGCAGCGATCTGCGAAACGTGCTGCACAACATTCCGTTTCAGGTCTAATGCATTCACGTGCGTATGAGTGGAAGTCTATAGGGAGAAAAGTCCAGTGTGACCGCAGCTTTACTTGAGGTTTCAAATAAACCTAAAAGACTCAATTACTTTGATCAGGTGTGTTTAATTGGGGTTAAAGCTAAACTGTGCAGAGCTGTGGCCCTCCAGGAAATTAGTTCAACACCTGTTGCATATCCATTGATGAATGTTCAGTTCAGTCATCGTCAGTAAAAACATTTTGGGAAGAGATTTTTGATAGCAACCTGTCATTTAAAGGCCACATTTTAAGTTTTCGTAAATGTTATTTTATTCGCTATTTTTTATTTATGTAATGATCATACTAAGCTAATAAATATTGTCAGATTTAATTACATCTAATTCAGGTTAAAAAACTTTCGAGGGGCAAATATTTAGATTTTAAAACTTCAGAAGTTGTTCACAATTGATTCTTATTGGCTGTTGTCTTTTTCCTCTCTTGTCTCGACTCCCACCATTAGCATTTATTTTTAACTCTCCTCCCTGATGCTCTAGGTTCACCTTTGGGACGGTCGAGCCAATAGCAGAACAGTTCCTACTGAGGAGGTAGGAGTAAAGATAGTAAGGCCCCATCTAATTGTTCACATATTGCATTTACCAGAGGCTCTCAATCTCGGTCCTGGAGGTCCAGAGTCCTGTAGATTTTAGCTCCAACCCCAATCAGACACACCTAGCTAATCAAGCTGCGGTCACACTCAAGTTTGAGCATGCGAAATTCTGTAGTACGGCTCTGGGAAAAGGGGTGGGATTAAAGAAGATAATTAAGCATTTAAAGAAGCGAGCGATTGGTCCATGTTTTAAAATTTTGTCCAGAGAGGTCATGTTTTGATCCTCGATTGGTCTCACGCAGTCAAGTGATTTCGCAGGTCAGAGTTCACCAAGCTTGAACTTTCCAACGCAGCGAACTGGGAAAGTTATCACACAAGCTTGCGTTTCCAGTCTGATGCATTGGCGCGAGTATGAATGGAAGTCTACAGGGAGAAAAGAACAGTGTGACCGCAGCTTTACTAGGCATTCCAGAAACATCCTTGCAGGTGTGTTGAAGCAAGTTGGAGCTAAAATCTGCCCGGACCTCCAGGACCTAGTTTGAGATAATGAGATTTGGCATATACTATAGTATATACTATATACTTTGGCATATACTATAAAATATTGAGTTTGGGATATACTATTAGCGTGATAACAATAAGTATGAGAGTAAACACATTTTGTAGCTATTTAAAAAAAAAAAATCTATAATTTATAAGGTTATGAAAATTGGGACATACAGTTAAAGTCAAAATTATTAGCCCTCCTGAGTGTTCTTTTCTTTTTTCCAATATTTCCCAAACGACGTTTAACAGAGCAAGGAATTCTTCACAGTATTTCCTATTAATATTTTTTCTTCCTGAGAAAATCTTATTTGTTTTATTTCGGGTATAATAAAAGCAGTTTTTACTTTTTTACAACCATTTTAAGGTCAATATTTAATATTATTAGCTTCCTTACGTGATATTTTTTTGATTGTCTACAAACAAACCATGATTTGCCTAATTACTCTAACTTGCCTAATTAACCTTGTTATCCCTTTAAATGGCACTTTAAGCTGATTACTAGTATCTTAAAAAATATCTAGTAAAATATTATGTACTATCATCATGGCAAAGATTAGAAGTTATTAAAACTATTACGTTTAGAAATATGTTGAGAAAAAAATCGTCTTTCCGTTAAACAGAAATTGGGGAAAATTTTATTGGGGGGCTAATAATTCTGACTTCAACTGTATATATCATTATAATTTACATTGATTATAATATTATAAATTATATATCAGAATTATATCCAGACACTAGCATCAACATTAACTATCAAATTTGCTTTGGTTTGCCAGTAGTTCTTATGATGCTTCTCTAGGGTAAATCTCCGGGGGGAACAGCAAGGTGCTCAGAAGCTGATTTGCCAGAGGATGTAGTTACTTGTTTTTTGCAACTTACATAATGGATATTCGTTAAAAAAATGCTTTGAACAAGTCAATAACTATGTGCAATAAGCCTTCCAACACAGAAGGGTAGGAGGATCGCCTTTGTTTAAATATACACATACAACAGTAGCACATTTGACATTTTCCTCACCAAGTAAGTTCTTCAGATCTTCATATGAAAAGGATACAGTCTTAGGGCTCCACTCTGTGTGCCAATAGCCAGAATTTTCTGCACAGGGTCAAAAGCCATGGATGAGGGTTGATAGGGAAAGCCATGTCGCACTGTCTGTGAAGCAAAACACGATTTGCATTTTACTACAAACATAACAATGGAGTCCAGGAAAGGAAAATTCCTACTCAGAAAGCAAACGCTGACCAAACACACACATCAAGTGCACTGTTAAGTCTTTTAAAGTGAAAAGAAGATGCAAAGACAAAGTTTAAAGAGCAGATAATATGGGTTTTTGGAAAATATATTTACAGTTTGTCAAGTAGCTGTAGTTTAATGTGAATAGTCTGCAAAGTTATTCAAAAATAGATATCATGCACTGAATCACGTTAAAGAGTCATTTTTTAAATATCCTCCTACCAATCTACATTCAATTAATCTTTATTTCTATAGCGCTTTCGCAATGTAGATTAGATTAGATGTAGATTGTCAAAGCAGCTTAACATAGAAGTTCTAGTAAATTGAAACTGTCAGTCCAGTTTTCAGAGTTGAAGTTCAGTTTAGTTCAGTTCAGTGTGGTTTAATTTTCACTGCTGAAAGTCCAAACACTGAAGTACTTGAGAGAAATCAAGCTCAACTAGGCTTATGATAGTATCAGATTTTCTTGTCGCGATTATTGGGATAATATACAGTATTATCATGATATTACACCATTATATCGATATCACACCAGTATATCACAATTTGAATCCATTCAGCCAATCTCCGTCTCTGGTGAGAGCACTTTTAGCTTAGCTTAGCATATGTCATTGAATCAGATTAGACCGTTAGCATTTTGTTCAAAAAAGAAAGAAAAAAGAATCACAAATTTTTCTATGCCACCATGCCACCCATGTCTAATGTCAACATGATCAAAGTAATAAATTTGCCTTATATGAAGACTCTAAAAAGGATTAATAATAATATATATGTAGAGAGCAATCAAAAACAGACTTGGCTAGCTGACCAATCCGAGTACTTACTGGTTTACTGGCTTATGGAAGGAAAGAGTTTAGGAGTTTAAACAATTTGTCAAATTTATTATAATAATAAATGTAAATTCTGAGAATATTACAATATTTTCTGACCTTAATTGTATTTAGCCTGTTTTAAGAGACTCTGACACAATATTTGGATGCTTTAAAAAACCATATGACCTTCTCTTTAAATGAATAATAATGCTATAATGAAAACACAACAATATAAAGATAAAATAGGAGATAATATGTAATAAAAACTATAGATTTCAATAATACAAAGTTTTCATACACATACACATACATATCTATCTATATATCTATATCTATATATCTATATCTATATACAGTATATATCTATATATATATCTATATGTCTATATATATATATATATATATATATCTATATCTATATATATATATATACAGTATATATATACAGTATATATATATATATATAGTATATATATATATATATATATATATATATATATATATATATATATATATATATATATATAGTTGAAGTCAGAATTATTAGCCCCCCCTTTTTTTTTTGCTTTTGAATATTTCCTAAATTATGTTGATGTTTGAGAGAGCAAGCAAATTTTTTTTTATCCCCTTGGACCATTTTATGTCAAACATTCAAAAGAAAAGACTCCCTTTTTGACGTAGAGCTGAGAAAACATAATATTGGTTAAACATTGCACATGCGGAAACATCCTCGGGCATATTCAGAATATACTTTGAGTATGTCAATATACATTGCAGACTGATGGAATTTCCGGTTTTATCCAAAATGATAATAAACATCATATGTATAAACAATGTGGAGCAAAACAAGCGAGAATTGACAATTATTTAAAGTGTGGAAAGGCCTGGTTTCTTATTACTGGTTTAGTAATGAGGAAGGGGCTGAGAGTTTCAATTAGGATTTAATTAGACTGAAATTAAAGCATATATTAAGGATGAGTTTCACACCACAGGATGCAGAGGAGTTGAATTTGCCATTTGACAGCTGAATAACACCTGAATTACTGTGGTGCACTGTTAAAAAATAAAATATGGCTCTAGTAATTTTTTAGTTGAATCAAATTAACTTTTATAGTCATCTCAACTTACATCAATCAAACTGACAAAAATTATCAAGTTAAACTGTGTATAACTTAAAAAATGTAGCTGAAACCTGATTAACTTATTACAATAGGTTAAAAGAACATAAAAATATTTGTTGTCTTGACTTTTTGGCATTTAATATTTAACAGTGTGGTGCAGTGGGAAAGTGATGAAAAACCTGAGACTACTCAAGATGTGGGTAAATATTTGACAAAAAACAGACATGAGGAAATTGTGGTATTTCTTTTTCTTTTTTGTGAGTGTGCGCTGTCAAAAGACATCATATGCAGAGTAATCACATAGTCTAGTGAATGGTTTGTGAGAGACTGTTAAACGTTCATGAAAGTCAAGACTCAAGGCTTCCCAAAATAAGTAAATCCTATAAACACGTCTAAACTAAACCACAATGATTAAATTATTTATTATAATAAACTCAATTAAACAGTTATACTTGCCATTAATTTGCTGAAAGCCAAAACCTAAAGCTGATACCTAAAAGGCTTTATAATAAGCCTAATTTCAGATAGTGAAGATCCAATTCAAAAGTACAGGCAGAACAGTTCTTTTGAATAGTAAAAAAGCTATAACTATTGTAATTAGACAACGCAGTATATGTTGTATAATGCTGTAATGTACTTTACAATATATATTATTAGTAAATATTTACTATTTTGCTTGTTGTATAAAGTTGTAGCTCTCAAGTTCTCATATAAATGAAGTCTTATGTGTTTTTGTATAGTCATAATTTAGATATAATACTGTTTTGATCTGTTATTGGTTACTAAATACTATGATTTGTGGTAAACTGTTATAAAAGCAGAGAGATAAGAATAATTAAATAATCATTATTATAACAATAACACATGTACTGTAACCTACAACAATAAAAAGATTTATATTATCTTTGCTTCTTTCATAAATATTAATGTGATCAATAAAAATGTATTAATTACATTTTGATCACTAAACTAAGAAATGTTGGTCACTTAATAATAAGACTAATTACAGACAGTAAACATCCGAATTGAAAGTACAAGAATAAAATAATATAGGAAAAGTTATAATTATTGTATACAGTATATTCAAATTTTACAAAGATAATGAAAAACATTTTGTTAAACAGTTTTAGTTCTCAAGTTCCCAATAGTTGTCATCTTGATCTGTTAATGGTTACTATTCACTATTTGTAAATGTGGTGAATTGGGATAAAACCACAGAGGTCATAATCAATAATAATTATTATTATTATTATTACAAATGATAGACGTACCTACAATAATAATAAAAGAGAATATAGCATCCCGGATTTTTTCATAATATGTAACATTATAATGGCATTTTGACAACTGGACTAAGAAATGTTTCCAAATGTTGGCCACCTCACCTTACGATTTTACTAAACTTATTATGCAAACCACACATTTATTCTAAAGTCTAATAAAATCCAAATTAAATATCTTGACAAAGTAATTCTTGACAGAAGACACTGACATGCCTTTTTATGTGACAGAAATTACTCAAGTCATTAATTACAAATAAAAATCTACAAAAGCAGAAAAATATTGTTTTGAGTGCACATTCAAACTGTTTATATAAAATGAGCTGAAACAACACAACTCAGGAGATTTTCTTTGGGGAAACTTATTTGATACATGTTCAATCCACTTAAATTTCTACGTTAACGTAATTGATTTGTGTTGAGACATCATGAATGACTTGTGTGGTACCCTGCATTTTTTAACAGCCTGGAAACTACAAAAAAATACAAAAAATAAAATAAAATGAACTGGACTAAGAAATGCTTTCAAATTTTGGCCACCTCACTTTAAGATTAAACAGACAAACTAGTACGAAAACCACGCATTCACACTACAGTCTTAAATCCGAATTCAATATCTCGACAAGGTATTTCGTGACACGAGACTGACACGCCTTTGTGTATGACAGAAATTACTCCAGTCATTGCAGTTCATCCCAATTTGACACAGTTTGACTACTTCCAGAAGTAATTTGCACGTTAAATTAATTCGCCCTGAAATAACCCACACCGATTCGTCAACTGTCAACTCGGACGTCACACGACTGATTTATCTCGATGAACCGACCTCCGGGAGATAATTATTATTATGGTCAAACACCAGCCTGAGGTGGTGATTTAATTGGGGTATTTAAAGTTGTATATATATATATATATATATATATATATATATATATATATATATATATATATATATATATATATATATATATATATATTCGCACGTTCTCATAATAATATAATATCAGAAATATATTCTTTGTCAATTCTAAATGGGAAAATCATATTAGCAGCCATTGACTATCATATTAGCAGACAATGACAGTGCTAATGTTGTTTTGAAGACATACTTACATGCGATTTCAGACAGAATATTCAAAGTACCATGGTAAACAATATAGGGACGGTTAAAATGAACGAATGTGCGAATATAAAAGCAACTTCACCTCAACGGTGATTTAACCGTTACTGCCCGTCGATTGACGAGCTGCTTTTAAACGTGTTCTCGGTTGAGGTAACGTAAAGTTGGTTTATATTCGCATAGTCTGACGTCCTCCTTAATAATATAATTTCATAAAACTATCGTTTGAAAAATCTAAATAAGGAAATCATATTACCGGCCAATGATTATTATCAAAGTAGGTACAACATTGTTTACAGTCAATCAAATAGTGGTAATGTTGTTTAGATGTGATTCTTACATGCGATTTCACACCGAATATTCAAAGTAGAAGTAAACGATAAAGGTATTTAAGTTGTCACTGACCGAATGTGCAAATATAAAACCAATTGTACCTCAATGCGTTCTCGCGCGTTTTATTTATAATATGGAGCTGCTGGCCCCCCCGAACCTGAATGAGATCACAGTAACTAATCCCACCTTGCAGAGCTGGAAATGCTCGGACTGCAGGGTCTCCTGAATCATGTCATTCCCCGACTGAGGGGACGC